>NW_004955416.1:30331450-30395633 GCF_000276665.1 Chinchilla lanigera
ATGCAAAAATCCCCTGCATGCAAAAATCATAAGTTGCATACATACACATGAATACATGTATATACAGAGTCTGTCAAAAATAAATACACACTTCAGGAAAAGAAAAATAATATAATGTTTTTTCAACAGATAGTGTTACCCTCATATGGGGGACCTTAGAGGATGTTGTATATCACAGCAAACCCCCTGCACTGCTGGCCTTTACAGATGAAATTGAGAATGAAACTGTGACAGTCTCAGTGATCAAGTCTACCCAAGTAGGAGTTTGACGTACTAAAGAGTGTCTGGAAGCTCACGGCCACCACTGTGAGCACCTCTTGTATTGTAGAAGACAAAGGTAACTTGTATTAATTTCCTAACGTCTCCATCAATTTAGTATTAAGATTTGTGCATAAGTTTTTCTTTTCCTGAAGTGTGCATTCACTTCTTTTGGTGGACTCAGTTTATGTACACGTTACACCTTCACAGAAATGAAGGCATGGGTATGTGCAGGAAAAATTGAAAGTGGGGGTAACAAAATATTCTTGGTATCCTTGATATCTGTTTAACCACTAGGATCATTAGTAATTTTCATTTTCTCTTTTCTTTTACATTTTGTTCAATTAACTAAGTCTATTGTTAAAAATATAAGTAGGGCCTCATTTTACCTAGATGTGATTTGTTTGGCCATGTAACTACTGTAATTGAGTCCTTTTTAGTTTTATTTTTAATAAATATGTTCACATCCAAAAACCAAAATAAATTTTGGATTCAATCAATTCAAGTAATTGTTTAAATAATATTGAAAAGTAAGTTTAAACAATGAATTTTAGCATTGAATGATGATTATTTTGGTTACCCTGCAAAGTATTAAAAATATCATTTTTATAGTGTGAGACATAATTCAATGAGTGTATTTTTATGATGAAATAAAGTAGTTCTGAAAAGAAAACTTTAAATTTGGTCATATATTTCTTAACAGTAAAAAGCAAGTTATAGTTACATACACATACACAGAGGAGGCACTAACTCATTGATTTATTCCACAAATGATATTACTGTCACATGAACATATAAATGCATATACTCTTATAGCCCGAGAAAGTCTACTTTTGGAACATGTACCTACCAGAGCTTATCAACACAGTGTGACTTTTAAATGTTTCCAGATATTTGGGTTTTCTGTGCTCAGAATGCAATTAATCTAAGCAATGATGAAAACACAGGGCAAGACATTTCCATAGCAGCTGAAGATGAAGCTACACTGAACAGCCACAAGGGTTATGGGCCACTGAGCAGACCCTGCGGAGGCTCTCAGGACACGTGGCTGTCTCTGGGTCCTGCTGATATAAATATGAAGAAGACAGATGAAAACAGCTTCTGTGGACTGGAACGGGTGAGGTCTGAACAATGGGCCAGGGATTTTCACAGGGCCTGACACACCCCGATATTTGTGAGTGAGGAGCAGAATCTTTTCCAAAGAGTGGGGAAGAAGGGGTTCTGTGGGGAACAGGAGATTCAAGGGTCAGAGGCTCGCAGAACTAGCTTCTGCCCTTGACTTGCACAGTGGTGCCAAGGATTGGAGACACTGGGGCCGGACAAAGGGAGAAGATAGGACCACAAGGTGGCAGTAGAGCACACAGCTTTGCTGGGCCTGCTTCCACAGGCCTCTGCGCTGGGAAGTCACTCACTGCAGGAGATGTCCAGGAAGTACATGCAGCAGCCTGTGGGCAATGGAGGTTTCCACCCAGCAGGGGAGGAAGGCAATAGAACTACTGGGGAAGAGACATCTGAGACAGGGCGCTTACAGTTGTGTCAACTTGACTGGGCTCCAGGGTGCCCAGACATTGGGTTAAGCATGTTTCTAGACACATCCGGGAGGGTGTTTCTGGATAAGACGAACGTCTCAGTTTGTAGACTGAGTTAAGCAGACTGCCCTCCCCAGTGTCTGTAGGCTTCATCCAGTAGGCTGAAGGCCTGAATAGGACAAAAAAGCTAAATAACAAGAAGTTCCCCTCTGCCTGGCTCTGAGCTGGCCTCACATTCACACCAGAACTCAGACCATTGCATCTCCTGGTTCTTCTCCATCTTGCTGACTGTAAACTTGGGACTTGTCAGTCTGCATAACTGCACGAGCCAATTCCTTATAACAAGTCGATCTCTCCCTCTCCTTCCTCTCTGTAACATAGTGCATAAGTACATATGTGAACCAACAGGAGATCACGAGATGTGCAGGTAACTGCACTGAGCTCCCAAGGGCAGCAGGGGCTTGGGCTCTTACAGCCACAAGGCTCTATCCTGTCAATGGCCAGCACATGCTGAGGGAGGTCTGCAGGCTGTGCAAAACAGGAAACGGCTCTAAATGGCTAGAACTCTGCTTATTTTGGCTTTATTTAAAGCAACCGGGCTGGAGCTTAGTGGTAAAGCACTGGCCTAGCATGTGCAAAGACCTGGGTTTGAGCCCAGTACAGGGAAAAAAGAGGATATGCAAAGTTTTGAGTTTGGAGCTGGAAGGTTTTTGAGCTAACAGATCTCACCCTATAGTGAAGAAATGATCAAGTTAGGGGCCAACACACAGAATCTGTCTTTGGCTCCTTCACAGAACACAAGGTCAGCAGCACCAAAATTATATGCTGTCAGGAGGATTTTTTCAAAGATTTCTGAAAACTAGAACTTGATTTTTAAGAATGAATGAAATTAGAGGCCATCTTGCACTCAGTGACACTTGCTGCCATTCACCTGGGTGTCTGAACAGCGCCGTCCACAGAGTTGCCTCCATAGAGGTGAGGACCCGTTGGACTAAGTCTCACTGCACAGAGCTGTAAATAACGTGTGGCTCAGTCTGCCTTCCACTGAGATGAATCACTCCCCCTGTAGCCAGCCTGAATCTACTTACTGCAGTCAGTAGAGAAGCAGCTCGGCTTCCCTACCCCAGGGATGGAGTGTGGATGCGGAATCTTCTCTGAAGGTCCATGTGTAAAGTCTGGGCCTGGGGGCAGCTCGAGGGTAGCAGAAACTCTGAGAGATGCGGCCTGGTGGGAGGCTGACAGGTCACTGGGGACACCACAGGGTGTTCTCACCGGCCTTTTGCTTCCTGGCTGGTGAGGAAAGTGGTTGTTCTTCTACATGTTCTCACTGTAATGTGCGGCCACAGACTCCAAACAGCGGGGCCACTTGATTATGGACCAGAATCTCCAAAATGGTGAGCTAACAACAGCAAAAGCTTTTCTCTGTACAAATTGTCTTGGGGATTTTGTTATAGCGATGGAAAAATGATTAATATACTATATCAAGTCTCCCGGTTTTAATACTTTTTCTCCCAATACTGGGGATTGAACCCAGGGCCTTTGCATTAAGCCACGTTCTCAGACCTTTTAAAATTTTGAGATAGGGTCTTGCTAAGTTGCCTAGGCTGGATTCAAACTTGTAAGCTTCCTGCCTCAGCCTCCCAGAGTGCTGGGACTACAGGCATGTGTCATCATACCCGGCTCCTAGCCTTCCATCTTAAAATGGTGCTTTATAAAGAATCACAACATTTATTTTCATAAAGTAAAAAAAAACAGCTAAGTCAACTGTTAAAATAAATTTGGCCCTGAGATTAAAATGTTCTCTGCTGAGACTGACAGCAGCCCTTGAAGGTGAGATTTGCCAGGGATTCTCTCCCAAGTGGACACTGTGAGCTGAAGATTTGCACAGTGTTTAAAAAAGAAATCTACTCCTTTCAAATAAATTATTTCAGTTAAAAATTCCTCAGGCAGCTTTTAAGAGCAGAAATCAAACTAAATCCTGAAGATTGGAGAAACAAATTACTTCTTGTGACTTGGATGTTTTCCAACTTGGCCTCCAGGAGTCTTAATTTGTCTCTTCTAAAGAAAGCCTTCTAGCACTTTCCACCCAGTTCTCTCTGGACATCTACCAGTATCCCTGCTAAAGCATCTGTGTCCCACAGACCACTGATGGAGACTGCCACAAATCCTTGGGGTCCAGGCCTCACACCTGGGCCCAGGGCTTCCATGGGGAGCCAGGTCCCTGTGGAAGACCAGCTTTTTGGTGAACCATCAGCCCAGAGCATAGGGAAACAGCTGGCCATGTGGGGAAGGGTCAGCCCATTCACAGGGCAGAGGCAAAGTCTGGTGAGCTCCAAGGCTATGTTTTGGCTTGTTCAGTATCCAAACAAAAGCCTGGTATAAGTCTATGACTATACAACAATGAACTCATTCCCAAGTAGGGCTCTGGAGTCAGGTGAGCCGTGCCTGCTCCTCTCTTCCCAGGCTGCCTAGTGGAGAAAACAGAGAGCTCAGAGAGGCAGGTGAGCATGATGATCGAGCTGGTGCAGGTGTGGGAGGCACTGCGCTTTGCAAGGCCTGGCTGCTGGGGAATCCTGTCCATCCTGGAGGCTGCATTCACCCAGGAGTGGGAGCCATGTTCATACTATCAACACAGATGCAGGGGGCTTCTATTCTATGCTCCTTTGCTACTCAGGCACCGACTAGTTCCCTAATAGGATGACCTCAGGCAGAGAACCCCTGATATGAGGAGGAGAATCCTTAACTGTTTGGAGAACAGCTTTTTCAGACATTAGAGCAGCAGGTTTCAGATGTGCTGTGGGCTTGTCTGGCAATAGCACCTACAAATAAGCCTGGTAAAGGGGCCTGTGCTTGAAGGGTGTGGGAAGGGGCCACCGTCAGGATGCAAGATTTTATTTTGGGAGCCATGAGACCACTGGCAAATTCTCAGCCGCGGAGAGAATTGTTCTGACGCTAATTTGATTTTTAAGAGTTCATGGTCTAATTCGCAGACAAAGGAGCGAATGCACAGGTTTTGCTCAGCCAGCCGAGTTTCATCATAGGTCCGCACCTGTTACCCCTCAGCACAACTAAGGTCTAGACCTCGTCCTTACATCAGCGTAGCCGGCATGCCCCTTCCCGGTCAGCACCTCTCTCACGACATCCCCTTGCTGCCTAACATATCGTCACACACTTCATGACTTAAAACAATACAAGTTTATTATCTCACAGTTTTGAAGGCCAGACATCCAAAGGACTTGGCTGGTTCCTCTCCTCTCGTCTTATGGGCTCAAAGTCTAGGTGTTAGTGGGGCTGTGGTCCCTCCTGGCTGCTTGAGAAAGAAAATCTGCCTCCAGGTTCATTCAGGTTATAAGAGGGTCCTGATCCAAAACACTGGAGCACGGTGTCCCTGCGCCCTTGCAAACTGGAGCTGGAGGTTGCTGTCAGCTTCCAGAGGGTGCTCCTGTTCCTTGGCTTGTGACTCCCTACTCTATCATCAGGTTAGCAATAGTGGACTGAACCGCTTACACACGTCCCATCCCTCTGACTGCCTCTTCCTTGTCTCTTAGCCTACTGTTTTTTCTACTCTGCCAAGGCCTCTGACATGACCTTGAGCCCAACTACAGCCCATAATCCAGGCTAATCTCTCTATTTGAAAATCAGTTTATTAGTAACTACTGTGAAAAACTGCACTCCAGCAAACTGGAAAGTACTGAAGAAATGGGCAGACTCCTAGACACACATGTATTATCAAAACCAAAACAAGAAGATATAAAAACCATGAATGATTCAATAACAGGCAATGAAATTGAAGTAATAATAAAAATCCTACCAAGAAAAGTTCAGGACCAAATGGACTCACTGCTGAATTCTACAAGAACTTCAGGGAAGATCTAACAGCAAACTTCTCAAACTTTTTAATGAAACTGAAAGGGAAAGAGCACTCTCAAGGTCATTCCTGGACCTATCATTACATTGATTGTAAAGGCAGACAAAGATCCAAAAAGAAAACTATAGGCCAATCTCTTTAATGAGCATAGACACAAAAATCCTCAAAAATACTAGCAATCAGAGTTCAATAACAAATTATCAGAAAGATCAAACATCATGACAAGTAGATTTCATCCCAGGAACGCAAAGATGGTTCAACACATACAAAAGGAAAATAGAAGCAAGTACAAACATCATATGATCATCTCAATAGGTGCAGAAAAAGCCTTTGAAAAAAATCCCAGATCCACTCATGATAAAATCTCTGAAGAAAATAGATACAGAAAGATCTTATCTCAATCCAGTAGAAGCCATTTATGACAAACCAACGGCCAACATCATATTAAATGAGGAAAAGCTGAAAGCCTTCCCTCTAAAATCAGGAACAAGACAAGGATATCCACTATCACCACTTCCCTTCAATATAGTACTCAAAACATTAGCCAGAACAATCATGGAAGAGGAAGAAATAAAAGGTTTATGTATAAAAAAGGAAGATGTCAAATTATCATTATGTGCAGATGGTCTTCTATGATTCTTCACATAGAAGATGCAAAAATTCCCATGGAAAGACTCCTATAATTCAGTAATGCAGTAGGATATAAAATCAACACAGAAAAGTCTGTAATGTTCCTTTACACCAATAACGAACCCACTGAAAAAGATATTAGGAAAACAAAACATTCACAATAGTATCAAGAAAAATAAAATACTTAGGAACTGACCTAACCAAAGAAGTGAAAGAAGACTTCTACATTAGAAACTATAGTACTCTGAAAAAGGAGATTGAAGAAGACATCAGAGAACCAATATTGTCCAAATGGCCATACTTCCAAAACTGATATATATAGATTTAATATAATCTCAATCAAAACATCAACAGAATTCCTCACAGAACTAGAGAAAGAAATCCTAAAATTCATATGGAACAAGAAGAGACTCAGAAGAGCAAAAGCAATTCTGGGCAACTAGAGCAAAGCAGGAGCCATCACCATCTTGGACTTCAAGTTATATTACAAAACTACAGTGATAAAACAGTATGCATGAGGATCAAAGGAACATAATAGAGGAAGCATAAACAACTTCAGACACATTCAGCCATCTGATTGTTGAAAGAGGGGCCAAAAACATGTGCTGAAGGAAAGACAGCCTCTTTAATAATGGTGTTGGAAAAACTGGCTATCCACATACAGAAGACTGAATGTAGACTCATGTATTTCACCATGTACTAAAATAAAATCTAAACAGATAAAAATATAGATATTAAAACAGAAACACTTACCCTGCTGGAAGACAAAAAACAGGTAGATTCAAAAAACTGAAGTCACAAAAAATTTAAAAAAACCTAAAGTCACAGGCATAGGCAAGGACTTTCTGAACAGAATGCAATTGCAGAAGAAATAACACCAAGACTCAACAAATGGCATTATACAAAATTAAAAAGCTTCTGCACATGAAGGAAATAACCAACAAAGAGAGAATCTACAGAAAGGGCAATTTTTTGCCAGCTATAAAGGTCTTGTTAGTGCAGGCTGGCCTTGAACTAACTGTGTGGCCCAGGCTGGCCTTGAACTCACAGTGATCCTCCTGCCTCAGCCTCCCAAGTGCTGGGATTACAGGCATGCACCACCATTCCTGGAAAAATCTTAAAAAATTAGACTATCCAAAATAAAAGACTCCAACAAAAAATGAATATCTAAAATAAATAGCTGTTTCTCAGAAGAAGAAATACAAAAGGTCCATTAGATAAATTAAAAAATGTCCAACATCTCTGGCCATTACAGAAATGCAAATTAAAACAACACAGTGATTCCATGTTACTCCGACAAGAATGGCCATCACCAAGAAATCAAATGATAACAAATGCTGGTAAGGCGATGGGGAAAATGCAACCCTTTTACATCCTTTATGGGAATGTAAACTCGCACAGGCAATATGGAGATCAGTATGGGAATTACTCAAAAAGCTGAAAACAGAAATTCCATTTGACGCAGCTGTTCCCCTTCCAGATATCTTCCCCCAAAAGTTAACGACATACAGTATTACCATGATACATGTATAACCGTGTTTATAGCAGCACAATTCATAATCCCTAAGTCTGGGTGGTGGCCTGTATGTCCACCAAAATATAAATGGATAAAGAAAATGTGATATTTATGTACAGTGGAGTACCACTCTACCATAAAGAAGGATAGATCTGAGTCATGTGTAGGAAAAATAGATGCACCTTGACCATAATCTTAAGTAAAATAAATCAGACCTATACGTTTAGATATCATGTAGTTTCCTTATGTAAGAAATCCAAAATACAAATAAATTAAAGAGCCAAATAAAAGGTAGGTAATACAACACAGGAGACAGATCATTGGAAAATGGAAAGGAGACCAAGAAATGAGGTAAGGGAGGAGGGATGGGCGAGTAAAACGGGACACAAAAAGAATCAAGATGTGTTACGAACATCGACCAACTCCACACAATGAATGCAGTCATTACGTACAGCAAACATGCACTAATAAAAATAAAAAATTAGAAAACAATGAAGGAAAACCAGAAAATCAGTTGAACGGCAACTTGAATTCCACCTGCGAGCCCCGTGGCAGCAGTACAAAGGTCCTTCTTCATTTGCCCATAATCCAGTCTCATTTTTGTACTTTAAAACCAGCGGACAGACCAGTTGGATTCCAGCTGCAGAGTTCCCTGGCAGAGGTTCTGTAGTCCCCTTCGTCTGCAGTGGATATGCTCCAAGAACGCCAGAGGATGCCTAAAACCGCAGGCAGCATCAGACCCCACACATCCTCTGCTCACTCTTACAGTAGATCTTAGCAACCTCAGAATATGATTCTCCCCCTTTGTTATTAGGCCAAGAACTTATACCTTTCACTTGAAGAAATCACTTCATGGATTCTCTTATGGATATTTGAATTGTCATCATTGAGGCTTTTGCACTTTGGGGCCATTATTTAGTAAAATAAAGCTTAATTGAGCACAAGCCCTGCAATTTGATAACAGTTGATCTCATAACTGAACTGGCTGCTAAGTGACTAACGGGTGGAAGGTATAGAGAGAGTGGATACACTGGACAGTGGATACATTCATGATCTCAGTAATGCTTCAAAAAATGTATATAAATCTTATGATGTTTTTTTCTGGAATTTTCTATGTAATATTTTTGGACTGCCATTGAGTGCTGGTAACTGAGACAATGGACAATGTAAGAATAGAGAAGCAGTCCTGCTGTACCCAGTTCAGTGTCTGAACATCAGGGAACAGGGACCTTGATAGATATCTTCAGAATCTGTCCACCACACAGCCCTTGAGCTTGTGCTCTGTATAAATAAATAGGCCCATGTGATGAGTACTGTTATGTGTTTAGACTCTCTGGCTCCAAATAAGGTCTCTGAGATCCATCCACACTGTCGTATGCATCAGGAATTCATTACTTTTTATGGTTGGGCAGTGTTCCACTGTATGGATATACCACAGTGTGTTTATCCATTCATTGGCTGAAGGATAGTTGTATTCCTTCTATATTTCACTGGTTATAAATAAAACTTATTTGAACATTCAAGCACAAGTCTTTTGCTGAGGGGACACATGGTTTCATTTTTCTTCAGTTCTCAAAAATTTTATTTTTTTTAAACTATTATATAAAAAGCTAAGAGTAGAATTGCTGGGTCAAGGGGAGAGTATATTTTTAATTTCTTAAGACATCACCCACATATTTCCCAAAGCAGTCTATTACTTTGCTTTCCTTAGTTACTTCTCAGAGTGCCATTTATTCCACATCTTTCCAATACCTGGCATTACTGACCTCTCAATTTGAGCTTTGTGGGCATGCAGTGATATCTTTTTGTGGTTCTCATTTTTATTTGCCTAATGACTAATTTCAAAATCTTTTCATGTGTTTAGTGGTTATTCCTATATCTGCTGTTTAAAGAAGCAGTGTGCTCATTTTTTCCACCAGAGTAGTTCTGTTTTTATAACTGCAGTTCTTATTTATATTGTCTAGAGATGAGTACTTTATCAGATATGTGTTTTATGAATGTTATTTCCCACGTTGGGCCTTACCTATTTTTTTTTTTTTACCATTTTGTGTGAGTGGGGGTACAGGGGATTGAACACAGGGCCTTGGCACTGAGCTGCATCCCCCAATCCTTTTCTTTCTTTAGTTTTGAGATGGGTTTCACTAAGTCTTTAAATTGTCTGTGCTGGGGTCAACTTACGATCCTCCTGCCTCAACCTCCAGCAGTACTGGGGTTACAGGTGTGCTAGTGTGGCTTTTGATGAACAGAAAGTTTTGGCTTCGGTGAGATTCAATTTATAATTCATTTTACATTTCAGAGTCAGTCATCTTTTGCTTCTCTAAAATATATTTTCCAACTCAGAGTCATAAAAATTTCCCTATGCACTGAATGCATAACTCACCTTCAAGTTATTACTATATGGTGAAGCTGCACACCAGCTCTAGGCTTTGGGGGTTAGGTTGTTTGGAAAACAGACCCTATCTGAGATTCCAGGGCCAGTGAGCCATGGCAGTGAGCTAGAGCATCATGGGAGGGATGCAGGGCTGAGCGGTGGCCCTGCCTCTGGGTGCAGCATGGCTGGAACGTACGATTGGGCCAGGCAAATGCAGGAACTTGTATATCTGTCTGCCTCTTTGCTTTCACATTTGATTTTAGTTTGCTTTTCATGGGAGAGATTTGCATATGGTGGGACATAGAACTCATTCATTCGGTATCTAAGAACCTTCTCGAGTTATGTGGGTTCTGTGCTATTTTACACAACTGTGTGATCTCCTTTAATCCTCAGGACAGTCCTGGAGTAGAGGGGCCGATGGTGATGGTACCCATTTTAGCGCTGAAGAAAACCAAGTAGCTTGCTCAACTCACGTGTGTGCAGGGGATGGAGCCTCACCCTCACCTAACCTTCTAAATGGCCAGGGCTCACTCTCAATTTGAATTTATGCTGCCTTCCAGCACAGAGCCAGCCAACTCACAGCCTGAGAAGCAGAGATGGAAGACAGATGTGGTTCTATGTCTCAGAAGCCAGTTCAGACTAGTTTGATGCATGTGCACAATTCATATTTTTTTTTTTTTTGAGACAGGGTCTTGTTATGTAGTTCAGACGGGCCTTGAGCTCACTTTGTAGCCCAAGCTGGTCTCGAACTCGCAACGATCCTATCTCAGCCTCCCAAGTGCTGGGATAACAGGCACGCACCACCATGCCTGGCTCTTTTTTATTTTTTTTCCTTTTTTACAGTTCAGATTTTATGTTTTGTGCATTTTGCAAATTAAGTGCCATAGTAGAAAGAAATACTTTAGGTTCTCAATTTCCACAAATGCCAATTATATGTAAGTGCAAAAATTTTGAATATTATTTAACAGATATGTGTCTTACTGTATGTGTAATATTTAAGGCCTAACTGAAATGTGTGAGATATACTCCATTCCTCTTTCCACCTGGACCAGACTCCCTGATGCTTCTCTTGTCATCTACTTCCACAGAGGGTTGGTCAGAGAGGACTAGAAGAGTCCACAGCCCAGGGTACAGAGGCAAGGCCGTGACAGGCTGTAAGGTGCTGTGTGTGTGTCTGCGCTGTGTGCACCCGGGCACATGTGTGTATGTGTGGCTGACATGTGGTTTGGGAGTGGTGTGTGTGTGTGGTATGGCATGTTAGGTTGGGGTATGCTTTGGGGCAGGCATGTGAAATGTGGCAGATTCTGTGTGGATTTGTGGTGAGTGTGACATGTGTACTGTAGTGAGATGTATGGCATAGTATGGTGGGATGTGGTCGTGGTGTGTGTTATGTATGCCATATATGATATGTGTAGTGCATGTGAGTGCTATGTGATATATAAGTTCCAAGTTATGCATATGCATATTGTACAAGTTGTACATATGCACTTTATTCATGATATGTATGAGTGTGCACACCTGCAAAGTGTGCATGTACACGAGATATGTACGGTATGTACATGGAATGTCTGCACATCTGTGATGGGTGTTCATGAAATTATATTATGTACCTGCTGTGTTGAATGTGGCGCATGTGTGCACCAAGAATGTGTTTAGTGTGAGTGTGTGTTGAAAATGTTATACGGTGTCCAGGGTGTGTGTGCACCCATGGTGAATGTGTTGCATGGTGTGTTTGTATGGTGGATAATTGTGCAGTGTGCAGGGTTTGTATCTGCAATGCAGGTCACGCAGCATGTGCTATGAGACACGTGTGAAATGAGTATGTATGGATGGAACTGATATAGGGAATGAATAGTGGTATCAGTAAGAGTGTTAATTCCTTAACTGGATGAATCTACTCAGGCCAACATTCTGTTGATTATGTAAAGAACTCCAGTACCTGAATTCCTGGGACAGACCACAGAGCTCTGAGAATGAGTCCAGCTGGTCTCTACTCCTGAGCAGAGACTCCTCTCACACTTCCTTTCTCCAGCACAAGGAGACTGTACCAGGCTACAAGGTGACAAAAGTGATGAAGGACAGAGCTCTGGACTATCTCTCCTGCAGCCTTGAGGAAACCACAGATTCCAGTATCACAAGCAGCAGCGCAACACCAACAGGTCTTTCTGTGCACTCCTACTGCTGGTCTCCCCTTAAGGCTCACTTCTCTCAACCAAAGTTGAACATCTAGACAACCGTTAGTGAAAACCCTGGTTTGAATCCAGTGATCTACATATATCCTAGTATCTCATTCATAGCTGCTCTTTGCTTGTAAGTCTTGGCCAGCAGAAATGGAGAATAATCCATATTTTACAAAAACATCTCTTGCTAGATATACAGGATCATTGAAAAACTCTGCTTTACCATTTTACAATGTACATTTGTAAAAAACCCTGGCAAGTTGACTCTGGCCTCAGTGGAGCTACAGACAAAAGAGCACTGGAGCAGATTTTAGATGTGTGTGTTATAAACACACATACATAAGCACATACAGAAGTAGAGAACTAGAGAAATGCTAAGCTTCCCTCAACACAGGAAGTCACTTCTTAGTATAGGGGACCCTTGAGTTATGACTGGCCTCACATATGGATAACCCGGGATAAGACTATTAGGTTTAACATACGACCAAAGTCTTGAGTTATGACTGGAATGCTGGCCACTTGTGTGGTTGTAAACAAAGACTTGCGATGCCAGAAAAGCATATGTAAGCGTATGTAAGTGTCGGTCTGAGCCCAGATGCATGCATTTACGGATGTGATTGTGGTCAGTGCTTTATGCAATTGCTACAATTACTGCTATCAAAATGTTCCCCAAAAAGCTAGAAAAGAAGCTAAGGAAAGAGTGGAAGGTAAAGAAAACAATCACAATCAAAAAGAAGAAGGAAACCGTGTAGAAACATGAGAATGGTGTTCGTGTGACCAGTCTCACTAATATGTACAGCATGTCGAAATATACCATCTCGACAATTTACAGAGAAAATATTTGTATAAGGAAGCTGGTGCTGCTAAAAGTGTTACTCAAATTAGTAAGTCATGACCAACTGTGTTAGATGAGCTAGAAAAGCTATTAGTAGTTTGGATACGTGAAAGGCAGACGGCAAGTTATAGCCTATCTGAGTCTATAATTTGTGAAAAAGCTAGGGCTACAAATGCAGACCTCATAAAGGATAATCCATTAGCGAGTGACAATGCTGAACCACATCATGCCAGTAAAGGGTGATTTCACAATTTTAAAGGAAGAACTGGGGTTCATACCATGAGTAGCCACGGTGAAGCAGCCAGTGCTGATAAAAGAGTTGCTGAAGTTACATACACCACTTTAAACAATGGCAGAGAAACAGCTTTCGCTCTCTTCAAGTTTTCAACTGTGATGAAACTGGCCTTTCCGGAATAAAATGCCCGGGAGAACATACATTACCCAGGAAAAGAAGAAAATGCCAGGCCACAAGCCTGTGAAGGGTAGGCTCCCCTTATTGCTATGTGCCAATGCGAGTGTTGACCTCAAGATAAAACCTCTCTCAGTTTATCACTCTGAGAACCCTGGAGTGTTCAGAAAACATAAAGTCATGAAGAATGGGCTACGGGTCATGTGGAGATCTAACGCAAAAGCATGGGTAGCAAGAGTACTTTTTCTTAAGTGGATCAGGGAGGTTTTCTGTCCTGTTAAGAAATGTCTAGAGGACAACAATTTACCACTCAAGGCTCTCCTCATGGACAATTCTCCTGCTCACCCACAAGGTTTGGAAGAACTGGTTGAAGAATTCCCATGGTCTCAGTCTTAAATCCCTCCCATCTACTACAACGTTTCTACTGCAACCTATGGGTAGCAGGTCATAGCTAACTTTAGAAAGCTACACACCAAGGAACTGTTCCTGAAGTGCTTCCAGATGGTCGTGGATACAGATTTAACCCTTAAAGAGTTCTGGAAAGAACATTAAACCAGCCTTTCCTGTGTGGGGTTAACTGAGAAATCCTGGGCCAGTGTCTCTCTAAGGACACCGAGATCTGCCAAGAAGAAAGTGTGGCCTAAAATTATAGAGGACAGAGACTTTGAAGGCTGTGTAGAGGACCCCGTGCCTTCAATTGACCCTGTGGTTGATGACATTGTTACTATAGCACAGTCCACAGGCTTGCAGGTAGACAGTGGTGATGCTGAGGAACTGCAGGAGGAGCACTCAGAGGAGCTGTCTACAGAGAAACTTCAGCCACTTCTGGCTGAGCAACAGAGAGTGGCAGCTGAGGAGCCTTCTGAAGAGAAGCGGGCAGTATCAGCAATCTGTGAGAAGAAATTCTGAAATAAAGGAATTCCTGAAAAAAAGGACAGAGCTACAAACATTTATAGAGAAGACCCACCCAGAAAGAGAAAAAGCCAGCTGTTACATTCACTTGGTTAATGACAGCAACATGTCATTCTACAGAACAGTGTTAAGAAGAAGACAGAAACAGACCACCTTAGACCAGTTTTCAGTTCTGAAAATGTTGAGAACTATCAAGCCAGAAACAGTCCTAGGGGGCTATAGATTCTCCCCAGGAAGAAAGGACACCAGAGAGCCAGGTTCCTGATGTTCTTATGGAAGGGATTCTGCTTCCAACAGTATCCACCTTCTATTCTACCTTCCCTTCCTGCAAGCTCAAGATGTCACCTTGAGCCATGGGTAAGTATGCAATTATTGTTTCTGGTAAACTAGGCATATTTTACAGCCTTCTTGTGAATACATTAGAAAAATGATTGGTGTTTTTGGTAAATTATGCACATTATACAACCCATTTTATTATGAAAAAGTTAGTTAAGGGGTGCTTTGGGAGGTTCGGAATGCATTATGGGCATTTCCATTATTTCTTATGAGAAAAATAGTCTTAATTTACAACTAACTTGATTTAAAACCAGCCCTCGTGAATGAATTGATTTTGTAAGTCAACAATCCATTGAATTGGTTTTATAAAGAGTAGTTTAAAATAAATTGGCCAGTATATAGATGGATAACAAAGTTAACTGAATTTTCTAACACAATCAGTAAAATGTAAAGACGGTAGATAATTTGTGTTTATAGCTTTTAAAAATGCTCTTTGCTGCAAAAATGTATTAAGTCAGATAATAATGGAATTACACATCCATAGCGAGGCGTGGTGGTGCACACCTGTAATCTCAGCACTCAGGAGGCTGAGGCAGGAGGACTGTTGTGAGTTCGAGACCAGCCTGGGCTACAAAGTGAGCTCAAGGCCAGCCTGAACTACATAGTGAGATCCTGTCTCAAAAAGACAAAAAAAAAAAAAAAAAAAAGGAATTACATATCCTTTACAATACACTCTGTGTAAATTGTAACATGATAGAAGCACAAAACTCATGTCAACATCTGTCATGTGAACTGTCTAAAGCACAATTTCTGCTTTGGACGTTAGTGGTCTTTTGTTCAACTGGCAGAAATATACACCATGTGAATGTTAAATTGGTAATGTAACAACCACTCTTTTCCACATAGAGTTAAGTGATTTAAAATTTTGCTTTAAGATTTGTTATATAATGTTGACCTTGAGTAGTGTGAGATTCTTTGATAAAACACACACACAGAGAACTGCTGTGTGCTTATTCTAGTACTGAAATGTTTGTCAGTGCTATCAGACGAACACATTCAAACTGCCCCTGAGAGCAATGCATCTGGCAGTGGGGCACTAGGTTGTTTCAGACAAATACTCATGCCAGAATAGAAGGGAACAAGGCCTCTGATGCTGGCAGAATGTAAAAAGGCAGTGAGGAGTTGTGAGGAGGAGCTCTGAGAGAGGTTTAGTGACAAGAAAGGTGAAGCTAGCATTTTTCCCAATGGAGTTATTACCATGGCAAGACTGCTGGCTGAGAGATGAAGCTGAGCAGTTTTCAAGTACTCCAGCCTGGGAAGTTAAAATGTGGAACTCAGGGCTCCAAGAAGAGCAGATCTTGGTTCACATCTCGGGTTTCTAGATGGGAAACTTAAGGACTACAATCCGGGAATCAGAAATGCTAAAAAGAAAACAGCTTAGCCTGGGGCTAAGTCCAGCTTCGATTCACTTAAACCGCTGAAGGCTTAAAGCTGATCGCTTAATGCCTCCATCCCAGGTGCTGAAGGAGCAAACCTGCTCCGTAGAACAAGACAAAATCACCCAGAGCCAAAACTGTACCTCAGAATGTTAATTTACAATATCCAGCACCCAATTAAAATTACCAGGCTAATGAGAAATCAAGACAAGGCAGAAAAACAGAAGAAAAGGAGACAGCAGAAGGAGGAAAAAACAAAATCTACACAATGGAGTTATAAAACATATACTTGAATCACAACTAATACGTAGAAGGTAGAGAATTTTGGCAGAGATCTTAGAAATACAGTATAATACCAAGTCAAGTGGGAGCTGTAGAGCTGAAAAATAGGGTAACTAAACACAGAACTCTCAGGCTCTGGGTTTGATCTCCATCACCACAAAGATAAAAGGCAGCTGGGGAGGGGAGAATGAACACAGCGGATATGTTCAAGAGCTGACTGGGTTCCAATACAAGAGAATAAATAATGTGCGAGGTCAGGTGAAGACATCTAGTCTGAGACACAGACACACCGGGTGGAGCGCGGAGGTGCAGAATCAGATATAAGCCTAACCGTGTAAGCAAGAATGGAGAGGGAACAGAAGATCTAGTACGTGTGTAACTGAGCTCCAGGAAGAAGAGACAGTGGGACCGAAACAGTATTTTACTAAGATAGATGCCTGAAAAATGTACAGGCTTTATGAAAGATAACAGTGGCATAACTTGCACTTTCCTGGTGATGACTGGTATTGAGCCTATTACCAATTGGTAGCAATATAGATCGGAAACAGTGAGTGTTCCCAACAAAATTAAAAGGAGAAGCACCACACAACCCAACCGTCTTATCCTGTGTATTACTCCTTCAGTGGCTTGATCAATCTTGCATTCTTACATCTGGTAATCAAAGAAACTTCGATGAAGATAACAATATGTAATATAACAATCACTGTTAATTCCTATCACTCTGTTTTGAAACCCTGTTTTATTTCTAATGTTTTTGCTTGGTTTTGTTTTTGTCTGTGATGTTGGTATTTTGCTATTGTTCTTATTTTTTACTGTTCTCTTTAAAAAAAAAATTAAAAAAAGACACTACCACCAAGAAATATTTGTAATCTTTTCATCATTCATGATGGTCTGGAAATGGACACAATTCTCGTGTCTGTCAATGGATGGTGGATATAGAAACTGTGATATATATTTACAATGAAATAGTATTCAACTGTAAAAAGATGAGCCTATTACCTGCTACAGTATGGGTGGGCAAGGAGGACATTACTGTTAAGTGAAATAAGCTCAAACAGAAGGGAAAAATATTACATTAGTTCACTATATGTCAGTATTTAAAGGATCAAATATACAGATGTGGAGAATAAAACAGCTGTTATAATGTTTAGGGAGGTGAAAATTGGAATATGTAGATCAAAGGACACCAAGTAGAATGTATGTAGGATGAAGAAGTCTAGAGATCTCACCCACAAAATGATGACTGCAGTTAAGGAAATCTGATGATGTTAGGGATTTTTGTTAAGTAAGTAGAATTTACCAACTCTTGTCATCAACACACCGAGATACGAGCTATGAGTATCAAGTGAAATAGGTACGTCATTCTGCTTCAATGTGACTACCATTTCATTATCTTTAGGAATCTCATGGCACCATGTTATGAATCTCAAATGTAACCATACACTTTGCTTTAAAAGTAATAAAAGTAAATCTGAGATAAAAAAAGGAGAACAGAAATAGAGGTCGTTAATTTTGTAATGCAGGAAGTTCCCCTCTGACTACCTCTACTGGGTTGAAGAGACCTGGGAATCACTCCCTGGGTCTGGTGTGGCTATCAGGACCTATGGTCTCTGATGATCAATTACCCATTTTTCTGAATGAGAAGACAGTGATGTCTGAGGGGTGTGTGCTGCCATGGAGGGGGAAGTTGTGCCCCACAGGACAGGACTTACAAAAATCCATGGGTGTCACTCTGCACCCAAATGTGCCAATGGCCTCTTAAAATTGCTTGAATGTGATATATTCTCCCATTAGTAGAACTGAGTAGCTTTATTCTCTGTAAGCAAAATATAAGAACAACACATTAACCATACAACTTTATTAAATTTTGTTTTGTTTGTGAAAATAGAACCTTTTCTCTATTAGGTTAAAAAAAAGAGAGAAAGTAGAAGACCTGTAAGGAACAATGACCAGGACACTTGCCAGCTACCTTCCCCCTCTCCCCTGTAGGCTGTCACAAAGCAGTGTTTCAAGTCCCCAAGGCTCTGATGAGCCATGTTCAATATTCATTCAACAATCTAGGTTGAGATTTTGCAAATTATAGCCCACAGGCTAATTCTAGCCTGACCATGTTTGAACAGTGTATGAAATAAGAATAATGTTTATACTTTGTGTTGGGGCTTGAACCCAGGGCCTTGTGCATCTAACCAAGCTGTTGTCCCTTGGTTACACTCCTGGCCCACTTTTCTACTTTCAAATGATTTTTAAAATAAGGAATATGTGACAAAGACCACACATGGCTTACAAAGCCAAAATGACCTATTATGTGTCCATCTACGGAAAAGGTTTGCCAAACCCTGATTTAAGCATTTACTTCAAATAGTTTAAAATATAGCACATATTAAAGAAAAATATAGCAAATTAAAACAAACACTATATAGGAAGAAAAGGAATAAAGAACAGATAAGACAGAAAATAAAACCCAAAAACTGAGATAATAGATCTATAACCAGGTATATCAAATATTTACAAAGATGAGAACTTACCGAACTAGACGAAAAACAATAGAGAGAATCAACAGAGTCAAAGTGTTGCTCTTTGAAAACATTTAAAATAAATCAGTAACTTTTGCAAGACTGAGCTGTGTGTATCTGTAGTGGATTGGCAACTGGTGGTCAACTTATAACACCCAGCTGAACTGAGTAAGTGTGGTGCTGGGTGTGGGAGGCCCACCTGGGGATTGTTGCCAGCAGCATAAGAGGCAGAACTGGAGAAGCAGAGAGAGAGGTTGTTGGGAGCAGAGGAAAGGCCGTTGGGAGCTGGTAGAAGCTGTAAGGAGCTGTTGGTCATTTTGGAGGAGCTCGTCATGCTGGCTTTCCTGATGAGCTTGGCTTTTTCATCCTCCGAGGAGTTCGGGACCTCGCTGGCACTGAGAATGGCTTTGGTTCACTTTGGGAGAGCTCTGGTCCTCACTTTGAGCATTGCTTCCTGGCTCTGGAGGGGAAGATGGTGCACTGCCAGTCTCCTGAGAAGCTTGCTGTGTTGGCTTCCCTGATGGGAACTCGGCCATCTTGATCATCGGAGGAACTTGGGACCTCACTGTTGCTGAGGATGGCTGTGGTGCCTTTCGGGGAAGCTCTGGTTCTTCTGAGCGTTGCTTCCTGGCTCCAGTGCAGATTCCTCAGCCTGTTAGCATAGATCCTTCATCCCGCTGGCACAGACTTGCTAGATTCCACCACTGACCTTTGGGTCTTCCCAGCGCAGATTCATGAAACAGGCCTGCATGAGACACTGTCCTGGGCTCTGGGCCTCTAGTTGGATTGTGGGAGGCATTGTTAGGAGCTCTAGGCCTTCAGCTGGACTCATGCAGGACATTTCTGTGGGATCCAGGCCCTTGGCTAGATTCCTTGGTCTGTAGTTTTCAGACAGATTTCCTGCACCCTTTTGTATATCATCCTTTGGGTGACTATTATAAATAATCTTATAGAATATGTGTCCTGTATTATATTGTTTTCCCTTGCAAAAATACCCCCAAACCACACAGTATCCATATTATGTATCTACATCTTTGTCTCTATGTAAAAGAAGGCAGATTCATAGGAATATACATTGCATGATTCCATGTATATAAAGCATAAGAACAAGGGAAACTAACCCTAACCCGAGATGTTAGTCGGGACAATGTGGGGACGAGGAGGGTGCGGTGATGGGGACAAGGGTGGCAACTGGTAGTCGTATTTTCTTACTTGACGTCAAAGCTGGTTGTATGGTGTCTTGGTTACTTTTTTCTCGCAGCTGGGACAAAATACCTGACGCCCAAAATTAAGGAAGGAAAGGTTTATTTCACTTACAGTTCATGGAGGTTTCAGTCTGTACTTGGCAGATTATAAGGCAGAGTGGCACATGGCGGAGAGCTACAGCTCAGGGTGGCAGAACCCAGCTAAACAACAAGCATACACCAGGGAGGAATGGGGGAGAAATGGCCTCAAGCACTCTTTTCCTCTCCCTTACATATGCAAACTACCCACCCCAGGGCGGGTGCAGCTCTCACACCCATAATCAAACTCTTAAAGCCTGCCCCATGGCCACTTGAGGCTTTGGGGGGACACACAGATTCAAACCATAACATATGGTTAAAGCAAAGTGCTACACTTTATGAGAATTCATTAAGCTGTACACTTACATTTTAACAATTTTCATATATGTAATATTTCAATAAGAAACCTTACTATATCATTTTTGTATCCAATTATAGATAGCTTGTATGTCTTGCTGAATTTACTTTGCACTGGTTTTGGTGTGATGTCAGAAGCAAGGTAGCTGCTTAGAACATACGTGATTCAGCAAAGCTTTTAATTCATAACAAAATATAAATAAGCAGGCACAAGCACACATGTATGCACTTTAACACTTTCGTAACTTTTTTATTTTAAAGAGAATAAAAAACAATAACAAAATAACAACAACATAGACAAAAACAAAACAAAGCAAAAATGATAAAAATGATGCAGGGTTTTAAAACAAAATGACAGGAATTAACAGTGGTTGTTATATTACATATTGTTATCTTCAATGAAGTTGCTCAGATTACCAGATGTAAGAATGCAATAACTTTTGAATTAGTCTGAAAATTATGATTTAATCTTAGATGAAATCTAATGCGAAATTAAAAGCAGGGACACTCATTCTTGTAGGGCTAATAATTATCACCAAAATGACTCCTGCGTGAAGAGGAAAGTACGCTAAAGCTGCAAGATCATAATATACGCGTCACCATTTCACAGCGAACCCCAGAAAACGTCCCCATGGGAGTAAGCACCACTGGTTCTTCCCATCCAGAAACAGTGATGGAAGAAATAAAGCTTCCCAAATATCAGGAAATATAATTAAAATGGTTATGAAAGTGGCTTTTGCCAAGAAAAATTGCACCTCCAAAAAAGGCTTGTGTAAGAACTGTTTCTAGCAACTTTATACATAGTAGCCACATCTAGAAGCCACCCTGAGGCCCAGCAAACAGCCAATGGGAAACCGTGGTGAATCCACACATTGGAACGACAGCTGAGAACAGAATGGCAGCTGCAGGGGTTGGGGGAGGACCGAGGGTGGCGGCGATGGGGACACGTTATCAGCTGGTGCTAAGAAGTTCTGGCGCGCTACTGCAGGGGGGTGACTCTGGGTAACAGTGACGCACAGTGCATTTCAAAAAAGGATTTGGAATGCTTTCACCATAGAGAAATTATACATTTCCCTTCAGTTTCCTGGAAGAGTTTGTATAGAATTGGTACAATATCTTCTTTACACATGTGAAAGAGTTTAATGATGAAACCATCTTTGCTGTTTCTCTGTGGGAACGCTTTTACCTGTGACTAAAATTTCTTTCATAGGTATACAGCAATCCAGGTCATTTTCTTTTTTCTTGGATAGGCTTTGGTAGTTCACACCCAGTGAGAAATTTTTAAATTTCACATAAATTGCTGCATTTATTGGCATAGGTTGTCCTTGATTTTACATTTTTAAAAACCTGTATTGAGGCGATCTCTTTTATTCTTGACTTGTACATTTTCTTCCCCCCCTGATTACCTGGCTGGGGATTAATCCATGTAACCGATCTCAAAGAATCCATGTTTGGTTTCATTAGATCTCTCTGTTATTGTTCTGTTTTCTATTTTGTTGATTTCTGCTCTAATCTTTGTCGTTTCATCTTTTTCTGGTTATGATGGGTTTAATTTACTTCTCCTTTTCTAGCTTTCAAGATGGAAACTGAGGCCTGGTTGAGGTCTTGCTTCTTTCATAGTAACGGTGCTCTGTGACAGAACTTTTCCTGCAGGGACCGCTTGTTTCTTTGCATATTTTTTTGTTCCTCATTTCTCTTTCTTACCCTTATTTTAGGCTACTTGTATTTGTACACAGACCATTGATGCTTTAAATTTCCTGAATTTTATTTTCTCTCTGTTTCATTTTCGATATTGTGTATTACTACATCTTCACGTTCACTAATCTTTTTCTATAACACTACACAGCTTGCTGTTAATTCTACTGAGTTACTCTTTTATCTCGGATGTTGTGGTTTTCACCTCCGGCAGTTCAATCTGGGCTTTAAAATATCTTCCATATCTTCACTTAAGTTTTTGAACATGGCTGTAACAACTTTTAATGTACTTATCTGATAATTCTGATATCAGTGTAATTCTAGTTTTATTTTGACTGAATGATTTTTCCTCATTATCAAGGGTCATATTTCCTGATAGTTTGTGTTCCTGGTAACTTTGGAGTTGATGCCAGACATTCTGACTTGTTCGTTGCTACTCTCACTCCTGTCCCTACCCCCAGCATAATATCATTTCATTCATCAGTGTTTCAGTATGTACCTTTTTCTTAACACTACCACAATAAAATACCACATCTAAAAGTAATCAACATCATTACATACCCAGCAATGTTAAGTGTGAGAGTTTCCCAGATTCTCATCACTTTTCTTTTTTACAGTTTGTGTGGATCAGCATCCAACAATGTGCCGATATTATCTCTGATAGATCTCCTAAATCCTTTTCAAAGCTACAGCAGGGTTTGACAAAACACAGCCCACAGACTGGCTGGCTGTCTAAATAAATAAAGTTTTATTAGCACATGATTGCCTGAGCAGGAAGGATTTTCACAGCAGGGCTTTTCTTCTTCCTTCCTAACCCCCCACACCTAGGTCAGAGGCCCTCCATGTACGCCTGCAGATACCTAAGTTCTTTTTGTTTTTTTTTTTGTTTTTTCCCCGGTACCGGATATCAAACTCACGACTTTGTGCTTGCCAGGCAGGCGCTGTGCCGCTGAGCTAAATCCCCAGCCCCCAGGTATTTTTTTGTTTTTGTTTTTGTTTTTTAGATACCTAAGTTCTTAACGGCCTCCTCTTTCCTGACTAATAAATGAAAATATTTTAAACTGATTTAAATTTGCACAGCTATTTTTTTGTCTTCAACAGTGTTTAATTGTGTATGACTTCCAATCTGAGCCACAAACCAGAGGACCTTCGGTCAGGGGTGCTGTTCTCTCAATCCTACCCTCCTTCAGGTGATTTCAACACAGTCCACTTACTAAGTGCCCACGTGGGGCAGGTCACATGCCAAGCCGGGGCTCGGGACGCCAGGGAACGAAGAGGATTTAAGTACTGGACATGACCTCAAGGAGCCCGGAGGAATACGCCTGCCAGGGCAGCAACGTGAAGGGGCAAGTGGCAGGAGCCTGAGGGAGGGGGAGGGCTCCGCCCACGCAGAGACATCAAGAGAGACTGAGACGTAAGTGGCTGGCTTTCCAGAGAGGAAGCCTTTAATTTCAAGCAGCCAGGATGGGTTTGATTTTTGAGTAAAAGCAATAAAATAGGCCAGTGATGGTGCTTGGGTTACAACTTTCCCGAACAGAAAGGAAATGAAGGAAATAAGATCTACTTAATTGATTACAACAACAAAAGGAAACTCACCACAAGTGGTGCTAATGGGTCTGCGTTTGTTTTCAAGAGTATTTAAATATACTCTATTTCACAAGAGAATGTGCTTTCTGAATGGGGCCAAGCCCTAGAAGTGTCTTAAAAGCCTGATTACAGAGAGTGTATTTTTGTTTGGTTTTGTTTTGCTATTTTATGTCAAAAATGCCTAGTTCTGGGGCTGTGTAGTTTAGCAGTAGAACCTGTGCTTAGCATGCGTAAAGTCTTGTATTTGTTCTCTGCCACACACACACACACACACACACACACACACACACACACACACACACCCCAAACCTCATCCAATGGCAGAGCTCCTCCAGTAGGGACAGCATAGCAGGAAGAACAGCCACTGGTTTTCATTTAGCTATTTCTACACTCACTGACAAGACAGCCACAGCCCTGGCCACAGGCCGTCTGCCCACCTGTCTCTTCTGCCTCCTGCTTCGGCCTCACAGTCACCAGCCCCCCATCTCACTCTCACT
Organism: Chinchilla lanigera; assembly: GCF_000276665.1. Taxonomy (NCBI): domain Eukaryota; kingdom Metazoa; phylum Chordata; class Mammalia; order Rodentia; family Chinchillidae; genus Chinchilla; species Chinchilla lanigera. The sequence goes on from NW_004955416.1 coordinate 30,355,885, forward strand.
CAGGAGCGTGGGGCTTGCCCACCTCGGTCTAACCATGAAAACCTGGCAAAGTGTGAGCAAGGAGTTCTGGTGACATGGTGGCCGGAGCTTAATGCTGGGCAGATCCAGCTGGAGTGGAGAGAAAGACTGCTCTGGGTACATACGTAGGTACATCTGGCCTCGGGACAGAGTTCCTTCTCATTTTAATGAAGTGTGAGTGTTTGGGTGCCTATCTTGTGTATCTTTAAGTTGGTGTCTCTTGCAGGGGCAAAGCATCTTGGGGTCTGGATGGGCACCCATGGGTCTCCAGGCAGATGCCTCCTGGGCTTCTTGGGCCCCTGCACTGCCCTTTTGGTACCATCTCTCCTACTCTGTTGGATGTTCCAGGGGCAACTACGTGGATTCACTGCGGGCAGATTCCACAACGAGCTGTTGGGCTATGTGAGAATTTTACTAAACATGTCCTTCTCTTTGTTATATTCACCACCCCCCCCCATTTCTTGGATCTACTTTTGGAGCATCAATGCAATTCTGCAAGTCATCAGCTGCTGTCACTGAATTGCGCCAAAGTTTTCAGAGACCCAGTGTAAATGTTAATGGAATTATCTGTAAGCATGAATGGCAACAGGTTGGGTGTTGCCTCTCTGTACGTGCTGAACCGAGAAAATAGATAGTGTATAGATTTCTAACCCATAGAGCCTTCAAACTCCAGTGGCCCAGGATTGGAAAAGGAGGGGTGCATCTCCTTATAAAAAAAGATTCTCAAAATTTTTATTCTCAAATTATCAGTTAGTGTGTATATATATATATATATATATATATATATAAAATCTTAAGATACATAGCTTTCTCTATAACCATCTCTGTATCTTGGCCATATCTATATCCATATCCATACCTCTGCATCTATATCAGTCTGTGCTGTCCCGGTGTCCAGGCTGACCCCCATCTCCCGGGCTCAAGTCATCCCTCTGCCTCAGCTGCCTGAATAGCCAGGAATACAGGTGTTTGCCACCATACCTGTTTTTCCCCCGCATATTTTTGGAGACTATAATTTAAAGGAATTGCCACCATACTCCTTAATTTTACGAATTCAGTAAACAAAGATTCTAGCTAATTGTTTTCCTAAATGCAACCTGGTTCTCTGTTCAGCATTTTTTTTCTATGGATAGCTACTTAAATGGATTTGCTGAAAGAACAACCTGGTAGAACTGCAAGGCCTAAACTTGACAGTTATTGCAAAAGTGTGAGCACTGCTTTTTCCTTAGGTAGGGAACTGACGCCTCACGAAAACATTCTGTGTTTTGCTCCTACTCAAAATCTTGACTTTAATATATAGAAAATGCCCAGGCAGTGTCTAGCATAAGGACATCAGCAATTCGTTCTATTTTTAAATTGGTTTTGTAGCTACTAGAGTCTTATTCCATTTTAAAATAAAAGCTATTAAGCTGCATCACAAAATGGTTTAGTGAAACATCCCTTCAGCGATTAGTGAATGCTCTTTTGAATTGATACTGTGTATGAAGGGCTGGTGTGTTCCGGGAGAGCAGTGGGTACACAGCCAACTGGGAGGTGACTTGGCTTTGCAGAAAGAACCTGGCCTTTAGTGACCCAATTATTCCAAACGCTCCTTCTGAAGCCACAGCACTGAGTTCTGCTGTGTTCTGCCTGAGTAACTTCAGAGAAGCTTCATGGCCTCAGTATTCTTGCCGATAAGGTGGGAAAGCTAACACTTCCTTTGCTGACTCTTTGTGATAATTAAGTTAGATCTCACATTGAGAGAGCTTCAAGTCTGACAAGTAATAGCTCTTTCTCGCATATTTTATGAAAATCTAGAATAGAGGAACTCAAAGGCTCCAAACACACAATCAGGAGAGGCAGACGATAACTGATTTGATCACTGCACGCTAATTTGACCATTGCATGCTAATGCATGTGTTGAAAAAGCAGTCTTTTCCATTAATAGATACAATTATTATGTGTGAATCAAACATTTTCTTAAAATGCCCCATAAATGCTAACCAGTATTATTACACTCTTCTTTCTGTTTTAAAGAACTTTTTTAATTTTAAAGAGAAAAGAACAAAAACAAAATAACAAAAACAAAGACAAGAACTTTTAATTTAATGAGAAAAATAAACACATATCTCCTTACAAGGGAAGGCACAGCCAACACGTTACAACAGAAGTCCTTGACGTGCTGAGGGCTGACAACGCATGGCGATTCTTTCGAACTCTTTCTAGACACAGAAGCATGTGGTCCAGGGGGAGGCAGATCTGCCTGCCTGTATTCTGCCTTCGTCTCTCTGTATCTGCTGTCCCTAGGCTGACTCTTTCTGCCAGGGTTTTCATCGACCGTGCTACTCTTTACTGTCCTCTCACTGGCCTCTCTCTGCCAATGCAGCTGATTCTCATCATTGTGATGATTTTTAAACTCTTGATCTTGAAATAAATATCTAAATAAATAATACAAAAGTTGCAGAAGCATTACAGAGAAGGCCCTCTATGGAACACTGTCCTCTTACTTGTCAAAACCCAAGGCAACAGCCGGTCCTGGTAAGAAGAACACACACTCTATCCTCATGCTAGGAGGGGTGCAACAACCAGCCATGGGGACTCTGTGAATGAGTCCGCATCCAAACCACGATGAGATACCGCCTCATGCTGTTAGAATGGCCCTTATCAGAAGGCCGAAAGGTAACAGGGACAGTAAGGACACGGAGGAAAGAGGACAACTGTACGCTGTTGGTGGGTATGCAAATTAGAACAGGTACGCAGAACAGCATGGAGGCTCCTCAACAGATTAAAGATAGAACTACCACATGACCCAGCATCCTCACCACTGGTATGCATCCCAAGGAAATGACATCAGTCCGCTGAAGAGACATCTGCATGTTCACTGCAAAACTGTTCCTGACAGCCAAGATAGGAACCAACGTGAGTGTCTATTCACTGATGAACAGATGAAGAAAATGTGGTAAGTTCGCCAAGTGGAATATTATTCAGCATTGCAAGTGAATGGAATCCTGCCACTTGTGACAGCAGAGATGAACCCGGAGGGCGTTACATTAAATGAAACAAACTAGGGACAAAGAGACTGATGCCACATGGCTTCACTCATAAGTGTCCTTTAAAAAAGCTGAAGTCATACGTGCAGAACGCAGAACGTTACCAGAGGCTGCAGGTACTTGTGACGTTGGTCAAAGGATACAAAATCAGTTATATGTTTCACAGTTTTATCTATCTTTCAAAACATCATGCTGCACATGATAAATATCTACAATTTTGCCTGTCAATTTAACAATGAACAGAAAAGAAAAATGAAAATTAGTCCAGGCAGCTATAGCAAGAAGATAATTCAATGCCGCCAGAACCAGCAGTAATTCTGTAATGTTTTCTTTCCTTGCAGCGTCTTTGATGCGAATTCAGTGCTGCCCCAAACCCAGGAGGGCAGGAACCTCGCTCCTGTTTCTTTCTTCCTTGGGTCTGGCTGCCTGGCTCCACCATGCTGAGGTCCAGTCACACACACCAGCAGCAAGGAAGAGAAGGCCCTGATTATCCAAGCGGCTGGAGGACCTCAGAAAGTGGAATTCAGGGTGATGGCATTAGGGTGAGGCGGATGTTTTGGAAGGAAGCTCTTTAAAGCATTTACGAACACTTGCAACTGCGTTTATGTCCCTCAGTCGCAAATGTAAGGATCTGACCCGAAATGATTTAAACAGACTTCAGTAGTGAAATAGGTGTGACTGCTGTCCCATTCCCAGACTGGGCACTAGGTGGCAGGCGAGGGAGACAGATCCAAACAGCACATCCCAAAGACCTGCCCTTGGCACTACAATCCACACAAGACTTACAGACCCGGGGAGATGGCCTTTCAAAAACAGAAATGGTAATATCTGCTTTAAGAGTTTAACAACCTAAAGGATATAACAGCACAATTTTCAAATATCCTAATTTAAATACACTCGGTATTCAAAAACAAAACAAAAAGCTCCCCCACAAAAATCCAACCAGAGAAATCTGAGTGGGTACGTGGGAAGAAACAATGTAAAAGTCTCAGCAAAGAAACAGAAGAAGAACCAAGTAGAAATGTTATAAATTTAACAAATTAACAGGTAAAACTTAAAAAGGACCTCAGTGGGTGTCCTCAATGACAGAATGGAGATGAGGGCGGAAAAGAGCTGATAAACTTACAAAATAGGTCAATACAAACGTTACAGTCTGGACAATCGATGAGAAAAATATGGGGAAAGGAAATAAATAGGACCATAGGAACCTGTAGGTCAGTAGCAGAAGGTCAAAGTGTTGTACCTTCTCCCTTCCAGAACAGTAGAAAAATGGAAAGTGCGAAAATATTTAAAGAAACGGCTGAAAGTTTCCTTTATTATTCAGTGTAACTTAGAATGCTGATGTGTTTCAAATCTTGATATTTTCAAGGTGGAAAACCCACTGGATCGTATCAACTGGTACAGAAAATACATTTGGAAGAATACTGCAAAACAGGAGTAGAGAAGGAATTTCTTCCAGCTGACCGAGCGCATCTACACGAGCCTGCAGCCCACGCTATACTTAATGGTGAAGACTGGACACGTTTCCGCTGTGATCAAGACCGAGGCAAACGCTTCCGTTCAACCTTTCCCTGGAACGCCTAGCCTTACTTAAGTGAAGAAAAATAAAAGTGTGCACCGTCTGGAGAGGAAGAACTAGAACTGTTCCTATTCGGAGACAGCATTATTATATATGCTGAAAATTCTAAGCAACACACACACACAGACACCTCTCAGAACAAATAAATTCAGCTCTAGCACAGTTTCAGGATACACTGACAAATACAAGTAAGTTATTTTCTACATAGAAGCAATCAAATAATGAAAGGTGAAAATTTAAAAATTCCATTTACTCATAAATACACATAAATCCAAAAAGACATATAGGATCTATATGCTACAGACTACAAAATGTTGATGAAAGAACTCAAAGAAAACTAAAACAGAAAGTATGGCTGTCCTTCACAGACTGACATACCGTAGGGCAGACTTACAGATTTAACATAATTCCAACCAAGATCTTAGCAGAGCATTTCATAGAGGTAAGGTCACCCTACAATTTATATGGAAAGACAAAGGAAGTAGAATAGTTGAAATGTTTTTGGAAAAGAATTACTTCAGAAGACTCATACTGCCCAATTTTAAGACTCACTACAGAGCTGTAGTAATCAGTATGGTTGCTATCGCTAAAGGAATAGCCATAAGGATCAATGGAACAGAACTAGTGTCCAGAAATAGAATTCCACGGATATGCTTGGCTGATCTTTAATAAATGGGCAGAAGACAATTTATATTTAAGAGAAAGGATATCTTTAAAAATGGTTATAGAATTATCACATATCCATATACATAAAAATGGACCTCAACCTACATCTCACACATTATATAAAAATCATTTCACATTGGGTCATAGGTCTAACTATGAAACATAAAAGTATAAAACTTTCAAAACAACATAATGAATGGAAGAATATCTATGAGCTGGAGTTACAAAGAGGTTCTTAGACACGCAGAGCGGAAGGTTGGATTGCATCAAAATTAAAACCTTCTGCTCTGCAAAAGGGATTGTTAAGAGAATGAAAAGTCAAGCACACAGTAGGAGAAAGTATTTGTAAACCATGTATCTGACAAAGGATTTATACTCAGTATACAGAAAGAACTCTCAAAATACAAGAAACCAATTTATAAACGGGCAACAAGTCTGAACAGATGTTTCACAAGAGAGAATATGCAGATGAAAAGAATAACATGAAAAAACTTCAACACCATTAGTCCTTAGGGAAAAAAATTATAGTCACAAAGAAACATTACTATACACCTATTAAAATGGCTAAAATAAAAACAGAAATGAAGAAATACCAAGTGCTGGTAAGGATGTGAAGCAACTGGATCTCTCACACCTTGCTGGTGGAAATGCTAAATGGTGCAGCTGCTCCAGAAAACAGGTTTGGCTATTTCTTATACAGATAAACATACAGACACTAGAGGCACCCACATTCCCACTGTAGGCATTTACCCTAGGAAAATTAACTCTATATTCACAAAAACCCTCTTCTTAAATACTTAGGGACATGCTAGTTATAACTACCAAAAATAGAATATAACTGAAATGCCTTTCAATAGATGAATCGATAAACACACCATGGTCCATTTCTACAATGGACTATACTTCAAACATAAAAAGAACCGAACTATTGAGATACCATTTGGAAAGATCTCACAAGAGTTGTGCTTGGTGAAAGATCCTATTTTTCAAAGACGAGGCTCTGAATGACTTCACTTGTACGATAATCTCGAACTCATGAAAGATTACAGAGCCGCGGTCTTCTGCGAGCATGGACGGATGCAGGGCTCACTAGGGAAGACAGGAGGAAGTGCTGGAGGCGGTGAAGCGGCGCTGCGTCCTGAAAGTGCTGGCAATCACACCCGCGCCCACAGGTGTTCAAATCCACTGAGAGGCACACAGAAGGCTAGTTTTTAATTTACCTTCATTTAAAAACTAAAAGGAAAAGTAGAAAGAGGTAACTCCTGCCTCCTGTTCAAGGCTGTCTCCAGCCTACTAGCAACGCGAGCACTAGTTACATCTTCCACAGCACGTACGATCCGGTCCACTACATCTTGCGAATGGATCTGCTCCCCGTTGCCCGCACCACCAGGCATTTTATACCACAGCTTCCAACACGGACACTCACTCTGCACAGTGGGTTAGGCTCAATGTGCGGGGAAAAACATCACTAAAGCTCATCTGCTTACATCTCATAGCTGACCAGTGGCTGGGTCTGGACTTGGACTCACCCGCCCCCGTTGCCAACCTCCTCCCACACCTGCTTCCCTGCACGGCTGTCGTTTAAATGAACAAGCTGTGGAAGAGGCAGCAGAAGGTTACACAACACAGAGTGGGCAATAAGGATTGGATTTTGATTCACATACACCTCAGCCTTTCTAAGCTTATTTTAATCTAAACCCTGAATTTAGATAAAATTATAAAAGGTTGAGAGAAATTTAAGAAACCGTGCTATTGTCATCTCATAATCTTCCGATAGGTGGCTTTTAATTACCAATAGTACTAAATGGTTACCTCCATTTCTAAAAATGTATAGTCATCTGTATTTTATTCTAAGGGTCTTAAAGAACTGTTGTGGCTTACGATACTTGACTAAGTGTTCAAGGCTACAAACTGCAGTTTATACATCTGCAGCAAATAGTAAGCATTAAAGCAATTCTCTCCTCTTACACATCTGTCTTGTTAACCGATTCTTCTCCTTTTCCTCATTCCTACAGTATCAGTGTGAATTAAAAGTCAAAACTGTACAGTGTAAATCCATTCTAGAGACAGAAACTGGAGTTCAATTTTTAATCTATTGATTATAGCCAAATACCTGAAAATATCATATATCAATGATACACAAATGATCTATCCACATGAAAAGACTGTAACGGAAGATAAATTCTGATTTCCTGCATGTGAATTATTTCCAACTACTCTGTGAACTACCAGGTAGTTTACTTTACCAGTAATACTGGCCTAAACATTTTTGTCTCAGCTAAGACACAGATAAGAAGCTAAGGTTTCCAATAAAAGTATTTTCTTGCATATTCTAGAATTACTACTGTAGTCAACATACTTTCTGTAAAAAAAGTTATTACTGATACATTTTGACTCAATACTGATAAGAATTAATGAGGCAAAAATCTTTTTTGTGCCATATGCATTTTTACTGTAGAGTTGGTTGATCTATTGCATATCCAAATACTAACAAAAATAATTTCATCACCTATGTCAACACTTCCTTTTGCACCAAAAAAGGCTACATATTGTCCAAGCGACACCTCTGTCAAGAAACAGGAATCTGCTTATGTTCTGTCACTGGTTGGCCGGTGCCCAGAACCAAGAGGGTCGGTGGGTAGGGGATGAGAAGGTCAGCTTACCTTCCAGCAGGTCTCTGGCCAGACCAGGTTCTGCCCCCGTGGACCGAACAAAGTCTGACAGGACTGCGTCCATATCAAGCGTCATAGGATCATGTAGAAGTGCTGCCCAGCACTCAGCTGAGGTGGGGTTTGGAAGCAGGCTAGAAACCATCCATCTGCAGGGAAACGGAGAAGAGCGTCTCACCGTGTTCTGGAGACCCGGGGAGATCAGTGGCTGCCGCCACCGGCTGGGGTATAGAGCTGAACCGGTTTGGGACAACTGCCTTGCTCTTCATGTAAGCTAGTATGCTATAAAGCCAAACTAAAGTATCACTCTGCGCACACCATAGAAGACAAGGGGTCTGAACGCTTGGGTCCTCCCACATTCACACGCTGAGCCCGAAGCTGCAGGTGATGCCTCCAAAGGTGGGGCCCCTTGGAGGGGACCCTGTCACGAGGTGGAGGCCCTGTGATGGGATCACGGACTTACAGAAGAGGCTCCGCCTCCCGCCACCGAGGACACTGCGGAGAGGCACCAGCTCTGCACACGAAGAGCACCCTGATCAGATGGCAAACGTGCCAATGCCTTGACTTTGGACTTTCTAATCTCCAGCACGTGAGAGATGTACTGTTGTTTTTAAGCCTCCTAGTTTGTTATAGCGGTCTTAACAGACCAAGAATAGAGACTGTCACTAACACCAGTGCTTCCGGTCCCGACATTCTATCCATTTTAGTAACAACTGGTAGGGGAAATAGAACCTAGTACATGTAGAGAGATTAACTTGGGATAACAGATTTCTTAGTCTTTTCTGAGTAACACAGACACGTGACACTTCCATGGTGTATCTGTGTCACGCACTACACCCAGCGACATGCACATCCACGTGTCTCCCACCCACTCCTCTAACTCTCTTGCACACCTGGCAGTAGGAGAGACTCCGGGTTTGTCGGTCGTTGGCTGGAATACCAAACTTGGCAAAGAAGCCTGCCAAAGAAGAAGCCTTGCCAAAGAAGAAGTTTTTATCCCTCTAAAAACTGTCATATTCAGAGTAATAACCCAACCATATCCATAAGGAAGACAGATTCCTAATCAGAATGACCCCAGTCAGTGGGTACAATGGACCCAACGGTGACTGCAGCAGCCAGCTGCAGGGGAGAAGCAACTGTTAGCTCACACACAAGAGAGACTCACAATGGTGAAACAATTTGGGGGGCTGCTGGTGGGTTTCAGTCCTGGTTGGAAAAAAGCAAACACATCCAGAATTGTGTTGATAAAGGGTCAGCTAACTGTGGCCTGTAGCCAAATGTGGTCTACTGCCTGCTTTTATTTATTTATTTATTTATTTATTTATTTTTGGTCTTTTTGAGACAAGGTCTCACTACGCAGTTCAGGCTGGCCTTGAGCTCTCTTTGTAGCCCAGGCTGGTCTCGAGATTGCAACAATCCTCCTGCCTCAGCCTCCTGAGTGCTGGGATTACAGGCGTGTGCCACCACCCCTGGCTACTGCCTGCTTTTATAAGTAAAGTTGTATTGGAACATTGCCACATTCCTTCATTTACATAATGCCTATGCCTGCCTTAACTATGCTGAGTTGAATAGTTAGATAGTGTAGGACCACAAAGCTGAAAGTATTTATTATTTGGCCCTTTACAGAAAAGTTTGCTTCCCCCAGGACAGATGATGGAGGGTTTTACACAGCAAGCCCACAATTACTTGTACACCCAGTGGGATGAGTGTAATTCTGCTGCTCTCGATCCTTCACACGTTCTTCTCTGGTGACTTTTGCGATGGCTGTGCTCAGTGGGTTGGTTTTGTGGAGCCACTGGGGCTCGACAGCCAGGCACACTGGCCTAGCATGACTGGCTGTGACCTGGTGTTTCCCCCTCTGGGCCCACCTGTGCCTCACATGCTCCTACTTGGGTGTAATTTTTGAAAAATTAAGAAAATTATTTGACCTGATGTATATGGTACCAATTAAGAAAATGCCTCCTTCCTTCTCTCCATGAACCAGCGCCTCAGCCAGGAGAGTCTCTTCTTTTGTCACTGCCACCTAGGAGACAAACCAGAGAACAAGGGCGCGTTAGTCTCCTTACCTGGGAAGGACATGACTCTGCCTCCTGTTGCAGGAGGCCATCGCTGGGGTGAGGCCCGCTGCTCTCCAGGGAGACACAGGCACTGGCTGGCCAGTGGCCACCAGCTCCCACCCTGGAGGCCTCGCCTCGCGAAGAAGGGAGGCCTCCACACTCCTCACTTAGGTGAGCGCTTCCATGCCCATGAGTACCACTTTAACAATGCATGGAGCTTTAAACCTTTCCAGTAAGTACTATTACACTTGACCAGTGCATGTGTGCATGAAATCTGTCACATTAACTGTTCTAAGTGCACAGTGCAGCAGCATTAAGTGCATTCACACCATGCTGCAGCCATCGCCACTGTCCATGTCAGAATGCCTACATCTCCCCAAACCGACACCCTGCACCTATTAAACACGAAGTCTCCGTTCCTCTTCCCCGAGTCCCTGGCAACTCTATTTCCTGACTCCAGGAATTTAACCTCTCTCAGGACCTCATGGAGGCAGAGTCACACAGTGCACATCAGTCCTTTTATGACTGGGTTATTTCACTTAGCGCAGTGACCTCCAGATGTGTGCATGCCGTAGCCTGTGTCAGGATGAGCTTCTTTCAAAGGCTGGGTAATGCGTGTGAGCATTCTCCACCTTTCTCCTGTCCACGCACCCGCCAATGGGAACCGTGTGAGCTCAGCATCTTTACACCTACAGCAGGTCGCCATTCTGTGAAGCTCACAGGGTTTACTGTGGAGGGAGTGAAGATCTGTGCTCATATCTCCTCCTCTGCGTCTCTTCCTTAGTGTAATTCAGATGGAGTGAAGGGTGGGCTCCAAATGCACGCTTTGGGGTAGCAAGAAGTTACTGAGCACATCTGCTTCATGACTGATTCCTTCGTTTTTTTATTTTATGGAAAAAAGGTAAAACAAAATTTCATAACAAAATAATAGGAGAATAACAGTAGTTAATAAATTACATGGTGTTATCTTTAAAGTAGTTGCTCATGGTGCAAGATACAGGCATAAAAATTTCTCCAATCAGTATCAGTACAAACTTTGCTTTTTAGTGAACTAAGAGACACTAATGGTATAATTGACTTGCACTTTTTCCCTACTGTCTTTTCCCCTTTCACCCACCCTAGTTCATTTTTCCTTTTGAGCAATTTCTTCCCATTTCACAATATCTATTGTATATGTTAGAACTTATTGACTCTCTCAGTTTCTCACACCAGGGAGACAACATGAGTTTTACACAGGTGAGTCTGATTTATTTCACTTATGAATATGGGCTCAAGTTGCACCTGTTTACCTATAAAAGTCTCAAGTTTATCCTTCTTTATAGCTAAGTAGTACTCCATTGTATAAAAAGACCACATCTTTTTATCCATTCCTCGGTTGATGGGCATTTGGGTTGTTTCCAAAACTTAGCTATTATAAATTGTGCCGCTATAAACACGGGTGCACCTGTATCGCTATGGTATGATATTGTAAATTCTTCTGGAAAAATACTCAGAAGGGGATCAGCTGGGTAGAATGAGTCCTCCAGTCTTAGCTTTTTGAAGAATCTCCACAGTGATTTCCACAATGGTTGTACCAGTCTACACTCCCACCAACACTGCAGTAGGGTCCCATTTTCCCCACAGCCCCTGCAGCATGTGTTATTGGCTGATTTCTTGCTGACAGCCATTCTTTCTGGGGTGAGATGGAAGCTCAGTGTTGTTTTAATTTGCATCTCTCGAATGACCAATGATGTTGAACTTTTTCATATATTTATTTTCCATTTGTATTTCTTCATCTGAGAAGTGTGTATTCATCTCAGATGCCCATTTTTGGATTGGATCTTTGCATTTGGGGGATCTGATTTTTTCAGTTCTTTAAATGTTCTGGATAGAAGTCCTTTGTCAGAGGGACAATGGGCTAAAACTCTTCCCCAGTCTGTGGCCGTCTTTTCACTTGGTTGGTGATTTCTTTTGCTGTATGAAAGTTCAAGACTGATTTCTTACATACACCACTGCATCGCAACACCAAGACCTCACGCTAGTGGTGATGACACAGGAGGAGCTGGGCCCACGAGGCCCCTGGGTCCCCACCACACTGTCCTCGCTCTACTGCCCCGTGCCCCACTTCGAAGAGCACTACTGTGCCTTTTGCTCCACGTGGCTCTTTCTCGCGGTGGGTCCTGGCCATAGGCTCTGCTTTTCTGTACCTTGCTGTGCACCCTGGAACCTGGACAGAACATCTCTGAGGGTCTTAACATCTGCCCTGGGAGAGTGGAGTGTCCAGCTGTTTTTACTGTGACTTTGCTTAGGAGAGGTTCACCATGTGGGGTCAGGAAATGAGGTTTTAGCCTCAGTCCCCTGGGGCTGGAATGGCTCTGCCACTTACTGTCCATGTGACCTCAGGCATGCTGCTTCACCTCTGTGCCTCAGTTTCCCAATCAGTAGAAAAAGAATAATATTACCCCATCTTACTATGGGATTTTAAGGAATATTTAAGATGCCAAAATGCACTGGCCAAGGTTACATGGTCAATAAACGAACTATCCCTGAATTCTTGACAGGGACCCTGAGGCCACCCTCCCCTTTCTAGGTGTCTAGTGCGCACCAGAACGTTTCTGGCAGAAAGAAGGGGTACGTCATGGACTGTGGCTTGGTCTCACGGAGGGCCCATGTTGGATGGGGCTCCTGCCTTCAATACCATCTTCTTTCCCATTCCCAGGCAGCTGATTTCACTCATCGCTCAAACTGTTCTGGTTAGGCCTCCTTTGTGGGGATTCTGTGGGAACAGAGCCCTGCTGGGCTCCTCCAGCAGTTTCTGAGCAGGGAAGGACAGATACACCCATAGATGCAGGGCTCTGAGACTGACTGCTGTGTTTGGTTTCTCTTTTTTTTTTTTTTTGTGGTACCTGGAATCGAACTCACGACCTTGCGCTTGCCAGGCAGGCGCTGTGCCGCTGAGCTATATCCCCGGCGACTGCTGCACTGGGGAGACCATTCAGTGCTGGGAATTGGTCTACCCGGGGAAAGCAAAACTGCAGGACAGAGATTTAGCAGGACAGTGACAAAAACGTCCTCAGGATCTATTGTTCTTTAGCTTCTGTTTCCGTGGTGCCCAAATAAAACGTGACTGCAGACTATTCATCCACAGGTGTTGCAGCTGGAGCCAGGGAGGTGATAACATGGGACTGGGGAGGCCGACACTAGTGCTCAGTGGTGGAGGTTCGTGTTCCGGCCCCTGGTGCCCAACAGAACAAGAGCAGAGGAGGAGAAGCACCTGGAGGCAGCTCTCCGGCCCAGGGCAGCAGGCAGGGGGGCCAACACCTTGCGCGTGAGATCTCTGCTAACTTGGAGCGGCTGGTGCCCTGAGGTGGAATCTGCTTCATCCCCCTTTCCCGTGTCCAGATTTCACAATGCCTGGCACACCGCAGTGTCCGGATGAAGGGGCAGCGAGGGAGGCTACGGGTGCAAAACGCACCGGGTCGCGAAGCAGTGAAAAGATTTGGTATTTTCGTGCTATTTGTAAAAAGGTGCACGCAAATGCGTCATGACGGACAAACTGCCCGTGTTTGCACCTGAGTAGTGAGTGTGAGGACAGCCCTGGCTTCCAGCAGTGCAGCGAGGGTAAAGCAGAATAACTCCGCAAGAGCATATAGTACTCGTGCTACTGTTAACATAGACTTAAACTGATTAAACACATGTATTTCTGGTACTGAGGCTCTTCACTCTGCCGCCCGTGTACACACGCATCCCTACTGTGCAGGATAAAATAGGAAGAGGGCGGGTGCGGTTTAACCTTGTCCCGCCTGGGGAGAAAGCCCGGGGGGTCCAGGGCTCACAGGTGCACAGACTCCATCTGCGGGTTAACTGGACAGATGTCAACATTTCTCTTTCCAAGAATCGGCTGCGTCTATCCACGTGACCTGGGGCAAAGTTTTGTGGACGCGCATCAGCAAAATACAGCCTCCAGGGCATTGTCGTAGTTCAGAGAGCATCGAGAGACCTTCTTGAAGAGGCACGTGTTCTGGAAGTTTGGCTTTGCCATGCATATTCATATGCACAGAGCACATGATCATTTTCAAATATGCCCACCTGTATCACTGCACTGACCCCCCGTGACACAAGCTAGAGAAAGACGGGTCTGGGGGTCGTTCTGGCTGCAACAAAGCAATTACTCTAGGAAATTCACCTCAAAACTCCTGAGTGAGAAGGAGAGTGCAGACAACAACGCAGGCAGAGGAAGAAGGGCGCCATTCACTTCTGTGGGTCGAGGGAAACCAAGCAAAATCTGAGCCTGCAGCATTCTACTGAAACAGCTCAGAAAGCACTGCCGGAAAAACAAACAAAAGCAACAATAGGAACAGCTGGCTTGGGGATTGCAGGTGACAGGGCCACTTGGCTGCTGTCCTCAAACCCCTGGCTTCGTGTCCTTATTGTGGCACTGTGACAAAGCAAGGGTGGGCTGCTCTGGGCTTGCCACCTCGACCAAGGCACAGCGGGAGGCACCGATGTGCTGCCACAGGGCAGGGAGCACATCTGCTGACCCAGGCGCCATGACTGGGCCCCACGCTGGATCTTAGGGTGTGGGTGGGCACCGGGTGGCTTCCTTTAGAAGGGGAAGTGGAGCACCAAAAGTCATACATGTCGTCTCAGTGTCCAATCTTTCACTCTTGAGCTTAGACTTTTAGACCAAGACAGGACAGAATAAAACAACGGTATATATTTAAAAAACTTTTTCTCTCCAATGGAAAAGTAGATGAAGAATAGGATAAATGCTAATGGACACATTACTCGCGGTAAAAATGGAAATTGTTAACTTTCAGCCAATCTTATTTCTTCTATACCTCCAACTACTTCCCCCCTCCCACATTACTTTAAACAAATTCCAGACAGGATGTGTTATGAAGAGAGCGTGAAAATATTTTACCCACTTCGATAAATAAACTGCAATATATATAAAAAAGATGCACATGTTGAAACTCCCCGTGATGAATGTAATCATTTTGTACTGTAAACATGTACTAATAAACATAAAAGTGTGAAAGAAACTATTTAATCAATAAATACGTCAATATATCTCTAAGAGACTGTTTAAAACATAACCACAATGCCATTATCACAAAACCAGAGTACCAGTTCTTCAGTGGAATTAATATCCAGATAGTGGGCAAGTTTTCAATGAATCCAAATGTTATAAATCCATGATTTTTGTTTTTCTACTTCTTTGAACCAGGATTCAGAAGAGAGCCACACACCGTAAGTGGTTGATATGTCTTCTTTAATCCATAAGCTTTTCCTCCTCCTCTTCCTTCTTCTCTTTCTCCTTTCTGCTTGTTGAAAAACCCGATCATTTTTCTTGCACTTTTCTACTCTCTGGTTTTTATAACTGATTGTCCCTGTTGTGTTCTGTGGCCTCTATACTTCCTGTAAACTAGTAATTTGATACAAACACTTTATAAAATTCAGGTTCAATTTTGGGCAAGTCTTTGGTGTTGTTTCCCTCAGGTCGGAGCCAAAGTCTGACCATCTCGGTGGTGATAACAGCCTCTCACGATCACTGCCAAGACCTTCAATGGACTCTTTAGGAGTTGCACACACTGAAAGTACAAGGCTTTCATTTCTTCTTCATTTGTTAGCTGGCATTCTTACATAAAAGCAAACTTCCACTAATCTCTTCAGCCACCCAACGGTAGACTTCAAATACAAGCTAAATGCTTTGTTTCCCACTTTAAAACTCTACATGGGATGAGTTGGTTTGCTAGCTTCCTCCAATGACAATCAATTCATTTGCTCTTTGGAAATACAATTTTGAGTGGTAGAAGGTTTGCCTAACATACATGAGACCCTGGTCCTAACCCTTAGCACCAAAAAATCATTTCGTATTCATGAATTCCAACATACTTGATGCAGTTCAATTTGCCCAACTGTCGTCTTTACTGATGCTCAGATTGTGGGTTGGGAGGAGGGTGGAATGAATAGGCAGAACACAGAGGATTTTTAGGACTCTGAAACTCTTCTGTATAACAATGTCACGGCAGGTACCTAGTACTATATACTTGTTCAGGCATACAGGGTGCACAATACGAATCCTGATTTTAAGCTCTGGACTTTAGGTGTTTAGGATGCAATAATGTCTGTTCACCAGTTGTAACAAGTGCAGCACCCTGTGAAGGATGTTGATAGCAGGAGGACGGGATGGGCAGGTGAGGAGGGCATGTAGCTTTGTTTCATTTTACTGAAGCCCAGAGATCCCTGTGGCAGAGTCATGATTCCCGCATGGACCTACTTTGATCCGAAAGTCACCACTCTTCTGTCACACAAGATCATCTCTTTACAGTGGAACACAGTGTCCTCAAAAGTACTCAGGTCAAAAACACCTGATGGTTTCAAATATACCGAGCACACAGATGCCTGGCTGGAAGCAAATCAGTTCCTTACTTGATGCTCAGCTATATCTTTTATGATTTTGTTCCTGGTGTGGAAAGATGGAGAAATTGTCTCTTCTCTTCCAAAATTTATCTTTGACACTAAAATCACATGATCATCTCAATAGATGCAGAAACAGAATTTGACAAAGTCCAACAGCCATTCACGATTAAAAAAAAAAACCTACAGAAAATTGGAATAGATGGTCTTTACCTCAATCTGATCAAAACCATCTATGACAAACCAACAGCTAGCATCATACTAAATGGTCAGAAACTGAAAGATTTCATCCTAAAACCAGGAACAAGACAAGGATGCCCACTATTACCACTCCTATTCAATATAGTTCTGGAAACAGCCAGAGCAATTAGAAAAGAGAAAGAAATAAAAGGAAAAAAGATAGGAATGGAAGAAGTTAAACTGTCATTGTTTGACGATGACATGATACTCTACATAAAAGATGCCAAAAGCTCCACCAAAATACTTCTAGGTTTAATAAACAAATTCAGTAGTGTAGCTGGATACCAAGTAAACACTCAATAGCATTCCTGTACACAAACAACAAACTCAATTAGGGAACAAAATTAGGGAAACCACACCCTCCACAAGAGTATCCCCCAAAAATGAAATACTTAAGAATCAATTTAACAAAGGAAGTAAAAGATCTATACATTAAAATTATAGTACTATGAAAAAGGAGCTCAAAGAGGAAATCAGAAAATGGAAAGATATTCCTTGCTCAGGGATAAGAAGAAGCAACATAGTGAAAATGGCCACAGTCTCAAACTGTTATGCAGAATTAACGCAATATCAATCAAAATACCACTAGCATACCTCAGAGAACTAGAGAAAACATTCCTAAAATTCATTTGGAACCAGAAGAGACATAGAATAGCAAAAGCAATTCTAGGCAAAGGCAAGTCAGGGAGCATCACAATTCCTGACCTGAAATTATACTACAAAGCTACTGATAAAATCAGCATGGTACTGGCAAAAAACAGACCTGAGAATCAGTGCAACAGAATAGATGATGCAGACACAAATCCAAACACACTCAGCCACCTGATCTTCAACAGAGGGGCCAAATGTGTTCAGTGCAAGAAAGATAGTCTCTTTAATAAATGGTGCTGGAAAAACCAGCTTTGCACATGCTAAAGACTAAAATTAGACTCATATCTCTCACCATGCACTAAACTACAGTCAAAGTAGATCAAAGATCTAAATATTAAAACGGAAACACTAAATCTACTGGAAGACTTCATGAACAAAATCAAGAAGACAAGTAAGTATCACAAAAAAATCAATATGTGATCAGGGATAAGATGTGATATAATAAGATGTGATCTCATCTTATTAAAAAGCTTTTTCACAATAAAAGAAATCACCAACAGAGTGAAAAGATAACCCACAGAATGGAGAAAAATTATAGCCAATGTTCCTCTGACAAAGGACTTATATCTAGAACATATAAAAGTTGAAAAAAATCAGACACCCCAAATTCAAAGACCCAATCCAAAATGGGCATCTGAGATGAATACATACTTCTCAGATGAAGAAATACAAATGGCAAATAAACATATGAAGCAATGTTCAATATCATTGGTCATTTGAGAAATGTAAATTAAAACAACATTGAGATTCCATCTCACCCCAGAAAGAATGGCCATCGACAAGAAATCAACCAATAATAAATGCTGGAGGGGCTGTGGGGAAAAAGGAACCCTTCTCCACTGCTGATGGGCATGTAGACTGGTGCAACCACTGTGGAAATCATTATGGAGATTCCTCAAAAAGCTAGGAGTAGAGGTCCTATTCCACCCAGCTATTCCCCTTCTTGGTATCTTCCTGGAAGAATTAAAAACAATCACACCACAGTGATACATGTGCACCCATGTTGATAGCAGCACAGTTTGTCACAGCTAAATCTTGGAAACAACCCAGAAGCCCATCAAATGAGGACTGGATAAAAAAGATGTGGTACTTTTATACAATGGAGTACTACTCAGCCACAAAGAAGCACAAACTTGAGACTTTTGTAGGTAAATGGATGCAATTTGAGACCATACTCCTAAGTGAAATAAACCAGACACACATGCATAACCATAGCATTGTCTCCCTGGAGTAAGAAGCCAAAAGAGTAGATAAAGTCCAAAAGGTACAACAGATACTGTGAAATGGGAAGAAACTGTTCAAAAGGAAAGAGAAACTAGGGTAGGGGAAAGCTGAAAGGAAGAAAGGGAAAAGAAAAAATAAATACAATGTAATTAAGATAGTTATACAACTAGTTTTTCTTAGTTCAGTGAAAAGTTTGTGCTAATTCATTTGAACAATTTTTCATGCCAATGTCTTGTACTCTGAGTAACTACTTTGAAGATATTATGCAATTTATTAACTATTGTTACTCTCCTTTTATTTTGTTTTGAAATTGTTTTATTTTTTAAATTTTAAAATTTTCTATAGGTTAAAAATGAACAAAATTTATCTTTGAGAGTATTAGTAAGTGTAGGGTGTACTGAGACTTCCTTTTAGGTGCACTGAAATGATCCACTAGCCAATGGTATACTGAATTCTCCAGGGGTTCTTAACATTGAAAGCAGGGGTACAGCTGCCTCTGCAGGCATGGGCTCATGATCCTAAGGGATAAGGATTGCTCTTCCAATGCCCTTTCTTGCCGTGAACTTGCATGTACACTGAATAAACTTCAAGTATCCCCGAGGAGGAGTAATCACAAAACGGAAGTGAAAGACTTGAACCTGGATGTGAACTTTGTAAGGCCACGAAACACAGTGACACCTGCTTTGACTTGCAGAGAACCATGACCTTGCAGCTCCAGCATGTCCGAATATTGGGGAGATCACCTTCCTGCTGTCAGGTGTGTTACTCTGTCCTTGACACCCACAGCAGAGCTTCCCTGCACCATGCTAGATCCCCAACCCTGGAACATGTGCAAGATGTCCTTGTTATAGGAGATTTATACTTTCACTTTCCAGGCTCACAAATCTAGCTGCTACACTGGCATAAAATATGTGTCTGAATCAGACCAACATCCCCTCAGCAAGAACCTTGAAAGGTCCAAACAACTCACTAATCATGTTCGTACTTCTGCTATTTATTTCATTTTAGTCAGCTTTTATCTTGGTAAAGACACCTTTCCTCCAAGAAAAAATATATCATGGATCTAGGTCTTTTCCCCTCCTCTTGCTGTCATCGTGATGGGTGAAGAAGCACCTTGAGAGGTGACCCGCCACCCCCAACCGACCTCTGGGAGGGTCTCCCCAGAAGTCAGGGCTCATATTTGATTTGTCTTATCATCACGAGTTAGAATATATGAGATGCTAAATAAGTATATTGAGCGAATGAGCAAATGGGAAATAAAAACTTTAAACTCAACTTTCTACTCCTCTGATGGGTAGACATGAAAGCAACCATAATTCTACTCAGATTGGAATAAATATGGCAATAATAAATTTGTCAGAGTTCAAGAAAGAAAAGTTTCCTTTGCCTGGAAGGATGAAGCAAAGAAAGCTAAATGTACAATGAAGGTTTTTTTTTTGTTTTGTTTTTCCTCTTTTCTTTTATTTTTCTTCACCTTTCTTTTCCTTTCTCTTTTAAAAATAATTGCTGATGCCAGGGATTGAAGCCCTGGCCTTGCACTTGCTAGACAAGTACTCTACTACTGAGTTACCCTCCCCGCCTAGATATTTTTGCATCATCAAATTCATCCACTTTTGGTTTTAATTCTGATGCACACATCTTTTAAACTGAGCTTGCGTGGGTCCGGTTTATAACAAAGCATTCATATACCCAGTGGAAGGGGACAGGCTGAATGGGAAAGCCCTCGCTCCTGTGCTTCTCCCCTTCCTCCTGTCCTAAGGAAGTGAGTGACACCCGCAAGCACCACCCCCTGGGACAGCGTAGTATAAAGCAAGAGGATGAAACCTACTCCCAGCTGGAACCCCACCTGGATGACATTCTCGAACATTTGCAGCAGCCTTAGCCCAACTCTGGACTTCCATTATTTTTTCATAGAAATACCTATTTGTCAAGCCAATGAAGTCAAATGTTTGAACCTACATCTAACTGACAGATGAAAGGAGAATGATTTGGAGGTCAAACAAGAAAAGCAGCAGAAGAAAGAAAATCTAAGGTGAATATCATTTATAGGTAGATGTAACACTTCAAATGGAAGATGAACAAATGCATCTAAACTATAGACAATTATGTAAGAATACAAAGAAAGCCCCAGATGTGCAGCTACTGTCTTGGGTCCTCGGTAGCAAAGTGTGTGGGAGTTCATAGAGACACCAAAGTCATCCCTGGGATGCTTCACTCTGGACTCACATGAGAGAGAAATAAACCCGCCTCCTACTGAGTCTTCTGTTATTTCTACTCTCTGTTACTAACAGCCAAACCTAGTTCTAATGCCCATATGTTTCATTAACAAATGCATGAAGAAAAACCATATGGTCATCTCAAAAGATGCCAAAGTTCACATCTGGTTTTTCTAACCATTTGGACAAACCAGGAAGAGAAGGAATCTCTTCTACTTGCTAAAGTGTATTGACCCTAAACTTACATGAACGATCAGTCCCAGTAATGAAAACTGTAGAATTATCTGCATTAAGGTTCAGAACAAGCTCACATCACCATCAGGACAAGCGAAAAATTTAAGTGGCTGGAACAAGATCAAAAGGCAAAAATCAATACCTTTCCCACATAATAACATTAGCTAGTAGAGTATTTTAAAAACAATGAAAAAGATCAATTTTGTAGTAGCCAACACCTAAAGAATATCCTATCAATCAAGTAGGGGAAACACACAAAAATAAGAGACATTTTTATTTTGTTCTTTTGCAGAAAACAATAAATCTTCCTTGAGGGATAAGAAGGGAACTTAACTGAGTGGATGGGAAGACTGCCTTTTAAAGGTGCCAATTCTCATATTTATAATACACTGAATGCAATCTCTAAAACTTATAATAAGCCATGTATTTCAAGACAATTTTGATAAAGAACACAGTGTACAGGTGCTGCCGAAGTGAGCACCAATGAAGAATAAAGTGGACGCAGAAGTTTGTTCTTCCACACCTCATCCATGAAAGTTGTCTGAATAAAGCAGCGGTACAGACAGAACCGCTGGGGAGCAGACGAAGGGCACGGTGGGGAGGCTGATTTGGGAGATGGTCATAGCACAGGTCCTCAGTTTCCTATCCAAGAGCCATTCCCTTCTTCATTACCTGGTACTAGCTTTTGTTCATGGCTGCAACATATTCAGCCCCATGTAGCAAGTAAGGATTGGACATGAACCAAGACAGTTCTGATCTCTGTTCTATCGATTTTTCATGCAGCTGAAAGTATCCCCGTGCTCAGTTCTTCTCCTTCCACGAGTCCCTGAACTGCAAGAGGCAGTCTGCTGGGTAACTTGGGGCAAACACTTTGCTTTCCTAATAGGTCAAAGGGGCATACAAATCCTGAAGAGAACCATGTATCTCCCCCACCTTGAAGGGGAGTGACATCAAAAGCTGTACTAGCCTGCGACCGTGGGGAAACGATGAAAGAATTTCAAAGATGCTGCTTGGCATCATTGAACAGCTACCTCAAGGCCAGCACTGACTCCAGACTATTGGGAAAAAGTACGTCTTCAAAAAAGCTCCTCCTGGTCAACTCTCTTGTCACCTGAGGCTGACAGCACTGTGGACTGTTAGAACAATAAATGTGGGAAATCTGCCACTGATGGGAGTCCTACAAGGAAAAGACTCTACTATAAAAGAGATGGCAATCCATTTGGAAAAAATAACATTGGATTCCTTATATCATACCACTGACAAACAAATTCCACAGGGATGAAATGGAAATGAAACTATTTCTTAACTATCATCACTATTAAGTAAGAAATAAAACTGTAAGTGCATCAGAAGGAAAAGTATAGTGAGCATGTCTGTGACTTCGATATGGGAAAGCATGCTAAGGGACCCTACCTGATGTGGGCCACAGGCCCTTCCTGTACAGGTCTACATTACACTTCCTGATGTCTCGCGCAGGTGGATGTGGCCATGTGACTAAGTTCCAGGCTGGTGGAGTGTGATGCGGAAGTGATGCTGGTCATTTCCAGGCCTAGCTCCAAACTGCCCCCTGGGTCCCCACTTATCTTCGATGTGTCCTTTGCTAGCTCATTGTAGAGGGTGCAGTGGAGGCTCTGAGATGCTGGGCATGGCGGGTACTTGGATGGAAGGAGGGGAGGGTGGGTGCAGAGTGATCACGTGAAGCCAAGCTCTCCTTATTGACAGCACTTGGCTAGCACATGGCAAGAAACAAGGCTGTGCCGTGTTAGAGACCAAGACTTGGAGAGATACTCATTTGAGCATTTAGCTGGCACTGACAAAAGCAGAATGCTCTCTGAGAACGAAAACTCAAAAGTTCATTAACCTTTGATAAAACGGATACTAGCAAAAGCCAAAGACAAAAACTTATGAATGACAAGTATATAGTAAAAATGTCATCATTAAGAAAATGGAAGATTTTGGAAATTATATAATAAACAAGGGATTGGCATTCAGAATACATGATGAACACTGGACCGATAAAATTGGCAAATGATATGAATGTGCAATTTACAGGAAATGAAAACGACCAATCAACAAACGGACAGAAAATCAACCACAGCAATAATGAAGGAAATATAAGTTAAAATACAAGATAGCCATTAACTATGTCTACTCACTCTCTCATAGGACCGGCAGAATAAATATCTGCGAACATCAAGTCTTAGTGACACCAAACAGGTACTTTTTAACACTGCTAGCTGGAGGATTTTGGTATACTGTTGAGGCCAGCTGAGGACATCTTTCAGTATCTGATATTTTTAATGTACATATCCTGTAAATCTATAATTCTGTCTCTTGGTGGTTTCCCTAGGTGACACCTAGATCAAAAGCACAGAGAAGCATATTTGAGGATGTTCTGTGCAGCACAAATAGATGTACATAAAATATTATCAATATGAAAATGGCTAAATCAAGTGTGGTACATGCAATATATGAACTATACTCCAGGTGTCAATATTAAGCCTTCTCTAAGGCACTTGGGAATATTCATGTATTATGGTATGACTGATACTAAAAGGAAAATAATCTCATGCACATAACAATGTCCAGCAGGAGACACCTGGTGTTATGGTTTGTGTCTAGACATTCCCCAAAGTCTCATGCAGTCATAGGTGGGGCTTTTTCAGAGATGGTCGAATGTGGAGTGTGTGACTGGTGCACTGCTAGGATTAAGGGTGGGTGATTACTAAATCAGTCTGCTGACAGGTACTCTAATCCCAGTAACCTGGGTATAATATAAGGGATAAGAGGCTTGCTTCTGCTGTCAGCTAGCCATATACTGACTCTCTACTGTGATGCCCCTCTGCCAACCCCCCCTGCCTGGGAGCCAGCCCCAGAGATTGGACTGAAATCTCTACAAACCGTGAGTTAAATAAACCTCCCTTTAACTTTGGGTGTCAGGCATTTTGTCTCAGCAACAAGAGAAAAGTAGCAGAGAGACCTGCCGTATCCATGAAGGCTCTGTCTAGAAACTATTTCCCTGTCAATCTATCGAGCACTACTGTGTCACAGTGCTTGACATGGAGAAGAACATTAATAGCTGTTAATTTCCCTTCATTCCGTTAGTCTTTATTCCTAAAATGAATGTGCCAAGGATACCAGCCCCCAAATCAGACATGGTCTCTGCCTTCTAAGAATATCCAGGGTGGTGGTCTGAATAAATTAAAGAAGTCGTTATTTACCTGGTGTTGGGTGCTGTGAAAGAAACTGACTGGTGTAGAAGCACATGGGACGGGACACCCCCTAAATAGGAGCGGAGGCAAAAATAAGGGGTGCGCTGAGGAAGTGTTGCAAATGACGGTAGGACTGGGGGTTTTGCAAAGGAGTAGAAGGCTGGGTTCCGTGTGTGTGTGTGTGGGGGGCAGTTATAGGCAGTGGGTGCAGTGCCGTAAGATAAAGGGAACTTTATCTTAGTGTAGACTTGGACACTAACAGTGCAAGAGACACATTTCAGAAATTAAAACTGCAAGCTTACAAAATTCAGACATGAGAGACCAAATATGACCCGAGTAAACAGATTTCCCAGGCGGTTTTTGCAGACTGTAAGCTGTAACAGGTAAAATGTTAATTGGCCTCTCACTGATTTAGGAATACAATGCAATCTCAGTCAACATCTCAGCAAGATCCTTTGTAGACACCAAGAAGGCTGATTCTAAAATTCATATGCAAGGAGAAGAACTAAGCTAGCCAAGAAAATGCTGAAAAAGAAGAAAGTTGAAAGACTCACACTACCCGGCTTAAATGTAGTTTAAGCGTACTGGGATCAACATAGTAAAATATTGGTGAAAGAATACATTTGTTTCAGTGGAACAGAAAATGGATAACTGATTATTTTACAAAGGTATGAAGATGATCCATTGAAGATAGAATTTTTAACAAATGGTGCTGAGACAAACAGACACTTCTATAAAAATATAAATACAAATAACTTCAAACTACATCTCATAAAATATGTAAAACTTAGCTCCAAGTGGATCACCCGTGTACATGTTCAGTTATCCACATGTGAGCACGTGCATGTACACACCTGTGTGTGAGTGTGTCTATGCATGTGTTCTTGGGGGGGCAGGGAAGGGTGTTTAAGGGAAATCTGAGCAGAAGTTCCAGCAGGATGGACAGTTACACTTGGAAACTGCCAGCTCACTTAGGATAAGGAGAACCACAGGAGTAGATGAAGTAGCTGTTTTCCATTTTAAAAGAAAATATTTAAATTTCACAGGCACAAGAGAATTTCAACTTTGGAGGTTTTTAATAGATCACTCTTAGTTGAATGTTTACACGTGGGTGACTGGTAGAATTCAGTGTTCTGTCCCTCCACGTAGAAAAAGCTAGTTTACCCAAACAAATAAAGACAAGACATCCATCATCATGGATAAGTCTCAATAGTTCAAATAGATAACATCAAGATAGATGGATTTTTTTTAGAGCCCATCCAGGTTTCTGTAATGTTCTGACAACTTTATGAATTAATATGCTATCTGCTGTTTTCTTCTCTAGTTATCTGGATTTTCACTTTTGGTCACTAGAAACAATTGTACAAACAAAAACCCACCAGGCATTCATAAAGAGCTAGGGACGGTTTATGCCTCGTTCCTGATGCTCACTGTTCTCAATCTTGAAATAAGGACAGCACTTCCTGTTTTCATAGCCTTGAGGTGGTGGCTCTACAGCACAGGGCCTGGTATGGAGTGGGCACAACTGTCACTGCCTGTGCCATTATCAGTGTATCCATTTTCAAATGTATTCTTAAGCTAATAACCTGAAAAATCTAATAAAAACTTTGGGAGCTCCATTCCTTCAGAAGATTTGCTTTGGGCAACTTTTGTGTCATAGCAAAGGAACTCATAATTCTTAAAAGGTTTCTGTATTGAAACTGATAAATAGGAAGCCCAAATTTATGGGATCTACTATTCAAGTCAAGAAACTGCATTTTTAAGCAGAAAATTTATTTGTCCTTCCTCCCTTGAGAAAAGAATGGTGAAACCAATTTCACTCAAACACTAGTCCTTGGCTCAAGACCAAATAGGCTGCACTGCAGCCTGGAGGAAATCATTTCAGCAAGTCTGAAGCGATTGATTCCGGCCAAGAAAGCTCTCTGCCCTTTGCCAAGGATAGAGTATTTCTTCCTGAATGGCACATTGTCCCTACATGTAAGCTCCCTCTGACTTCTGCCTCTCTAATCAATGTCAAGGATGCATCACAGCTGTGGGGACAGGGAACTGAAATGGAACAGAAATCAAGCAGGGAAGATTAATAATAGGGGTGCAGGGGGAGAGAAGGGGAAGGCAGAAGAGAAGCAGAGACAGAGACGAATGTGAGCTCTGCTGGGAGGCACATACTCAAGTGCACTCGATGCAGTAAATTTCGTGGCTGCTATATTGGCTATCTATTGCTGCGAGCAAATGACTCCCAAATTTAAGGACTTGAAGCAACACATATTTATAACTTCATAGGTTATGTAGGGCAGGTAGCAGACTGTGGCTGAGCTGGGTATCTGGTTAAGGGTCACTCCCAAGGTTCCAGTACTAGGGATTGAACCCTGGGCCTTCACCCCGAGCTACCTCCCCAGACCTTGGTTTTTTTAAATTTTGAGACAGCGTTAACTCATCAAGTTACTAAGCTGCCAGGTTGGGCTCAAAATTGTGGTCCTTGTGCCTCACCTCCCAGAGTGCTGGGATTACAGGTGTGCGCCACCATGCCCAGCCACAATCCAAATGTTGGCCGGGGCGGAAGTCTTGTCTGGAGGTCACCCGAGGAAGAATCCTCCCCCAACTCTTTATGTGACCACCGGCTGGACTATTCCTGATGGCCGCTGAACTAAAAAATGAAGCTCCCCGCCATGTGGGCATTTGCGTAGGGGAGATCACAGAGTGACAGCTGCTTCAGCAGAACGACCGTATGAGCAGAGGCAGTTCGAGCGTGACCAGAGCGGAAGTCACAGTCTTCTTGAACTGATCCTGGGACTGACAACCCATCACCTCTGCTCAGCAAGAACAAGGTGTAGGTCTCGCCGTCTCACAGGGCCTGGCAACACAGGCATGTGATATCAAGAGGGTGGAGTGTGTTTATGGAAAACCAGAGAATGGCTGCTGTGGTTTTTAACTGTGCTTCAGTCATCTCACGAACTTGTACATTATGCCCGAAACTGGGAAAATAAAAATGGCACAGGCTGTCCCCAAGGGGAGGATCATGGAGCCAAGCAACTGCTGGTAGAAGGAAGCAGGAGGTGGGGGAGACTTCCTCTGCGTCTTCAGGGCACATGCTTGGTTCTGATGACCACAGATCAACGGGGGCGGCTCACCTCCCGAGGCTGGGAACGGGAGCACGCACGGGGCCGTCCTCCCAGCTGAGCCCAGTGAGATGCAGGCAGAAAGCACGGACACTGGTGTGCAGCACGTGTGAACATCTGCCCCTGTCTGCATCTCAGAGTTAACGGGAAGAAAAGCAGGCATGTAAAAATTTCAGAAGGAGCATTTTTAGGATGTGAATATATTCTCCAAGGATGATCTTATTTTCTAAGACTATCTAAGCCACAGTTGTATGTAATGTCTAAACTAACCTATACAAGCTGTTTAAGTTAAAATTAGTTTTCATTAAAACTTAATTAAATTTCAGAACAGTCTCAAGGAAGATTCACTCCATGCCCACAGAGTGCATGTAAAGTCCAAGTGACTTGGTCTAAACAGAAAGATATCTAACACGTCTCAGACAAAAACTCCAGCTGGTTGCTGGTGAGTGAAAGGCCCGCAGACCAGGGACACCCGGGCATAGGGAGTGCAAGGAGCTGAGGGCACTCGAGAAGGTCAGAAATAATAAGGGCAGCATGTTCGAACTTCATCAGGACACTCTTCCCTGACATGAGCTTCCCACCCACGAGACTGTGCTTCCTTTGCAGCCTGCTCGGTGGAGAATCTAGCTGGGCCTGGTGACACACACCTATAATCCCAGGACTCGGGAGCCTGAGGCAGGAGGATCACAACTTCAAGTCCAGGCTGGGCAATTTAGCAACTTGAGACCTCATCTCAAAAGAAAAAAAAATGGTAAAAAGTGCTGGGGTTGTAGCTCAATGCGAAGGCCTTCGATTCATCACCTAGTACCCTCCCTCCACATACAATGTGATCATCTGATCATGGGGAAGCTCTGCCCTGGCATTCAGATTTATCAGCATTTTTGTCAAGGCTCTTGTAAAATATTTCAGCGGCAAAGCAGCATCTGAGTTACTCTCAGCCCATCCTTTCTGCGTCTGATAATAATTAGTAGCCACACCCAGGCTCCACCCTGCACCAGGTGCCTTGTGCAACGGTCACTTCCAGTCTCCTAGTTTTCAGGACACGGAAGGCTTGCGAGGTGAAGTCTTTGCTCAAGGTCATCTGCGTCTGTGTAGGTCAGAGGAGAGATGCATACTAGACAGTCTAATTTCAGAGTCCCTCTCTTGTCTGTCTGGATATACTCCCTTGTGGGGTGATCTCACACCCACGGAAAATGTGAAAAATGAAGGACTGTGTGCAAGGAAAGAAAATCTAATGCCCTGATTAGCTGATGATGAAAAATTACAACACAACTGCAGAGGGTTACTAAAACCCCTGAGCCACAGAAGAGAACACTCACGGTCCCAGAGTTCACCGCACCGAGGAATTACTCATCAGAAGGACGTTGTGAGGGGAAGTGCGGCAGAAACCGCCTTAGCTGAGAGGAGGAGCTTCCCATCATTAGTCACAGGTCAAATGACATAAGGTACCTACTGACATGGAAAGCAAAGGAGATGTTTATTTAGATCTAAGTGTGAGGACAAATCCAACTGCGAAGCACTCTACAGAACAAGTGGCTTAATTCTTCAAAAATATCAGCTTAATGGAGCTGGGTGTGGTGGCATGAGGGCAGCCTTGGCAACTTAGCAAGACTAAGTCTCAAGAAAAGAACTGGGGATTTGCTCAGTGTGAAAGTCCTGGATTAAATGATTCCCAGTACTGCAAAATAAATGTATACATTTTAAATGTATATATATATATTTTTTTTTTAAACATACATCAGTATAATAAGGCTGCAGGTATTACTCGGTGGTAGAGTGCTTGCCACCAGATATTGTGGCTTTCATCTCCAACACACACACACACACACACACAATCATGAAAGATACAAATAAAAGGAGGGCTTTGGTTTAGAATGAAATAGATACAAATGTTCTTGCTTTGACTTTATGTTCGTGATACTGGTATGCTGCTACTGTTCTATTTTTTTTGTTTGTTTCTCATGTACTACTCTCTTAAAAAAAAAAAAAGAAAGAAAGAGATACAATTAAATTCAGTGCGTGGCACCTAACTGAATGTCAGACAGAGAAAAAGCACCATGATGACTATTTTGAGGACAACCAAGGGTATCCGAATAGGGACAATCTGTGGATAATATTTCCTTATCAGTGCTAAATTTCAAAGTAATAATGGTATTCTAGCTTTCTAGAGGATGACTCTATTCTAATGAGATCCACGCCAAAGTACGTTATGATGTTTGCAATTCATTTTCAAATGTTTCTGACAAAATAACAACACACACAGCATATGTACTTGCATACACTATACATATAATATACATTTATAATCTCCCTCTGTGTGTAAACAACTGGTAAATTTGAGTAAAGAATATGAGTTTTCACTTGAGTCCTTTAAGTCTTCTGTAGATTTGAAGTTTTTCCTAATTAGGCAAAAAGGCAAAAGTTAGGCAAAAAGGCTCATGACAATGTTTGTTTCAAGAGTCATAAGGGTGCTAGGATATCGAGTAGAAAGAAACTGTATTTTTCAATAAACATTAAGAAGAAACATTAAAAACTAAGATAATTAGTGTGTTAAAATAATGAGACTATTTTTCTTTTTTTAAAAAAGAAAGTATGTATACATATACACATACAGAAGACAGCTAAGATAATTATACTACTAATTTCTATTAGTTCATTGAACGGAATGGTTTGTGCTTATACAGTTTGATCAATTTTGCATGTCCATATATTGTAATCTGAGCAACTACTTTGAAGATAACAATATGCAGTATAATAACCACTGTTAATTTCTTATCATCTTGTTTTGAAATTCTGTATCGTTGTTTTTTTCTCTTTAAAATACAAAGAGATTCTTTGTCTTTGGCCTGCGTTATTCTTACAATACTTTAACCATCAGTCATAGTTGTGACAGAGTTACAGGGTGAACTGCAGTAGTGTAAAATACTTGTCAATTACCAGGGCTGTGATCCTCTTAACAGTAACGATTCTCATTCTAAGCGCAAATTCTAACGCAGTGTGAAATACGGTTCTATTCTCTCGCAGGGGCTGCGGTGGGCAGAAACACTTACTTCACAGGGGTGTGGCCCTCATTTCCGGGGCTCTGTTCTCAGAACCACGACAGGCGCTCTCGTCAGAGACGCTGACCGCGCCCGCGGCTGCCGCATCGCACGGGGATGTCTTGAGCACAGGACTTACTTTTCAGACACCGTATTCTCCGGAGGTGAGTGGCAGTCAGGCATTCAGGCCAGCGCCGCAGGGTCCCTCATGGAAGTGGCCCATTTTTGCTGACGAGGAAGGGATAAGAGCGCAGCCCCTGGAAGTCTGGAAAAGGTAACAGGACAGAACGTTCACATTGCTTAGAAAGTGAGAATGTAAAATTTCAACCTCAGAAGTCTGTTTCTATTTTAAAAATTAAATAGGAATTTTTTTAAAATGGTGCTGGAAAACCTGCTGAAGCCTAAAACTAGACCCATGTCTATTACCACGCACTAAAGTAAGTCAAAATGGATCAAAGATCTGAATATTAAAGCAGAAACACTAAATCTACTGGAAGAGAAAGTAGCTTGAAATCCCGAAGACACAGGAGTAGGCACCGTCTTCATGAGCCAAACCCAGACTGCACGGGAAACACTTCAGAAAATTTAAAAATAATTTAAAATACGTAATATGCACATGAAACCGTCCAGACAGTGAATTCCACTCCCACATGCCACCTCAGCCTTTACTTTTAAAGTGCATACTGGTCAGCATTTTAAAAAGTTTCCTCTGAGAAGACTGCAGAAAAGTAGCTAAGGGGTCAGAACCCCCCAAAGCTACCAAAATGTAGGGGAAGGAGGGTTCCCACAGGGGTCAAGAACCCAATCCTGACTTCCGAGACGGCTAGAGAAGGGCAGCGTGATTCACTGAAAACTTGCAGTCTGTTGGTAATCCACACTGTGGAGCGCGTGTCCCTGCTGGGACCGCGGTGGGGATCCCTGAGGGATCCTAGGGGCCACAGAGCTGATCACACCCAAGTCCCCATGCACCATGCCTCCTGACATGGAGACTCCTGCGGACTGCTTTACACAGGAGGCTATTCCCATGCGAGGAGCGGGTGCTGTCCCCGGTTAGTGGCTAAGAGAGGGATTTCTGTCTGATCGGTACCCTGCTCAGACTTTATCATGTGGGGCGCTGGATCTGCCTTCCCATGTGATAGCATCCAGGATCCGCTGGTCCACAGCACGCTGTCAATGTGCGCCCCAGGCTGAGGAAGGCACCATCTATCACTCTAGGAGATCAAAGGTAGCAGGGGCTGGCAGGCTTCCTCCCGGCCTTTCCTAACAGAACAAATCCTGCATCTTCATAAGCACAGTGAGTCCACATTCACTATTTCAAAGCTAGTGTGGTCACTGTCTCTTTGAGGGGGGGTGTGTCTGGATCCCTCTTGAATTCTTCCCATCTCGAATCCCATTTTGCTGCTGACATTGCACTCCCATGTATACTGCTGTATTTCTAGTTTTGTTTACTCATTTTATATTATTGCTTTTTAAAGTCATTTTATCTCAACTGTGTCTCATCTAATAACTTATAGGACAAATTTAATGCTTTGCTTAGTTTCACAGTCTACATTCTTTAACTGGGGAATTTAACCTGCTTCCATTTTGTCTTGGCAGGGTGTGGGAGTAGAGCAGTGGGATGAGTGGTATATTTGGAACTTTCCGTGTCACCTTATTTTATGTTTTCTTCTCAAGTTATCTTCTTGTTGTTGTTTCCTATACTGATTTTAACTGACTTAATTATCTTATTTTTCCTCAGCAATTCTCAGAAGTTATATTTTATTTTTCTTCTGGCAATTCCCTTAAATTTATAAAATACATATGTATATCTGTCTTTTCTATCCAAATTGAGAATTAACTAACACGTATTTTCTAATTTCTACACAGGATACAGTCCTTTGTTCAATTTAATTCCCTTCTCTTCCTATGCTCATTTCATCTATGTTTTGCTGAAGTCACTTAAAATGTTAATTCCAAGTTGCTTTTAATTTTCACATTTCTATCTTCTTCAGACTCATTTCTTAACAGTTCTTTCAAGCTTCAGGGCTTTGTTATTAATCACTGTAGCATGCTGCTGCGTTTTGCTGTTTGGTAATTGATTGTGGATCATTTACATCACCTGTTTCTCCTAATAATTTTTATGTTACTAAAAGAATTCCTGGGTGAACTCTTTCAAAATGGCTTTTTAGGGAATATGTATTTTGCATTCTTAAGTAAAAATCAGAAGAGATTAAATGCAAGAGAAAGGGAATCAATAGCCAAACAGTCCTGTAAAAGAACAGAATTGGAGGTCTTACGTTTCCTAATTTTAAAACATATCACAAGGCTATGGTAACCAGAACAGTGTGTCACAGGGATGAAAACACTTACAGACCACTGGGATAGAACAGGGAACCCAGAAATAACTTGTCGCAATATGGCCAATGGCTTTGGATAAGTGTGGCAAGACTACTCAATGGGGGAAAGGACTCTCTTTAAAAGTTAATTTTATAGGTACATTTTAAATATGCATAATGACCACCTTCATCATAGGGAATTTATACCTGTACAAGATATATCTTGATTCTTTTTTCCCCAATTTCCTCCCTTCCCTTCAATCCCTCTCCCTCTACTTATTTATAAAAGGTTTCCGTATTTTTGGGAAAGGCCAGTTTTTACCACATGGTGCTGAGAAAACTAGATAGCAATCAAGTTGGACCCTTACCTAATGCCACATACAAAACTGAATGTAAAATGGAGTAAAGATCATGTAAAATTAATACTCTTAGAAAGAAGTTTTGGGGGAAAACTTCATGACATTGAATCTGGAAGTTATTTTTTGGATACAACATCCAAAGAATGAACAACAAAAGTATAGTTAAAATGGATTTCATCTAAAGTAAAAGCTTTCATGCATCAAAACTATTCAGAGAACAAACAGGTAACCCATCCAATAAAAGAAAATACTTGCAAGACACATATCTGATGTGTTTAATACCCTGTATATATAAGGTACTATGATTCAACAAGAAGATAAACAACCCAATTTAAAAAATGGACTAAAAACTTGACTAGCCATTTCTTCAAAGATGATAAACAAATGGCCAATCAGCACATTGAAAATACTCAAGATAGGTAGTCATCAGAGAGATGCAAGTAATGAGGCACTAGTGTACTTCACACCCACTGGGATGGCCAGTTGTTTAAACACACACGTGGGCAACAGAAAATAAGTGCTGAGAAGGCTGTAGGGAAACTGGAACTCTATGTAATCCTCTATATACTGCTGATAGGAATGTAAAGTGGTGCAGTTGCTATTCAAAGCAGTGATTCTAATTTTGGTATTTCCGCAAAAATTAGAGATTGAATTACTTTATGATCTAGCAGTTTAACTTCTTAGTATATAGCCACCCAAAAGAATTAAAAGTAGAACTTGAATATTTGTGAAACTATGTTTACAGTTCAAATTATTCCCAATAGCTGGGAACAATACAAGTCTCCACAGATACATAAATATACAAAATGCGACATACACATACAATGGAGTATTATTAAGCCCTAAAAAGGAAGGAAATTCTGACACATGGTACAGCATGGATAGATGGATGAGGGATGTTACACGAAATGAAGTAAGCTAGTCACAAAATGACAAGTACTGGTCACTGCATTTATACATAGTGCCTATATCAATAGATAAGGCGTTCAAATTCATAGAGACAGAAAGTAGAATGGTGTTGGGGGTGGAATACGGCAAGTGAATGTTTAATACGTTACGGTGTTTCTAGTTTGGGAAGATGAAAACATTCTGGAGATGGGCAGTGCTGACGGTTGCACAACAATGAGAATCTAGTTCGTGCCACTGGAAAGCACACTTAATGAAAGTGATAAATTTTGTTTTGTATAATTCATCATAACAGAAAATTTTCAGATGGGCCAACAAATGAGTAGGAATCAGACTAAAGCTTTTCCACGGACTGCATATTGTTCAAGGAAAAATTCATTTAAAGATGACTGTGGTGGGGGTGGATATAATTTGGAACCAAGTAATTATGGGCAGCGAAATTCTTTCTAAAGGAATATGCACAGGCTCAGAAAATTCTTTATTCGTACATTCTTGAAGAAATTCATAGAGAAGATACAAAGAAGGATGAAAATGAAAACTGAGCTCTCTAAACAGAGAGGGAGGGGGTTTGGAAAGAAGGGATGGAAATGGGAAAAAAAAGAGGAATCAAGATATGTCACATCCAGATACAAATTCCCTGTAATGAATGTGGACATTACGTGTTCCTAAACTATACCAACAAGCTCGAGTGAAAAAGGAAACTTCATTTTAGTAAAGCAATGTTTGATAGAAAAAAGAAAAAGAAATCCACAGTGAAAAGGTGAGATACAAGCAGCAAAGGTGAATTACAAAAACAATAACATAGTATCTATTTGGGCTATTAACCAAGTGCCTGCCTTAAAAATCTGAAGTTAAAATTAAAAAGATAAAATGAGTTATATTGGTATAGTGCTAAAATGCAGAAAATATATAGTAATATTGATAAGACTACTATCAATAATTCAGTGTAGAAGATTACTTTAATCTTATGTTTGTCACATCATAAATTAAAGCAAAAACATTACATAAACATTTTGAAAGATTGGCATTGATACAATCTGACAACCATGATAACTTAAAATACAATATAGTCTAGCAAAGTAGACAGAAAACCTGAAAAACTTTTAACCTGATATGTGATCTTTTAAAAAAACATTGTAACATATGTTATACTTAATAGTGAAATGTTGGAAAACGTTGAAGGCATTCCCTTCAAGATCGGGATGTCTACCATCACCACCTGTGTTCAGCCTTCTCCTGCAGGTCTTGGCCAGGGGATTAGGGCAACATAAATAAACTGATTTAGTGAACAAATAAGGTGATTAACTAAAATAAATTCTATAAAAAGTTATGTTGCTATTTATTAGTGGACAATATTATTTAAATGTAGAAAATAACCTTGGAAATAAATTATTAGAATTCCTTAGAATGGTTAAGAAACAAAATTAGTACACAAAATCAACTGACCTTTTATATACTATAAAGACTTAGCAAATCAAATAAAAATGCCATTTATTACTGTACCGATATAAAACATGTAGGCCTAAGTCCAATAAAAATGCACAAAAGTCTTACGGAGAAAATGATAAAGGTTCATTAAATGTTGAAGTCCATGTAAATAAAAGGAGAGAAAAATTAGGAGACTTACACTTCTATAGAGTTAACATAATTGCATTCAGTATCTCTAAAGGGGATGTGTGTGCATGTGTGTGCACGTGTGTGCTCGTGCATGTGTGCATGTGGGCGCATGCGTGCGTGTGCACTGTGCATTCTGAAACTTATTGAAAGCACAAAGTTTAACTCACATTTGAAAAACAGGAAAGTGGGAGGATAGATAAAAAGGCTCCTGGTGGTGATGGCAGGAGTTAAGATACCGTGTCACTTGTGTACTTAAAGACAAACAGAGGAGTAAGATAGAATAGAAAACCTGACAAAAGACGGCATACAACATACAGGCAATTGATATATCACAGGTGACTTCACAGATTAGAATGGACTTTGCAACGCACAGAGCTAAAGCAGCTGATTGGCTGTATGGAAATAATGAACCTAGATCTCTAAATCCTTAACCAAAACCAAAACCAAAAAGTAAAAAAACAAAATCCTGCCTTAAGGCTAAGCTATAGAAACTTTAGAAGAGAATATAGGAAATACTTTACAGCTTTGGAGTAAGGAAGAATTTCTTAAACAAGATAAAACAAGGACCTGATGCAAAGGAAAAGATTGATAAATATGGCTAATATCACTTTACAACTATTTCTCATGAAAAGGCACTATGAAGAAAGTGAGTAGAAAAAGGTACAAGTGGGAGAAAATGTTGGCAAAATATTACCTAACAACAAACAGTACCCAGAATATTTAAAGAATTCTGAGACTGAATAAGAAACCTCAGTAGAAAACTGCGCTAAAGAAATAAGCAGAAATTTTAGAGAAATGCGAGATCAAAAAAGTTATGAAAATAGAAACAATTCTGATGATCTCTCTTTTAATCAAAGAAATGAAAATTAATATCACACAGAGATAATAGTCTAAAGCTAACAGATTGGCAAAAACATCTTAAGTGGACAACATCCGGTACTGGCAAGAATATGGAGGACACGGAACTGTCGCTTGCTCCTGGCTACAGTTAGATGTGGTGCAGCTGTCTGGAAACATGATTGTCTTGAGCCTGAAGTGACACAGAGGCACCCAGCCCATGTGCGGGGCATTCTGCCTCCTGCTTGCACCCTCAAATGTCCTTGCACAAGGCCAGTGAGAGGGAAGCACCAGATCTGCAGTGGCACTGCTGCTGCTCGCACGGTGACCACCGGGTGCATCCACAGTGTGCGACATCAGTGTGGAATCTCACATCCCAGCGAAAAGGAGTACACGGCGCTACAGCCACAGGCGCCGCGGGATCTACAACCACAACACTAAGGGAAAGAAGCAAGTTATAACAAAAGAACTCATGCATTCTGTTTAGACAAAGTTCAAATAACAGGCTGACCTTAGTGGTGCTTTGCTTGTTAACATAAACACGAGTGATTAAGGGAGTGGCGGACAACCGTGGTGGGCAGGGGGAGGCCGGGGCAGACAGCAGCAGGCACATCGATGATGTCTGAGGGACAGTCACGTTCTCATGGTCACCTATGCAACAGCTGTGCTGCTGTTCATGCTCTTTTCTGAATGATTCACATAGTTTCTGTACGTTTTTGTTGGTATACTACACTTTATAATGAAGAGAAACCAAGAGAAAGAAAACAGTGTACGCGTAACAGAAAACCTGCAAAGGCATTTAGAAAAGTGCACCAATAAGAAAGAAAAGTGTAGGAATCATCCGAAAAATCTATCAAACTTCACTGAAAAGTATAAATGAAAGCAGCATAAATAGAGAAACATCCTATTACTGGAGAGGTAGGAACTACTACAATATCAATTCCTCTGTACTTAAACTCTAAAATCAATGTAATATCAACAAATTTCCAGCAAGCTTAAAAAAGCTTGTCTAGACAAGCTGCGTCTAAAGTTCCTTGTAGGGAATGTCACACGGGTGTGAAGAGAAAGAGGGTTAGTTGCACCAAATTAAAAAAAAAAACAAACACACATTTAATTTACTTCCAACCGAGAGCAACTGAAAATTGCTTAGGGCAATGGGCCTGTCCATGTAAAACACCCAGCGGTTCTAGACAAACAGCTTCATTTCTCAGTGTATCACTTGGCCCTGAAGACAGAGCTGGAAGTGGCTGGATGCTCAACCCGGTCCCAGAGGCAGAAATACTAGCTGACAACCTGCCCCTGGCAGAGGCAGCCGCTGGAATCCTGAGGCCCATGTGAGCCCATGTGAGCTGTGCAAGCAGGGTTGACAGCACCTGGCCAGGTACCTGTCCCCTGGTGAAGCAGGTAAATTCTGCTCTCAAGCTAGGAGACCTCAGTGTGTTGACTATGCTGAGCGCACTGGGTGGGGTGAAGGTCTCCCACAAGAACAGTGCAGAGCATTTGTTTCTCCCCTGGTTCAGCGTCCCGCTCCACACTACCCAGTGGCAAAATACACTAAGGATCATCACTGCTTTTTACTGTAGGTCTCACTCGCTGAGCACTTACGCCCCAGGTATGAGGCTGAAGGCACCACATGATCCCTTTTGACCCCACAAGAATACTGTGAGGTGACCCCTCAGCCAGCAGGGTGACTGGGACAACAAACTGCCCACAGCAACTGAGCTCAGAACCCCATGGGTTAAGCCCGGGCTCTGAGGCTAGTCACCCACCCCCTCTGATGTCCAGCACCCCTTTCTTTCTCCATATTTTTCTCGCTGGGGAAGTTTTCAAGATCTCTCTTCCGAATTGTGCTGCTATAAACATGGGTGCATGTATATCGCTGTGATATGATGTTTTTCCTTCTTCTGGAAAAATACCCAAAAGAGAAATAGCTGGGTTTAATGGGACCTCTAATCCTAGTTTTGTAATAGCTAAATTGTGGAAACAACCCAAATGCCCATCAACTGAGGAGCGGATAAAAAAATGTGGTATTTTTATATAAAGAAAGATAAACCTGAGGCTTTTATAGGTAAGTGGATGCATCTAGAGACCATACTCATAAGTGAAATAAATCAGACTCACATATGTAAACCCATATTGTCTCCCTAGTGTGAGAACCTAAAAAAGTAAAATAAAATCTAAAATGTACAATAGATATAGTGAAAGGGAAAGGAAATGCTCAAAAGGAAAGAACGACTGGGATGAACGGAAAGAGAAAAGAGAAAGAAGGGAAAAATATGAATTTATAGATACATAAGATAGCTAGGATAATTGTACTACTAATTTCCATTGCTTTATTGAAAGGAACAGTGCACATTTGTTTGATCAACCTTACATGACTATATTTGTTTACCCGAGTAACCAATTTGAAGATAACAGTATGTAATATAACAACCACTGTTGATTTCCTATGGACTTGCCTGAAATTCTGTACTGCTTTTATTGTTTTTAGGTTGTTTTATTTATGTCTGTATGTTTGTTAATATGTTTTGGTTCTTTTATCTTTAAAACTGAAAAAAAAAGATCTCTCTTCCGGCTCTGCCCACAACCCAGATCAAATACCATGTTTTCCCCACAGCTTCCCTTGGAACCAGCTTCAACCCAGGGGAAGCTTCCTCTCCCAGCATCTCCCGAGCTGAACTTGGCACCGCTCCACCTGCTGGGCCGCGGTGCTCTGTGGGTGCGCAGCCCGATTTCTGAAAGCAGGAGGGATGCTCCCCCTTCACAGTCTTCACACACTTGTGCTGAGTGAGGCACGCAGAGGGGGGCTTTACTTGTTAGTCACCCTGCAAGTGTTGAGAGGAACACCGAGCTCTAGGAGCTGGGCTTTCACTCATACTCTGAGCACTCGGTTTGCTGCTAGCTCAGGAAGGCAAAGGAGTTTCATTCAGGCCAGGTGTTCATCTCTGCCCCAGGTCTGCTGGTACCAAGTTACGTTTCTGGCTCTTGAATAGATTTGAAACTTGCAGTATGTCCTGGCTAGATTTTCAGTATATTTACATGCAGAAAAAAATAAAGGCTAACAACTTCTGGAATAAAGAAGAGATTCTTACAATTTGTCCTGTCAGACACTTGTCTTGGTTACTTTTCTCTCGTTGCTGAGACAAAATACCTAACGCCCAAAATGAAGGAAGGAAAGGTTTATCTAGCTTACAGTTTGTGGAGGTTTCAGTCCATACTTGGCTGGCTCCGAGGCAGAAGATAACAAAGCAATAAGAGCAAAGAGGGAAACGGCAGCCGAACAGCAAAGCAGCCAGAGCAAAAACTGGAGGAATGGCAGGCAAGCAGCTTCTTTTTCTGCCTTACATTGTAAACAGGCTACCCC
>NW_004955416.1:30398858-30406065 GCF_000276665.1 Chinchilla lanigera
GATAGGTCAGCACAGGTGTGAGACAGGT
This sequence comes from Chinchilla lanigera, assembly GCF_000276665.1. Classification (NCBI taxonomy): domain Eukaryota; kingdom Metazoa; phylum Chordata; class Mammalia; order Rodentia; family Chinchillidae; genus Chinchilla; species Chinchilla lanigera. The sequence goes on from NW_004955416.1 coordinate 30,398,887, forward strand.
CAGCACAGGTGTGTGACAGGTCAGCGCAGGTGAGTGAAAGGTCAGCGCAGGTGCGAGACAGGTCAGCACAGGTGTGTGACAGGTCAGCACAGGTGTGTGATAGGTCAGCACAGGTGTGTGACAGGTCAGCACAGGTGTGAGACAGGACAGCCCAGGTGTGAGACAGGTCGGCACAGGTGTGTGAAAGGTCGGCACAGGTGCGAGACAGGTCAGCACAGGTGTGTGACAGGTCAGCACAGGTGTGAGACAGGTCAGCACAGGTGTGTGACAGGTCAGCACAGGTGTGTGAAAGGTCAGCACAGGTGTGAGACAGGTCAGCACAGGTGTGTGACCGGACGGCACAGGTGTGAGACAGGTCAGCACAGGTGTGAGACAGGTCAGCACAGGTGCGAGACAGGTCAGCGCAGGTGTGTGATAGGTCAGCGCAGGTGTGAGACAGGTCAGCACAGGTGTGTGAAAGGTCAGCACAGGTGTGAGACAGGTCAGCACAGGTGTGTGACAGGTCAGCACAGGTGAGTGAAAGGTCAGCGCAGGTGCGAGACAGGTCAGCACAGGTGCGAGACAGGTCAGCACAGGTGTGTGAAAGGTCAGCACAGGTGTGAGACAGGACAGCCCAGGTGTGAGACAGGTCGGCACAGGTGTGAGACAGGTCAACACAGGAGTGTGAAAAGTCAGCACAGGTGTGTGACAGGTTAACAGGCACAAGTGTTCTCTCTGTCTGGGGACCACCTAGACCCTGGGCTTCCTGCTCCTCCTCTTTCCCATCTCTCCTACCGAGAGCTTGCTGTATTTTCTGCCTGGTTCCCTCTCTCCCTGTCCCAATACCCTTCCACGCTACATAGGCTGAATGCCCTCAAACCCCACCTTTCCCAGGAAATCTTTGCTAATCAACTGACTTAAAAAAAAACTGTCTGACTTTAGTACTATGTACTCTAGGCAATTTTGAAGCGTACAATACTTTGTTATTAACTATAGTCACCATGTTGTACAATAGAGTTCTTGAACTCATTCTAAGTGAAATTTTGTAATGCTTTGACTAATGCCTCCCCAAACATCCAGACCCAGATCACTATCCCTCTGCTCTCTGCTTCTGTAAGTTTGACTTTTTTAGATTCCATGTATGCATGCGGTGCTCATCTTTCTGTACCTAACTTACTTCACTTAACACATGTCCTCTAGGTTGTAAATGGCAGGATTCTATCCTTTTGCAAGGCTGGGTAGTATTCTCTTCTGTATATATACAATCATTTCTTTACTGATTCATGCACTCATGGGCCCTTAGATTGATTCTAAATCTTGGCTGTTGTGAATGCAGCTGCAACAAGTATGGGGATACAGGTGTCTCTCTGACATACTGGATTCATTTCCTCTGCCTTATATACCAGCAATGGCACTGCTAGATCAAATAGCAGTTCTATTTTTAATTATCTGAACAACTTCCATACTGTTTTCCATAATAGTGAAAGTAATTTACATTCCTACCTATGGTGTGCAAGCGTTCCCTTTTCTCCTATCCTCTCAAATGCTTGTTCTTTTTGCCTTTTTTACTCACAGGTGTGAGGCACTATTTCAATGTGGTCAACCAGCAAACTTTTAATGAATACCTAATTTGCTAGAAGTTGTGGGCAGTGGGGCAGAACTACAGTGGACTGGGTTTTGCCCTCTAGTGCCCTGTGGTCTGAAAGATTTAACAGACCTGGTAAACCAATACCTGCAGTGCTGCCTGCTCCCTGGGGAGCATGCTGTGCCCACAGAGAGCAACCGCGTCCAGGGAGGCCACAGCAACTTCTGTTGTCTGCCTCAGGGGTCAGGGGACCGTTCAGAGAGGAGGAGGCAAGTGTTTCAACCTTATTCACCAGATCTGAATTCCCCAAAGAAGGCAAAGGCAGGCAGGGCGACCTGGTGTTCCTGGAATTTCTGTTCTGTGCCATGCCCTGCACTGGGCAGGTGTTCTACGTTCACTCAGTAATTTTCACAACTGCAGCAGAGGAAAAGGACTGAGGGGACACACAGGCCTGTCCTCCCGTCCCCAGGGAGGAGACACCTCCACAGAGGGAACCGTCATGCAGGGGAAGGGGGCAGTTGGTGTCCTGTGCTTGAAGGTGTCACTATACACGCAGGGCTGGGGGAGGGCTTGGTGAAGCCCCAGTGTAGATTCTGCTGGGGAAATGAACAGGAAGGGCAATGAATGAACAAGATGCTGAGGATGGAAAGCAACTGACAGATTTGAAGTCATCAAAGTGAAAAGAACTTGCTTCATAAAGAGGATAAAAACACCATCTAATGACTGAAAGAAAATATTTGTAACCCACATTATCTAATCTAGAACATACAGAGTTCCCAAAACTGCAAAGTAAAAATATCTGATTAGAAAAAACATGAGGAGACGTTTCACTGGAGGGTATATGGATGGCAAATGAGCACATGGAAAGATTTTCAACATCATTCGTCATCAGGGAAATGCAAATTAAAACAAAATAAGCTATCATTACGCACCTATCAGAATGGAAAAAATAAAAAAATAGAAACAACAAGAGATGCTGGCAAGGATGCTGAGAAATGGACGGCTCATACACCCGTGTGTGAGAATGTAAAATGAGACTGCTACCTGCAAAGCAGCCCGACGGTTTCTCTACAAATTAAACATGCAGCTATCATACAACCACATGATTAGATTCCTGGGCATTTATCTCAGAGAAATGAAGTCTTATGTTCTCACAAATAATTGTACAGGAACAACTAGTTGTACAGTTCTCACAAATAGTTGTACAAGGACTGCAGTGTCCTTCAGAACAGGTCAGAACTGAAAACAACTCCCAGCCTTCAAGGGGTGAATGATCAAACCAACTGTGGCACATCTATACCATGGAATACTGCTCAGAAAGAAAAAGGGGTGGCTCTAGATGCCCATGACAAGCGATGAATATGCAGAGAATTATACGGAACAAAAAAAGAAATCCCAAGGATTACATATTATAGATGCCATTTCTGTAATATTGTTAAAGTAGAAAATTATAGAAGTAGAGACATATTCCTGCTTGTGAGGGGCTAAGAATGGGACTGAGTAAGCGACTGTGAATAGGCATGAAAGAGCAATGCTAGGAATCTGTGTGGATGGGACTATTCTATAGCCTGGCCGTCTACATACTTTAACATCAATGACTTCATTATGACATGGACAAAACCTTACAAGATGCTACCACTGAGGAAATGTGGAAAAGGTACAGTGGAACTCTATACTAGTTTCTTATAACCACATATGAATTATTTCAAAGTAAAATGTTTAATTAAAGATACACTTTCCTCCTCTGAGAGATCCTATATGACTCTTCCTTAAGCATGGAGTCTTCCTGAAGCATTGCTTGCTTCAGGGTGCTACTGTAATAGAACATTTTAATGCGCTTATTTAATACCCTACCAAGTTCTCTGCCTGGCTTTATTGGGCTGCTACATACTGGCCTGTGCCTACTTATTTCTCACAAGGGATTATGAGTTTAATGAGTTCTGAGTTTTAGGTACCACCCTCTTAGCACTTTGATCTCCACTACTCGTGAATCCTGTCAGTTTCCATTTCCTCCCTGCCTTTTGCCATTCAGTTCTTAGACCCAGCTACACTGTGCATATACTGGAGCTTGGTAGAAATGAACACTCTCTGGCTGCCCCTAGACCCACTGTGCCAGAATCTGCATTGAAGCCATGCATGCGCTCAGAGATGCACGCACACACTGACATTCTCAAAGTGTTGCTCTATAATGCATAATGATCCCTGGCTTAACAAGTTGTTATGAAGATTAATAGAACCCCTGCCAATTTCACTTTCCTTTCCCACCAGAGCTAATGAAGTGTCAGGAGGTTACTTCCCTCTAGTCTAGACATTCTTGCATTGGTCAAATAATGAAAATACCCTTCAAACACAATGCGGCCCACAGGATGGAAAAGCTCAGCGCTATGATTACCTGGGGCCCATTTATTCCATTCTAGTTTCCCAGGGCTACAGAAACTTGCATGAAGTTATTAGTTAGGAAATAGCTTTTGCTTCCCACTTAAACAACTGTTTTTTTGTTTGCTTCTGTGCTTTTATCTTTCCATCAAAATTCGCTATCCCATTTTCACAAGTGCAGGGCTGAATTTCATCTTGTTAGATTCAGCACATTGCAACTCCTGTATAGGAGAAGCCATCTGGACTCCTTTTGGCCCCATGTGTCTGCCTAACTCTCTGGGCTGGATTGGGCATTTAGATCTCCCAGGACTAGATCCATGTGTCAGGCATCCCCAGACGCTGAAGAGGACCCCTATCTCATTTACCTGCTGCCTCTTCACGGGGAAGTTCCTGGAGATCGAGAGCTGACACGTGCATATTTACAACCCCAGGATTTAGCACTAAATAAAGCCTAACCAACGATAAAGGCAATTTGATGGGAGCTATGAATGTGGTTCTCTCCAGGGGTGTGTGTTGATGACACATGACCAGTCTGTCAGCTACCTCTTTTCGTAAGCAAAATTTTATTGGAACCCACAACACCCAATTGTTTATATATTGTCTATTGGCTGCTTCCATGTAGGCTGAGTTGGTTAGTTGTAACAGAGACCAGAGGGCCTGAAACATCTGAAATATTTACTATCTGGACATTTGTGAAACACTTTGCCAGCCATTTTCCTATAGCTAGGCAGGATGAATACCTGGCCCTGCAACAATCTGCCAAAGATGCTTTCCAGAATTAGCTGAAAGACTAAACTTTTGAGGTTTTTTGGGTAAAGTCATTGACAACGGTGAATTCCATCTCACTGGACTGACATCTAGGGTCCACTTTGCCATCTTTACCCTGGAACTGTTGTTGTAGTTACTTTTCTTTCATAGCAAAGACAAAATACCTGCCACCCACAGTGAAAGGGGGAAAAGTTTATTTGGCTTACAGTTTGTAGGAGTTTCCATCCATAATTGGCTGATTCCAAGGCAGCGGGGCTTGGTGGAGGGCACTGCAGAGAAGAACAGGTCATGGGGCCCACAAGGCAGCAAAAACAATGAGGGAGGGGATTTACCAGCATCTTTCTGCCTCTTTTATACTCTGTCCAGGCTGCTGGGATGAGGGCGGGTACCAAACAAACCAGTGGACTGATTTAGCAATCACACACCCTTCATCCCAGCATCATACACTCTAGATCTAGCCACCTCTGAGCCACGCCCATGACTGCACGAGGCTCTAGGGGACATCTAAACACAAGCCACACCAACTGTCATGCTGAATTTACAAAAGCATAGAGTTGTATACTGAAGGAACCTAACAAGTAAATACAACACCTTCACTTTCCAAATGGAAGACCCCACCTCAGAAGTGGGGTGATTGCCTCCAAGAGAGATGAGTGCCAGCTTAGGGATCTGAACCTAAATCTTAAGAATCCAAATGCAGTTTTTCCTTATAATAATACTATGTTACCTCTTTAATCAAATGCCCTACCAAAGCACCCTGGTGTTCCCCCATGAAATCTCTGCACAGAAGGAAATGAGGCTGGACTCTAAGCTGACTTCTAGCCAACACTACTGGAAGGTGTACCTGTTCACAGGACATCCTCCTTCCCGCTGGATACGTATCTCAGAACATATCATAACACTGATATTCCTGCCACAGTTTGCAGAATGAAATTTTGCAAAGGCTCCTAAAAGGCTCCAAAGGCTCCTGAAAGTGCTTATTTTATGAAAATTCTTGGCATACTATCAAAGAAAAGTCCCCTGATTACATTGTTGATATTAAACATTACTTTGCCACATGTGTAATCAGTACTCGGTCCTGAGGTATCTTACTCCATCCCATCATCTGTCTGTCTGTCTGTCTATGTATCTATGTATCTATCTATCTATCTATCTATCTATCTAATGTAAGTAATAGAGAAAGCACTTCATTTTCTTCCCAATTTATATTAAATGGTGATAACAATTTATTAAGCATTGTTTTCCCAGTGGAAAACATTGTGAGCATGAGGTCTAGTTCACCATATGGCACCCCGTCATCTACTCCACAGTATGCTATGAGCCTTGTGTGTCAAATTTCTACTCAAGATGTTAGGAAATCTGTCTATAAGCAGTAAATAAATGATAGCACTTGGATGAGCCAGAACATAGTCACCGAAAGTATCTTCTGAAGTTTCAGATGCCATGGGGAAATATTCAAGAAATGAAAAAAATGCAAGAAAAAACCAGATATGTGGAGTAACCTCAAGAATACAAAAATGTGTATATCAAAAACCAAAAGAAAATGACTAAAATGATATCACATAACCAAATACACCAATTTAATTCTTGACCATTCTGGAATTTCTAACTTAAGAAGGCCTCATTCAATGGGATTATACAGATAATAGTTTAAACAGTCTCCTGATATCTATACAATTTGACTTTTTACTTTACGTTTAAATTTAAAGCCTACTGGAATTTATTCACATACAAGTGTATGGCATACTACTCACATGTAATTCTGTTTTCTTCCAACACAATTGGTATTTATACAATGTGCCACCTTTTCCCAGTGAATTAAAACCAGTGGTACCTCAGTTTATGAACTGGATTCTTTCCACGATTCTGGTCACAAACTGAGACTGGAGAACCAAATCAAATTCAATAGTTAGGTTCAGTGCTGACCTATGGTCAATATTAACCGTCAATCTGACTGCAACAATTTTATAATCTTTCATTGATTTTTATTATTTTTCATTTCGGTGTCAATACTATACTTTTTGACTAGAATAACTCTATGATGCTTTAAGAATATGGCATAAGTCCCTTTTACTAGTCTTTTGAAAGTGTTTTTGCTGACATTTGCAGATGGTTGAGTTAAAACAAAAATCTAGGGCACTAATTGAAATATTTACACAGTGACATCAAAAGCATCAATGTTTTTGATTTAGCTTCCTCACTGGTCATGTTTTGGGTGTGGCTGCATGCACCCCAAGAGGACTCCTGTTTCTGGAGCCTGGCCCTCGATGTGGTGATGCTAACAAGGGCTGGACCTTCAATGCGTGAGGCAGAGAGGCTCATGGGAAGAAACTGGGTGACTGGGACCATCCCCCTTGAGAGAGACGGATGCAGTTCTCACAGGATGTGGTGAGTTCCTGGAGAGGGAGCTGTTGTAAAAGAGTGAGGCTGGCCCCTGAATATCACTTGCCATGTGATCCCTCCCTCTCTTA
>NW_004955416.1:30408405-30447054 GCF_000276665.1 Chinchilla lanigera
GTAATGCAGAGTGCTGGGGGATTATGGAATTAGTTGAAATCCTTGTGTGCTGTGTGGAATTCATATATATAGTCATCTATTTACATATATATTTATATATCAGACATACGTACTTGTGTATCTAGAAATATGTCCATAATATATGGCCTACGCCCTTTGGCAAACAAAATGAAGCAAAGTCAAGTCCCGTTAATGGTCATGTTTATGTTAAGTACAGAGGAAGATATAGAAAGTTAAACTGTCCTCTGGGAGACGAAACTGATCAGGGAAAAGAAGACTACAAATAGAGTCAGTTGTTACCTTGAGTATTTCCTGATTTTGTAAAAAAACAAGGCATCAAAATGGTACCAGGCACAACCCTTTGAATGATAGGATTCCAGGCAATTGTTATTTTCATATTTTTATGCGTTTTGTGAATTTTCCCTAATAGTCATATATCAATTTTACGACAGTCATATATTACCTTTGTAATCAGAAAAACACAGATATTAAAATAAAAACAGGGGCACTAAAGCATTCAAATCTATTTGTCATTCACCATAGAAAAGTTTTGTTTTGCTTCCAGCTGGTCCATAACCAGTGCAGTAGAATGAACAAGAACCTAAATGTACGTGTGCAAGTGTGACTCAAGCATTTGTCCCGAAGACCAGCACCTGCCCCTGAGACACAGCCAGGGAGACAGACCTAGAAATTTCCACAAGTCAGATTCCTCCCACAGCAGAAAGGCCACTGCCCGCTGCATCTACAGAGAGGCCTCCAGGGCTGAACACAGAGGTACAGGTGACAGCAGGACCCTGGGTCTGGAGGAAATCCATGAGGACACAGAAGAAGAAAGACAAGAGGGGGCCAGATTTGTACCTTGTGGGCTCCAGATGCTTAGCTGTTGCGGAAGGGGAAGCTGTGGAAATTCGCAGGGGTTGCTTCCATGGACAGAGAAGGGAGCAAGAGATAGCAATGCAATAGTGGTAGGAGACTTGATGCCCAACTCTCAGTGAGGGATGGATTATCCAGATAGAAAATATAAAAGGAAACAGCAGACTTAAACCACATCATGCATGAAATGGACCTAACAGATACATATACAACATTCTACCAACAGCATCAGGACACAGATCCTTTTCTATCCCGTAAGGAACATTCTCCAGCACAAGACTGATTTATATGAAGAATTTTCCCCATCACAGTGAAATGATACTAGAAATTGGTAACCAAAAGAAAATGGGAAAATTCACAAATACTTTGAAATGAACACATTCTTAAAGAACAGGTCCAAGAAGATTCAAAAGAGAAATCAGAAAATATCTTGAGACAAATAAGAATGAAAATGAAATGTACAAAAACTTATAGAAAGCAAAAGGGCACTTCTAAGAGGGAAGTTTATAGCAATAAGGACCGACATTGGAAAAAGATGAAAAATTTCAAATAAACAATCTATATACCTTAAGGAACTAGAAACAGAAAAAACTGAATCCAAAGATAGCAGAAGGAAGGAAATAATAAACATTAGAGCAGAAATAGATAGAGAATAGAAAAACAATAGAAAAATTAACAGAACTGAGTCAGTTTTTGGAGAACATAAAGAACCTGACACACACTTATCTAGATGCAGAAGAAAAAGGGAAATCTCCAATAAACAAAATCAGAAGCAGAAGAAAAAAATCCAACTATGGGCTTGGGAATAAAACAGGATAGTAAGTGACTATTTTGAACAATTAAATGTCAACAAATTGGAAAACCTAGCAGAAATGGGTAAATGCCTAGAAACACATAAGCTAACAAGACTGAATCAAGAAGAAATTAAAGGCCTAAATAAGTTAATCAGAAATCGCTCAACAAGTAAAAGTCCAGGACTCGAAGCTTCAATAGAGAATTCTACCTAACATTTAAAGGAGAGTTAATGGCAATCTTTCTTCACCTCTTCAACAAGATAGAAGAGGACTCAAACTCCTTTTATGAGGTCTCCATCATCCTGATACTGACACCAGACAAAGATACCACACGGACAGAAAGGACCACACAACAGTAGAGTGTCTCTAATAAACATCAATACAAAAATCACCAACAAAATATTAGCAAACCACTTGCAAAAATATATCAAAAGGATCACAAGTGGAATTTACCTCTTAGGTACAAGGATGGTTCAGATGTGTGAATCATTCACTGTGATATATCACATTAATGGAATGAACAAAAAAAATCACACCATCTTCTCTCAGCAAAATTCCAACAACCTTTTGTGATAAAAGTTCCAATAAATTAGGTACAGAAGGACATCACCTCAACATAATAAAGGGCATTATGAAAGTATCTATCTAGTGTCATACTCAATGGTAAAAAGCTGAATGAATGTTTTCCTCTGAGGTTGGAGACAAGGTCACTTTTGCCAGTTGTATTTAACAGAGTACTGGAAGTCCTAGCTAGTGCAATTAGGCAAGAGAAAGATATATAGGCACCCAAACTGGAAAGGGAGAAGTAAAAATTTTCTCTGAAGATACCATGATCCTATATGTAGGAAAATCTCAAAGAAAAAGTATTAGAAATAATAAATGAACTCAGTAAAGTTGCAGAGTACAAAATTGTTATGGTTTATGTCTATGTGTCCCCCCAATGCCTCATGTGGACATGGGGCAGGCTTTTAGAGTTTGAATATGGGTGTGAGAGCTGCACCGGTCCTGGAGTGGATAGTTTGCATATGTAAGGGAGAGGAAGAAGCTGCTTGGGGCAATTCCTCCCCAATTCTGCGCTGGTGTGTGCTTTCTGCTTTTGCTGTGTTCTGTCGCCCTGAGATGCAGCCCTCTGCCATGTGCCACTCTGCCTTATAATCTGCCAAGTACAGATTGAAACTTCCACGAACTGTAAGCGAAATAAACCTTTCCTTCCTTAATTTTGGGCATCAGGTATTTTGTCCCAGCAGCGAGAAAAAAGTAACTGTCCAAAAAGGAAGCTAAGAAAACAATTCCATTTGTAACAGCATAAAATATTTAGGAATAAACTTAACCAAATAGGTAAAAGATTTGTACACTGAAAGCTGTAAAATACTGATGAAAGAAACTGAAGATATTAATAAATGGAAAGATATCACATGTTCATGAAAGGATTAATATTGCTAAGATATTATACTATTCAAACTGATGTACATATTAATATGATATCACAATCACAACAGTATTTTTATAGGAACAGAAAAAATAGTAAAATTTACGTGGAATTACAAAATGCCCTAAACACCTAAGGGTATTGTGAATAAGAAGAATAAATCTGGAGGTGTGACTCTTTCTAATTTGAAAATCTATTACAAAGCTACAGTAAACAAAATCACATGGTATTGGCATAAAAGCAGACATATAGACCAATAGAACTGATTGAAAACCAGAAATAAAGCCGCATGTAGACACTTAATTGATCTCCTACAATGGTTTTGAGAATATACAATGGGAAAAGACAGTCTCTTCAATAAATAGTACTGGGCACTGATCTTACATCACATACTAAAATCAACTAAAAATGCATTAAGTAATTATCTGGAACTACAATCATCTAGAAGAAAACATAGAAAAATCTTCCTGACTTTAGCCTTGGCAATGATTTTATGGATATGATCTTAAAGCACAGGCAGCCAAAACAAAAACAGACAAGCAAGACTACATCAAATTAAAAAGCTCCTGCAATGCAAAGGAAGGAATCAACAAACTGAAAAGGAAACCTACAGAACGGGAGAAAATATCTGCAAAACCTACAGCCCATAAGGGATTAACCTCCAAAAAATATAAGGAACATATACAACTCAATAGTAAAACAATAAAACCCCCAAACCTGGTTAAAAATGGGCAAAAAAACTGAATATACATTTCTGAAAGAAGACATAGAAGTGTCCAACAGGCATACAAAAAGCTGTTTGACATCACTAATCATGAAAGGAATGCAAATCACAACTACAACAAGACATCACCACACACTTATGATGGCCGTTATCAGTGTTGGGGGGATAGGGCTGAAAGAGGGCTCTTGTATGATGCTGTTATTAGTAGGAACACAGACTGGTACAGCTACTACGGGAAACTTCACGGAGATTCCTCAAGAAACGAAAACAGAACTACCACACGATTGCAGCGCCAATACCAATTCTGGGTGCCCAAAGGAATTAAAATAAGGATCACAAAAAATACTGATGCTCCCATGATCATGGCAGTACTATTTATAATAGCCATGACTCGGACACACACACACACACACACACACACACACACACACACACACACACACACAATGGAGCATTACTTAGCCTTAGAAAAGAAGGAAACCCTACCACTGTGACAATTTAGAAAAGCCTTCAGTAGGTTATGTTAAATGAAATAAATTAGACACAGTAAGACAAACACTACAAGATGCCACTTAAATCCTAAACTTTCAAACTTACAAAAACAGAGTAGAATGGTGATTGCCAAGGTCTGGGGTAGTTGAGGGAGAAATAGAAAGATAGTATTAGTCAAAAGCTACAATTTCATAGTATTCTGCTGCAGACATTAGGGATCTCAGAAGGCCGCCCTTTCCCAGTGTTATGGTTTGTGTCTAGATGTCCCCTCAAAGCCTCATGTGGTCATAGGGCTTTTTCAGAGGTGGCTGAATCTAGAGTGTGTGATGCTGGGATTAAGGGTGTCTGATTAGTAAATCAGTCCACTGACTGGTCTGGCACTGTTCTGGCTAGGATAACAACGTGAGTGCTACACCTGCCCTAGAGCACATAGCTGGCACGCAATATAAGGGACAGAGTCTTGTCTTTCTCTGTTGTTGCTTTTGCTGTTTTCCACAGCCATGAATGGTTGCCCCTCTGCCACATGACCCTGACTTGGAGCCAGCCAATTATGGGCTGAAACCTCTACAAACTATGAGTCAAATAAACCTTTTCCCCTCTACCTTTGGGTGTTGGGTATTTTGCCTCAGCAACGAGAAAGGTAACACCGGGTCAGGACTGCATAGGTGAGCACATCCTTGGGTATAGCCTCGTGAGAAAGCTAAAGTCAGGGTCCAGACAAGCTCTGCCCAGATTCCTGAATCATAAAACCTTTAAGATAATAGATACGAGTCTTTTGACATTAAATGTGTCATACACTCTTATACAGCAATAAATAACTAATATAAAGGTAACCTCCACTAAAAGTCTATGGACAGGGAAAAAAGTTATTTTAATTTCAATTACATAAGATGAATGAGCCTAGATATCTACTGAACAACTTCATGCTTATAATTAGTAATACTGAATTGTAGACTTAAAGTTTCTCTCTGGGAGGCTGAGGCAGAAGGATCATAAGTTTGAGCATAGCCTGGGCAATTTAGTTAGTTGGCAAGACTCTGTCTCAAAAGAAAGGCCAAGTAGCTCAATGCAAAGGCTCTGGGCTTAATTCCCATTCACTTGAAAAATTATTAAGTAGGTAGATCTTATGTTACCAGTTCTTATTATGAAAGAAGAACAACAATCTAGAGGGTTGGAGAAAACTTTCAGAAGTGACAGGTATGATTTGGGATAGACTGTGGTTCTGAACTCATGGGTGTACACTAATCTTCAAACTAAGCAAGTTGAGTGTATCAAATATATACAGCCTTTTAATGTCACTTGTACCCCAAAAAGTGTCTTTTTAAAGGAAACTTACAGGATAAACCCAAAGCCAATTAAAGTAAGAATCTAATCCAGATGAGAACAGAAATTGATGAATTTGAAGATGGAAAAATGACAGTGAACGTCAATAAATCAAAAAGCTACTTCTTTGAAAATATCAGTAAAATCAACAAACTTTTAGCAAGACTGACAAAGAACAACAGATAATACACAAAGGACCTACGACAAGAATGAAATGGGGTGTAGATAGAGTCTCTCAGACAACGGAAGCACACCAAGCATGACGAACAATGCTACACATAGAGATTTTGTCACTTAGATGAAAGGAACCAACACCAAAAAGGAACAAGCTACAGACACTCACTCAGAAAATAGATCATTCGAATATCCCTGCAGCTGTTAAAAGTTTTAAAAAATTTAGTTTTAACTGATGCTTATAAACATACAATTACATATATTAATGTGCCACTGCCATGTAATGCTTCAATACATGTATACACTGTGTAATATTTACTTAGTAATTTCAAAATTTTCCACGGGGAAATCTCCAGGTCCAGATTAGCTTCTGAGAAACTTAACCTCAAACATAAAGAATTAATACCATTCTACATAATGTCTTCCAGGTAATAAAAGAGGATATATGACACTTTTCCACTAAAAGGTGGCAAAAAAGGAACTAATACCCCTCGTAAACGTAAATGAAAATAAATATAAATAATATACAATAATATAAACCCAACATGCAATGCTATAGTTCATAAATAATTTATTCTAGCGATGTAACTGCAAGGGTATGTCAATGTTCAGAAATTTATCACTGTAACCTACTGTATTAATTGGCTAGAATAGAAATCACATGGTGTCATTCATGTTAAAACAATTCAGAACACTAAGAAATGGGAGGAAATTTCCTCCACGTGATAGAGTGAAAACACAACCACTGTTACCCTAGCTAATTGTCACAGGGGTGAGGCATGATGTCTGCTCTTACACTTTTGTTTGACACGGTACAGGAAGTCCAGACCAGGGAAACAGGAAAAGGAAATAAAAGGCACATAGATGTGAAAGGAAGGAACCACACTCTCCCTGTTGGCAGATGCCATGATAGTCTACATAGGAAACCCCAAACGATCTACAAAAGATCCCTTGAAGTAATAGGTAACTTTAGCAAGTTCACAGATGCATGGCTAACACATGAAAAAGAAACTTTCTATATACTGGCAGTGAACACACGGGTAGTGAAATTAAGAATACAATATCATTCATAATTACGCAGCAAACAAATGAAATGCTTAGATATAATTCTAACAAGACCTACAAGACCTGTGTATGCCTAGACTATAAAAAATTGATGAATGAAATACAAAATATCCAAGTGGAAAGACATGTTATGTTTATGGAATAGTATAGCAGTCAACTCTGCCCACTGACTTATGGGTTTAACATAATTCCTACAAAAATCCCAGTTAGACTTTTGTAGATAGACACACATGCTGAATGGCTGGTATGAGGGGACAAGGAAGCAGAAGAGCTAAACAATTTTGAAAAAATAATGTGACATTAATCACTATATCTGATTTTAAGATTAATACAGTTTACTATATAGCCCTGCAGATAATGGCATAGAATAGCGAACTCTGACACATACCTGCACAAGTGTAGCTAATTGATTTTTGTTTTGGATTATCTTTTTAAAAAACAGCTTTATTGAGATATAATTCATATACAAGTCACTCATTTAAGGTACACAACTCAGTTGTTGATAGATTAGATTATTACATTTTTTTAATTGTGGAAGATGAAATTTGCTATTTTAACTACTTTTAAGTGTGCAGTTCAGCGGCATTAACAAAGTCTGAAACACTTTACATAGTTGCATGTCACGCACACACAGAGGCCCTAGTACTCTTTGTGTCGTTCCAACTGCAGTGTTCATGCTGCTAAAGCAAGCAATGACCATATGGGTTTGTCTGTTTGTTTTCTGAGACAAGATCTCACTATATAGTTCAGGATGGCCTCACGCTTGTGGTGTTCCTCTTGCCTTAGCCCTCCAAAGTGCTGGGGTTACAGGCACGCAGCACCACGCCCAGCAACCATATGATTTTTGACAAAGGTAAAAAAGTTGTTAAGTGGAGGAAGGATACCATTGGCAAATTTGATATCTGTTAACAAAACAACAACAAAAACCTTAACCTAAACCTCACATTTACACAAAATTAGTCAAAGTGGATCATAGATTCGTATGTAAAACATGTACTTCTAAAAGTTAAGAGGAAACAGCAGAAGCAATATTTGAGACACAGAGCTTGGTGACTTAAAACTGATGAACTGGCTTTATCAAAATTAAAACCTTTTGCTCTGTGAGAGACCCTAAGAAGTGAAAGATGCTAAGAAGTTATACATTTCAGAATAGCAAGAGGAAAGAACTTTGAACTTCCCAGCACAAAGAAATGATGTATGTTTGAGGTGGTAGAAATGGCAATTACCTTGCCTTAGTCATTATACAAAAGAGGTAAAGAAACAAGCTATAAGCTGGGATAAAACATTGGCAAGCCATGTATCTGACAAAGGACTCATATTCAAAATATATAAGGAATTCCCCAAATCCAACATTGAAAGCCAAATCCAATTACAGGATGGGCAGAAGGCACAAAGACACACTTCCTCCAAGAGGCATATATAAATAAATGCTTTTATTCAGCATTATCACTGTTACTATAGACAGCATATCACAGGGGCATGAAATGGTTGAACAGTAAAATCTGGGTCCTGCAGCCAGGGAGAGGTTTGCAGTACAACCCAGAAAAGGCTTCTTCAAAGACACCAACGAGAGCACAAGGCTGAGGTGGCCCCTGCACTGTGCCTTCCTCGCCAGCTGCTGAACAAGGAGACCGCCAGACTTCAGAGAGCATTCCGAAAGGATTCAGTCTCGTCTCACGTGCTGTCTAGGGGAGGGTGTTAATCAGCAGGGACAGAAAGCTAGCCTCGTCTGCTTGAAGAACTCAAATCTCAACTGGAGCCAACTGGGGCTGACATAGAGACTGCTTGGAATGGAAGGGTTACCGTTGGTGTCCCCAAGTCACCGTAAAAACAAGTACCCGACTCACGGATTTCAGGGTTCACTGGGTGTCCCATAGCAAGAGTGTCATGGCTAACTTGCTGTGTTCAGGTACAGCACCTGAGACATCCATGGTGCATCGGTGGTGGTGGGGCTTCCAGGGAACATGGGACACCATGCCTGGTACTTCCACACTCCCCAAAGTGAGCTGGTGCCTTGCAGGGGCTGTACTGTGTATTAAAATACCTCACATTTTCTGTATGCTAATGCTCAGAATCCGGGCTCTTACAGCCTGGAGGCACTGCTCCTCCAAGGGCTAGCAGACTTCCAGGAATGGTAAACAAGTCTCCTGGCAAAGTGCAGTTCCTGTGCAAACCAATCAATCCAGAGTCTATACCCCCAATCCCCTCTATCACTGGACTCCAGGACTATCCACCTCCCTAAACCATCCCACGTCCAGGATCCAGACAACTAGGAACATCGCAGGTCCCAGGGCCACTAAAGTTATTTAAACCAGGCAGTACACATCAACTTAGCTGCCTCACTCTTTCCTTCCCCAGAAACCACCATCATTCCCCTCCCTGGCCTCCTCACCAGCCCAGGTGCTCCCCAGAGTGGCTTCCCATTGCATGGCACGTGCCCTCCTCTTATGAACCCTGAGGAACAACTGTCTTTTCAGTGGTACACAGTTGTCTGTCTCCTGATTGATCGGCTTCACTGAATCTCGGATTTTCACTTAATCTACTACAACTTGTCCCTGAGATTGGGGCTAAATTTCACATACGCGGCCTCCCTTTGAATAATGAGCTTCCATTCCTTGCCAAAGGACTTCTTTGGTTGTTTCATCAAATCCTGAGTTAGAAGGGATCCTCTAGAATCTTGAGTGGAATAGAGCCCATTCCACTAGGTTGGTTCCCAGAGTCTGCAGGGACCCACCTGAGTAACAAAGCCCAGCAGTGCTGAGACCCTCCCGACACGTGGTGCCATGAGACTTCCCAACACCAGGATCCACAGAAGCCAGGTGGGGTGAAAAGCAAGGCTCCATCAGCATCTGGGGGCACAGAGCATTCTTTCTAGTTGCTCATGGTTTCAAAAGAGTGTTAACATGGCCAAGAAAGACTCAGACGGGCAGTGACAAACTCTGAGAATGAAATCTTGATTGCCACAAACAGCGATGGGAAACAGTCCATATACAGAGGTGTGAGCCATGGAAAAGGCTCTGGCTTCCCTGGATGTGAAGTGGGCTGGACGTGCTGTCACTGCACTGGAATGGAGACCAGGGGAGGGGATGCATCTTAGGCTTGACCAGGCTTTAGCCCAGTTCCTGGAGCTGGATTCACTCAGCAAGCTGTGTAGGGCCTCTTGGTACATCTCCTTTCTTCCCTAAGCTTTAAATGGCATTACCTGTTTTTAGTTTCTCTGTACAAAATTAAAACCGTTTTCCTTTTCTTTCTCTTTCTCCCGCTTGCTTCACTTTATTTATCACTACTCACCATGATTCTGCAAACTTCACTTGCTATAAATCACCTTGGAGACACATGATTCTCCAGGGGGAACAAGTTCTGAGTTGTACGATGATATCTGTAATACCCAGAGTCTTGAAAAATGGGAAAATACAGACCTGAGAATGCCAAAGGCTTTACCTCACTAATGCCTCTAAAAGTGACAATTGTGCACAGCTCCTCGGGTTTCAAATTTGAGAGCCGATTCCCTGGTTTGCCCTGAGGTTCAAAGAACATGCAAACAACTGGAAATTAGCAGAAGGAATGTATTTTGTTTGTTGCATCTCAGGTAGAGGTTTTCCCACTGTATTATTTAGGTGACTCCCAGCCTGTCTTGGGTCCTTGGAACGCACGCACATACCCTGCTCTGACACCTTAAGGATTGTGCTTTGGTCTGGTTTATCACCCTTTAGATGTCTAGATGCTTAAAAGACAGATAGCACTCTACCCTACAATACCCTCCTCATCGATTCTCAGTCTGAAGTCTCAGGTGAGGGACTGGCACTTCCCTTCCCTCCACCCCTGACACAAAAGCAGCTGACGCTGGAATTCTAACCGCTTTTTCAAAAGTTTATCTTTATAGAATCCTCATCCTCCCAGTATCCGATGACTCCTTTATATCTCTGATCAGCCCAAACTGTCCAGAAATCAGAGAAGTGATTTTAGCTTCTTCTTTTCTAACTGGGACCTCACCTTGGGATACAGCACCTGCTATCTTTCCCACACAGAACTTGAGCACTGATGCCCTGTTGCATGTAGTCTATGTAAGAGTTCATAGTTGGCCAAAATGGCTTTGCAAACTATTTGCATGAGGCACTATGTCCACAGTAAATGTGGCCCATACACAGGCTACCCATATGGGAAGATTTATCTAAACCCCTACTTCACAGCATACACAATAATAAAGTCCAGTTCCACAGTATTTCTGAGTCTGAAGAATAAAACAATAAATCCTCAGTAGAGGAACACTTTCACATGATTCTCCACGGGGAACAAGTCACTCCCCCTTTGAAATTTGCAATAGGCAAATTTATCTGAATTTGAAATAGGCAAAGATATCTGAAACAGGATGCCAAAATTACCACTGATGATGATAAAGTAGACATGCTAAGAACTTCTCACTTGAAAACATCATTGTGGGTGAAAAGACAAGACATACAGACAGATCATGACAATCCATAGAGTCAAGAAAGGCTGGTCTCAGAATACATACTGAAATTAACAGGAAATAGATAATTCAATAGAAAAACATAAAAGTATTTGAACTTGTACTTCATAAAATTCACAAGAGCCCAAAAATCAATGAAAAGTTGCTTAACCTCATCAGTCATCAGTAGCATTGTTATAATGCAAGGAGATTACAAACAAAGAAAACACTCACTGTTAGCAAGGTAACCAGAGCCCTCCCACAGGGAGGGAGAGCGTGAAACTGGTAAAACAACTTGGAAAAACTGCAGAGCAGTATCTACAAAGGCTCATCTTACACAATTTAGGAGGCGCAGGAATGACTGGGTCAGCACGAGGCACAGCATGTCAAACGTGTGCATGTGTGCACTAAAAGATATGGAGAGCACTGTCACTGTGATACTACCCACAGGGCAAAGGACAAGGAGCAATGCACACTATAACCCAAGGACCAACGACGTAATCAGAGTTCACATAAACTGGAATATAATCACACATGGAAAGATAATAATATTAACTATGAAAGAATCACCTTCTGATACATGCAACAAACAACTGGCTAAGCATCTCTAATTCAGAACTACAAAATCTGGAACTTTTGGAGCACTAGCATGCTATGACAAGGGCAAAATTCCACTCCTAACCTAATGGGTTACTGTCAATACACAGATACACTAAAAATATTGCATGAAATCATCTGCAGGCTACATGTATCAGGTATATATGAAACACAAATGAATTTTGTGTTTGTATTTGGGACCCATCCCCATGATATCTCATTATGTACATACAAATATTCCAAAACCCAAAAACAATATTCAACGTGTGAAACACTTCTGATCCCAAGCATTCTGGATAACGGATACTCAACCTGGATTTGATTCTATTCATCACATTAGATTCTACAATCCAACCTATATTTACATGCGTTTTTGGAAAACAGCCTTCCTGGCACTTGCCTGGATCTTTGCTAGTTTGCTATTGACTGTTTCATTGAGTTTGAATATTTTTACTAACATCAGCAAATCACAATTTGCTCTTCCCCCAATCTGTTGTCAGCACAATCAGAAAGATCTTTAGAAGCTAGAAGTTATATCACATCATTCCCTGACTGAAACCCATCAATAGCTTCCCACTTGTTATGGTTTATGTCTGGGTGTCCCCCGCAAAGCCTCATGTGGCCATGGGGCAGGCTTTTAGAGTTTGATTATGGGTGTGAGAGCTGCACCCACCCTCGGGTGGATAGTTTGCATATGTAAGGGAGAGGAAAAGAGTGCTTGAGGCCATTCCTCCCCCATTCCTTGCTGGTGTGTGCTTGTTGCTTTGCTGTGTTCTGCCACCATGAGCCGTAGCTCTCTGCCATATGCCACTCTGCCTTATAAACTGCCAAGTACGGACTGAAACCTCCACAAACTGTAAGTGAAATAAACCTTTCCTTCCTTAATTTTGGGCGTCAGGTATTTTGTCCCAGCAACGAGAAAAAAGTAACCAAGACACCACTACATTGGGATAAAACCCAAACTTCCTTCCAAGCCTTCACAGGTCTTGTGCCACCTGACCACACCCACCTGCCCAGGTTCTCCTGGTGTGTGGCTGTGTTAGATCAACACTGCAGGCTGAGCCTTCTCTCCACTGGTACTGTCCACATACTGGCTGCTTCTTGCACCTGTGATTGACTTCCTGCAAGAGCTTCAACTGTGCTTTCATTCTCCTTTTATTTCAAGTATCTCTTTGAGCTCACCACACCTGGGAGGCCTTCTTTGACTTTCTGTCTGAACTACCCTGTTTGTAATTTCATCGTAGTACTAATCACTTCTTTTGCAGCACTTTCATTCTCTGAACAAACATTACAAATCCATCCATCCATCCATCCATCCATCCATCCATCCATCCATCCATCTATCCTTCCATCCTTCCATCCATCCATCCATCCATCCATCCATCCATCCATCCATCCATCCACATACTCACCCATCCATCCACTGGAACTATACATACCCCTGCTGGAGAATCTAAGTTCCAGTTACTTGACTCTTTTTTCCTCTCTATCTATAGACCTAGCACACACTGGGGCATGTAACAGCTGCTTAGTAAAATCATGCTGAGAAAATAAATGAACATTACAAAGGCAACTGACCATTCAACATGTTCCTCTTTTTCAGATTTGGACATTTAATCATTTTCCTAAACTTCAAAGTGATCCTTTCCCAAGGAGCACATTGCTATGACCATTCAACAAAAAGCTACTGAGCCCCTTCTATAGGAGCTCTGTAGTGCAGTGGACTCTGAGGGTACAATATAAGGTATGGGTGCTGCCCACACTTTTGTGCTAGAGTGAAACAAATAGATCATTGTAGTTCAGACTGGTTTTTATGCAAGTTATAAAATTGTAAAATTATGAAAATTTTTTGTGAAATTATATATATATTTACACAAATGTGTGTGTGTGTGTGTGTGTGTGAAACACAAAGAAATGACCAGACAGGTTTACTAGTAACTCCTTGATTTGCTAATTCAAAATATACATATATAAATATACGCGTGCATAGATATCCAATATCTGAGTAATGCAGTTGTGTATTCCACGTTCTGCAGGAAGAGCACCTTGTTGAGATACATGAGCATTACAAAGTCGTGGGACACGTGACCGTACACAATGGGGGAGTGGGCACAACCTCCACAGAGAGCACCGTGGCAGAGAGAAGCTGCGGTACGACACCCGGACCACCGAAGGCGGATGAGAACGTGCGCAGGATCAGAGGCATCTTAACTCCTTCACCTCTGCATCTCAGGGACAGGCTGGGAGCAACGTGAGGGTCCAACAGACAGGAGCGGTGTGACAAAAGTTGGCCTATCAACCACAGTGGAACATTCTTCAGACTAAAGGCAGCAGGAGGAGTGAAGCCTGAGGGCATGTTCCCCACAACAGTGTTATCCAGGGTCTGTGTACATAGACAAGGGAAAATTTGAGGGGGTCGCTGCTTTGCTGGAAGCTGCACCGTTTGGAGTGAACTGTGCAGACTGCAGGATAAATCACACACCTCCACAACCTGATGTAATCCGCAGACTGCCGATTACTACAGACTGTACTCAAGTTTCACCCCTTGGATTAGTCTGTTTTCTGTCACTAGTAACACAGACTGGTAAGTTATAGAGAAGCGAGCTTTATCTGGCTGACACACATGTAGGTGCCAGGGGAGGAGCCACATCTGACGATGGTCTCTTCGTTGGCAGGGTCCCTTGGCACTGCAGGGCGGCACACGGTGAGAAACAGAGAGTGTGCAAACGTAATACGCATATTTTCTAGCTGATCTCCCTCTTCTTAGAAAGCCACCAGGAACCAGTCTCAGGGACTCCACCCTGATGACTTTATTTCCCCCTGACGACCTCCCCAAAGCCTCACCTCTAAATACCATAACTGGATTGTTTTCATTCTATTGATATCTCATAATGGGCCACATCTCAAAAGCCTGGGGGACACACAAAGCACACCCGAATCACAGCACCCAGGGTCCCGACGACGTCCTGTGTAGCAAAACCATTGGTCCCAGGATCCCACCTAGCTCCTGCATTACGTTTTGTTCTCCTGTCTCTAGTCTAGCTTTTAAAAATCTGAAACAGTTCCTCGTCTTTCATTTCACAACCCTGAAATACTACCTAGCTGGAGAGTGTCCCGTAATTCGGATCTGTCCTACAATGCTGCATGACTGGACTCTGTGATGCACTTCTGGCAGGAGAACCACAAAAGTGATGCTATGTCTGAGTCGATTGTCAGAAGGCTTATGACATCTATTTGGCCCAGGACTGATGGTGCTAATCTTGATCTTTCGGTCAAGGTGATACCCATCATGTTCCTCCACTAAAAACACCATTTTCTTCCTTTTTCATTGACATGTGTCTTACAGGGAGCTACTCTGTGTAAATGTATGACTTCTCATTGACTCATCCCCACTGGTTTAAGCAGTCAATGATACACTTATCTGTCAAAATTAATACTC
The DNA here is from genome assembly GCF_000276665.1 of Chinchilla lanigera. NCBI lineage: Eukaryota > Metazoa > Chordata > Mammalia > Rodentia > Chinchillidae > Chinchilla > Chinchilla lanigera. Next base: position 30,423,763 of record NW_004955416.1, read on the forward strand.
AGTGCTTGTCAAATTGTGATTTTGCTAATTCCTCCCTTTATTCTACATTCATTAGCTGTCCATTAGGAAAGAAAGTCTGCTCTTATACCCTACTTATTTCCCTCTTCATTCACATATTTCTACAAATATAGACATATGCATTTGCCTTAACTAAGAATCCCTACCTACTGATGTCACTTGGTTTTTCCTGAAGTTTAAGTTCTAAAAATATATGTATTTATCTATAAATATACACATAAATATGCAAATATAAACATATATATTGCTGGGAGTTGAACTTAGAGCCTTATGCATGCTAGGCAAGTGCTGTCCCAGTCAGCAATACTCTCAGCCCAATTTCTACTACTCTTTAGACAGTTCAGAAGATTTCTCCAACCTCTCTCATTTTCCTTCTCAAATCATGCTATTCCCTCATTATGTGCACTGCATACTGCACTTGCTTGCCTAGGCTTAAGCAGTGGATCTCTGGCTTAAATTTCTCTGTTTTCTCCATAAATCTTCTACCTGGTCCTCATAGGGAACTTAATATGATGGCACAGCAAGACAAAAGCAGGGGAATATCCTGTAGGGTTCTACATATCAGATCAAATCTCATCATTTTGTTGACATTCTTGTCCCCTTCCTATTTTTTCTTGTTTTAAATTATTCTAAAAGGTAGATCAGAATAATTTGCACTTGCATTTGCCAACTTTTATCATTCAGATGCTGCAACTGTGGCGGTATGTTTTAAATTCCTCCTTAATTTCTGGCTCCAAACTACGTCCTTACTTTCTCAGGGAGTTGGGCATGAAATATACATTGCAAAGTAATCAGGACAAAACTCAGCCACAGAGTCTTATATTTCCTTCCAAATCAAACCTCTCTGTAACTTTCCCATCTCTGACCAGAGCAATCTCAGTCTTCCAGGCCTGTCAGGCCAAAGATGTGGAAGTCAACTTTTAACTTTTTTTTCCAAATCCACATCTGCCCAATCAGCAAGGTCTGCTGGGTTCTAAATACAAGAGCCCCCACTCCTCACTGTCCCTGCTGTGTACCTGTAACTCGTGTCTACTCACCAGCCTTCCCCCAGCCCGTCCTCTCCCTCTCCATCCCCAGCCTCTGGTACCCACGACTCTCTTCCCAGCTCCTCCAAAACTGACCTTTTAAACTACACGTGAGTGAGAGCATGCAGCACTGTCTTCTGTGCCTGGCACATTTCACTCATTTTACCTCAAAGTAATGTCTCCAGGCTCATTCACATTGTTGCAAGTGATAAATTTCATTGTTGTCCCTCCCAGTACTGGGAATTAAGTGGACTGAGCTATATCCCAGTACCTTTTCTTACTGTTTGAGACAGGCTCTTCATAAATTGCCCAGGTGGGACTTGAGTTCACGACCCTCCTGCCTCAGCATCCCTAAGTGCTGTGATTACAGGCATGCACCATGGAGCCCTACTTGAATTTCATCTTTTTAGATGTCTGAGTAGTATTTCATAGAGTGATCTGTTAAACCAGAGTTTCTATCAAATCCTCCCACCCTGGAGTGTAGATTGGTGAAACCACTGCGGAAATCAGTGTGGGGATTCCTCACAAACTAGGATTAGAAGTCCCACTTAACCCAGTTATTCCCCTTCTGGGAATTTTCCCAGAAGAATTAAAAACCATACCAAAGCCATATATGTGCACCCATGTTTATAGCAGCACAATTTGCTATAGCTAAATCTTGGAAACAACCCAAATGCCCATCCACTGAGGAATGGATAAAAAAGATGTGGTATTTTTATATAATAGAGTATTACTCAGCTATTAAAAAAGATAATCTTGAGGCTTTTGTAGGTCAATGGATGCTACTAGGATCCTATTCATAAGTGAAATAAATCAGACCCACATGTGTAAACATCATATTGTCTCCCTGGTGTAGGAACCTGAAAGTCTAGGTAAAACTCAAAACATACAATAGATGATATGAAAGGGAAAGAAACTGCTCAAAGGAAGGAACAACTGGGATGAGGGAAAGAAGAAAAAAGAAAGTAGGAAGGCTCTCTCTCTCTCTATATATATATATATATATATGGCTGGGATAACTGTACTGCTGATGTCTGATGGTATAGTGAAAGAACAATTAACGCTTAAGATTTTGTATGTTCTGACCAAGTTTGCATGCTTGTATCTGGTAATCTGAGCAACTGATTTGAAGACAATAATATGCAATGGAACAACCATTGGTGAATTCCTACCATCTTGTCTAGTGAAATTCTATGTTACCTCTAATGTTTTATCTAATAATTATTTTTGATTCTCTTTAATGGTTTCAACAATCTTCCATTCTTACATCTGGTAACCTGAGTAACGTAGCTGAAGATAACAATATGGAATATAACAACCACTGTTAATCCCTATCATTTTGTTTTGAAACCCTGTATCACTTTTCATGTGCTTGCCTTGTTTTGCTGATGTTTGTGATGTTGGCATGCTGCTATTGTTTTTTCTTTTACTACTCTCTTTAAAACAAAAAAAAATCCTCCTACCCAGGACTCTCCAACAACGCCCATTTCTTACTCAGAGGAAAAGCCGTGTCACTACCAAAGCCTACAGTGCTGGCAATGACATGGCAACCTCTTGCACTCTGATGCCCTGTCCCCGTTCCTGCCCGGCACACAACCTGTCTGGTTCCTGAAATCGCCAGTGCGAGGGGAGAAGGAGCCGTGGGCCTCTTCCATCCAGCACCTCTGGCATGTTTCACCCCCTCCCACCAGGCTCCTGGTTCCTCGCAGCCCCCCTTGGTGAGGTCTCTCCAGCCTGCCTCCTTCAATGCTCAATTTTCCTTCAGACTTTAGACCTCTCTTTTCTGCTTAATTTGTTCTTTCCAGCACAGCTCACTCACACTCTGCATGTGGTACACACAGCTTACATATCTGACATTTATTTTCCATTTCCACCACTAAATGGAAGTGTAATTCCCATAAGGACAGGGAGTTGTTCTTGGGTTTTTTTGTTGTTGTTGTTTTTGAGACAGGATCTCCCTATGTAGTTCAGGCTGGCCTTGAACTCACTTTGTAGCCCAGGTTGGCCTCGAACTCACAGTGATCCTCCTGCTTCAGTCTCCAAGTGCTGGGATTACAGGCGTGTGGCATCATGTCCGGCAGAACAAGGAGTTTTGCTTGTTCATTAAAAACAGTGGCTCACAGAATAGACATATAATACACGGCTTAAAAATTAAATTGAAATATGAGCCCTTTATTTAACAATATGTTTCTTCCATCTCATTTGGATGTTCCAGATTGAAAAGAAGTTCTCAGGAAACCCAGGGTCCCATATTAAGAGAAGCCGTGGTGTGCTTTCTCTATAGCAGGTGAAACAGGTGGGCGTGGCCACTCTGTACTCCTACGCTGGTTGTAAGCTGTAAACGGACTGCTCATCGCTACTGAGAGAAAGCCCAGTGCATCATGTTACAATCAGACTCTTCCTTGCCGTTCCTTGCTTTCAAGCTTGTATTTTGTACCCAGACATTAATAAATGCAGGTGCTCTCTGTAAAGGCTAATAAAAATGTAAATGCTAATATTAATAGCACATTAATTGAAACACTCCAAAACAGAATTGTGCAACCGTTTCAAATTGCTCTCAAGGCACTAATAGAAGGGAGCCCAGTAATTTGCATACATTTTATAGACTTTTTAAGTAAGTTCTATCTATGACACATCCAATAAATTAGCTATTTATTTCTATGTAATCAGGGTGTGTGGTTTATGCATGCATACACGAGAACACGTGTGTATTTGTGATCTGTGCTTGCATGTGTGTGCACGCATTGCTCTTTGAGTTAATTGGGGAGCAAAATGACAGAACTAGGCATCAGATGGCTTTGCAGTTGGAAAAAAATCCTTAGAACAGTATCATTCGGTTTGGTGAAGTCAAAGGTGATGCTACTTCAAATGCAGGGCTTGGAAGAACATGGAGGCTCCAGGTACTACTGCGTCCTGTGCAGTCAGAGGAAGCAGCCTTAGGGGACTCCTTCCACTCAAGCCACTCTGCCCCTTCCCACATCAGTGTGTCGTTTGGATTCTCCTACCTCACAGGATCTTCAGCCACAGTTATCCTGTTAAAGGATTTTCAAAGAAGAAAAGCTGAAAATCAAATTTAAAAAAAAAAAAAACCCTTGTTACCCATCTTCTCCAGCTTCACTTGAGAAAGACAGTAAGATCTTTAAAGCGATGTAACGACTTCCAAATCACTACTTGGTTTCAACTTTCTGCCAGTAAAATTAAAACTTTGCCTTACATTAATTGAGAGTGCATCTCATGGAGAAGCCAAGCGACTTGAGCTGTACAAAGCTTGGCTGAGTGATGGGGCTTAAGGTAAGCGCTCGGCATGTCTGCCTCCATGTTGAACCACGGAGCCACATCTTTTTTTTTTTTTTTTTTTTAAATGCAATTCTCTATACCTAATACAGTGTCAGATTCACAGTAGGTGCTCTGAAAAAATCTGTTCACTGGTGACCCCCTCAGGGATGTTTTTGGAGGAGATTACACAGGCCTCTCAGGAGACAGCCCTGGATCTTTCAGCACACGGGCCACTGCTCACCGGATGGAGCATGGGAGTCCATGACAAGGCCGGAAGCAGCAGGTGCAAGCAGGTACTATACCGCGTACTTCCAGCTGCAAGGCACAGCCATGCGGCACGGAGTGACAGCTGGCAAGGAGCTGTGGCCCCGCAGGGAGATGAGGAGCACAACAAAAAGAGGCCTAGGCATGCCGGTCTGAAGGTAGAGACCCAGGTGAGCTGCCAGAGCCATCCAGGCGCCACCCCCCATCACAGGGGAATTCAATTAAGAGCCTGTTGGGAACCAGCCAACACGGGCCAGCGCTGGGCCCTGAGGAGCCATGCTGTGGCTTCGGGACTCTGGGTTAAAAGGACCCCAGCGCTACCTGGTCTGATAGATGGCGAAACAGAGGTCTTGAAAACGTAAGGCTACTTCCCAGGGATGGAGACACATGCAAAGGGCTTCAAAGCAGTGTTCAAAACAGAAAGTTCGGAGCCGCTGGCCTGTCACATGGCCCACGCAGCTGTGGCCCAATTCCCCTGAACCCTCAGTAGCAGAGTGGATGAGAAGACAAGGAAGACGCCCCTCACTGGGGCTTTCCACCCCCAGTGCTTCCCTAGTGCTGCTGAGGTGTGGCTGGCCCTCCTCCCAGGACACTGAGCAGTGACCCCATCTGGGGAGGCAGGACAATGAGCAGCAGTCAGCGGGCTGGGCCAGAACTGGAAAGCACGGGATACAGGACGCAAGAGTGAGCAGGAAAGGAGGGGACGATTAGCAGGGAGAGACTGCAGAGCTTCAGAAATTCACCCAGGCGACTGAGCAAGAGGTCAGAAACCTGGTGAGGGGTATGGCTGGAAGCCCCTCTACTCACAGTCCACCCTGGATGGAGGGACTGGGGCTCCTCGGAGTGCAAGGGGCCTGTCACTTTCTGAGTTCCAGGTTCCACCCTGTACTTGTGTCATATTGCAGAGTGGGGACTTCAGCTAAGTGATCAGCCTTGCAGACAGAAAGACATGCTCATTGTATATCCTTTCCTCACCTACTGCAGAGCGTTCCCTTGTGTAGATGCACTGTGATTTATCTAAATGTTTTCCTTTCTCGGGCTTTATCCTCTTGCTGCAGCACAAGAGTGAAACGGGGCCCCTGGCTATCTGGGCCTGCATAGGTAGAGATTGCTGCAGAAGATTTTCTGGAAGTGGGGCCGGCCAGGTCAACTTGTAACATGAAATTCTGTATTAAACTTGGATAGAAACTGCCACATCATCCTTTTGGAATCATATTCCAACATACGGCACCGCCCTCTGGCCACGGGAGTGTGCCCACACACTCTGACCGCCCCCACACTCAGCGAGGCTGGGCATGTTTATCTTTTAAATGTTAACCAGCCTAGTGAATAAAATGCGGTACCTCGGAGTTCTGTTGTTACTTTGAGTCTGCACTTCTCTGGTTACTCACGGGATGATCAGCTTTTCACATATATGTTCAGCAATTTTTATTTCTTTGTTGAGCTGCCTGTGTATATCACCGGATTAATTTTTTTCTAGTACTGGGGGTTAGACTCAGGGCCTTTACACTGAGCTACATCCCCAGCCCCTTTTTTCCATTTATTTTGAGACAGGGTCTTACTGATTTGCTAATTTGCCCAGGCTGTGCTTGAACTTGCCTTAGCCTCCCAGAGGGCTGGGATTACAGACGTGTGCCACTGTGCCTGGATTCCCCTGATTAATTTTACTTTTTTTATGGATTTGAGGTTCTTTTGTGTATTATGCATATTGCATTTTAAATTAATTTATCATTCGTTATTGTTTCATTTTTTTTTGTCATGACTTTCACTTACAGAGGCTAAAAATTCAATAAATAATATCTATGTTGTTTTTCTTCTTCAACTTATGGGTTTTTGTAGTTTGGTTGGAAAGTTCTTCCCCCTCAAAACAAATACTATTCTAATATTTCTGTTTCATTGTTCTTGTAGTTATGTTTCTCCTAAAATGTTCACACCTCGATACATCTGGAATTAACTTTTGTATATGGTTAAGAGATTTAGCAATTGAGCTGTTCCCACATGAGCGGCTGAGTGTTACTTTGCATTTAAATGGTCTATCCTTTCAGGACTGGTTCAAAATATGTGCTGCATTCACCCTATGTGAGCTGTGTCTTTGATGCCGTCCTGGGGAGTGGAAACGCAAATCATAGGGGCTGGAGTGGAGCAGGTGAGGAGTTTGAGGAATTGATATTGGATTTCTGCTGCTCACAGGCAGTGGCTTTGCATAGCAACAGAGCTGTTCAGGTACTTCTCTATCATAACACAAGGCTGTGGGTGGCGTCCTGAGACCAAAATGAAACAAATGACTGACTTTTCATGAAGGAATATTCTCCAGATTACACTAGTTTGAAGGCCGATTCCCACACACCCTGGAAAGCTGGACATGATAGTTCAACAGAAAGAGCTTAAAGGTAGACCCTACTGTTTCTATATGACTTCTATGTGAGTTCCCACTCTGTGAGCAGCAGAAATTTTATCTCAATTCCTGGATTTTGACCCACAATCAGACATGAGGACCACTGAGATAGAGATAGCAGGCGGTGGGACAGGCCCACACCCTCCTGGGCAACCTGCAGGAGCAAGTGCTAGTTCCAGGCCCTTCTCCTTCTTCAAAAGACATTCTTCCCCTCTAGCATAGGCGCCTGAGCCTGTATAATTGGCATCCTTCATCCCCTCACAGTCTTGGTGTCTCACTCCCCTCCGCCTACCTTTCCTAACTTACCCACGGCAAAACTTCTGCTGACTTGTAAGGATGCCTCTATTTTGTACAAGATCCTACACTTCTATTTCTAGGCTGTTCATTTCCTTCTTTAATGTTGATCTCACACAGGGATACCATACACTGCTGCTAATATTCACTTAAAATAGTAATGTTAAATAGATTACCTTATATCCTTTTTCTTTGCTTGCTGTTGTCTTGCTACTTAAACATTTACTGTCGGAGAGGAATTTTGGAATTGGTTGGTTAAGACGCATGGAAAGTCATGTTGAGATCTGTGGGATTTAGACTGTATTTAGAGACTGACTTGTGAAGAGCCGTAGATTCAGTGCAGTCTTGCAATCTAAAGTGAAACTGCAATGAGTATTTCTTTTTCTTCTTCAACCTGGTCTCAAATGGCTCCAGCTGTGGCCGTTCCTCCAAAGCTACTCTTGCTAGGATCCACGGGATGGTTATGCATCCAATCCCAAGGGAGGTTTCATTTTTCACTTTAATAGATCCATGCACAGTGTGCAATGCCTCTGATGATCCTTTCCTTAAACATTCTCCTCTGCTGTTTCCATAACATCTTGCTGTCCTGCTTCTCTCGCAGCCTTCTCAGCCTTCCTTGCTGGCCCTTGCATGGCTACCTGCCATGTAAAGGACACATTCCTGAGGACTCCACTCGAAGTTCCCGCTTGCACTGGCTTATGTTTTCTGTGCAGATGAAAGTTGTCAGCCTGATGTCTTTAAGCACCATTCAAATGCCAACAATTCCTAAATTTATATGCCTAGCCCCAAATTTACTTTTTAAAACTTTTTGATTGACACATAATTATACATATTTATGAAACACAATTTGATGCTCTGATTCATGCATACCTTGGGTAATGATCAAATCAGATAAATTAGCATATCCATCACCTAAAGCTTTTATCATCCTTGAGCTCTTCTGAGCTTCACCGTCTTGCAGCTCTAACTATTTAGGTGCCGTCTCCACTCACTGAATTGGCTTTTCTGCCAATCTTCCTGATTTCAGTGAGCAATTCCTTTTCCTACTCAGTCGAAGCGAGTGTCCTGGGAGTCAGTGATCTGCCTCTCCCTTTCTGACCCAGCAGTGACTTCATAATGGGATTTCTACTATCAAATTAGCACTGGCTCTACTCAATTCTCTCCATCTTCATTTCTACCCATCTGGAGACGCACAGGGCAGCTACGATGACTCCTCACTTCTGTTTCGAATTCTCACCCTCCCCATCTATTCCCTACTTAGCAATCTGCATAGGCTTTCCAATTGCATCGTGCTTCTCCCTCACCACAAATTCTTAAGTGGTGTCCCACTAACCAGGAGGAGAGTAGCAGCTCCTTCCTGTGATCAGGACGCACCCTCAATCCAGACAGTCCCTGGTGCACTCTTATCTTTCCCCATTCCTCCATTCCTTCATCACACTCCTTGGCTTTCTTCCCTAAACACCTGAGGCCTCTTCCTCGTTAGCCTGGGACCCTATTACGGATCCATACAGCATTCCAGTTTCATGTACGTCAAAGCCATTGCCCAAGGTTTTCCTATGTTAAATGCTCTAAACTAAATCTGGGTTTTCTCATAGAACCTATTTCTTCTCTTTTACTGTGTTGCACGTAATTAGCAATTATGTGCATGTGTGTGTTAATATCTTTATCCCACATTATTCTGTGAACTCCTGGGAAGGAGGGGCATATCTGTTGTTCTTCACTGGAGAGCTGGAGGCTGGCTCAATGCCCAGCATGCAAATACCTAGGAAGTGCCAGACAAGCACAAATTCACCTATGTACTGAATAAAGAACAGTTTATACCCCACCGACCAGCAAACAAGCACAAACTGTTAAGCCCAGACTGTAGCAAAAGTCTGACAATGACTTTCATGAGAAAGAAGAGGCAACAATGCAGCAGGTCCAGAGCCTCGCACGCGGCAGGCACCAGGCATGGCCGCAGTGGGTCCTGTTACAACGCAAGCTGGAATCAGAGATTCAGGGACAGTGGGTACCAAGTGTGGCCCTTTAAATTTTCTTCCTTTTAAAGTTAAAATAACATAACAGCTCTGCTATCTAGTTTACCTTCAAGGGCATTTCATGTGACAGCCGAGGGGAAAAGTGTACTAAAAGTGGGTATTATTTTTATCCTCCACTTTCAGACTTTAATCCTCTGCTTCCTGTAGTTTAGCCCCATCTTGCCCACATTCCTGGTGGGAACTCACTCACAGGCCTCCCTGGAGGTCACCTGGACCTTTCCTTAGGCATCGCCCATACCCTCCCTGGACCACAAGGCCTCCTCCAGATCTCCTGCTCCCACTGTCCACACTGGTTTCAGCATTTCCCTCTCTTTCCCCAGACTCCTCGGCTCCCTGCCATTTGTCTGCCTTCCACCTTTATCTACCTCATGAAGTCTCATGTATGCTTTCTGCCTCCACTCTCCCAGGATACTAACAATCCCTGTGATGGTCCAATATTTGCATCTCCCTAAAGTCTGTATGATGAAACCCTAACCGCCATATGGTTGGTTTTGGTGATGGAGCTTCTGGCACGTGATGAGGTTAGGAGGGTGGACCCCTTGTGAACGAGACTGATGCCCTTATAACGGAAGGCATGAGAGGGCTTCCTGCTCCTCTTGCTCCCCTCACCTGTGAAGATGCAGTGAGAAGGAGCGATCTGTGTACAGGGAAAGAGTGCTCATCAGAAGCTGACTGCGCTGCCACCCTGATCTACAGTGTCCCAACCTCTCTGAGAGTCTGCTGCTCTTTAACCCACCAACTCTGTTATTCTGCTACTGCAGCCTGAACTAAGACAATCCTCTGTTCTTAAATCTCTTGCCTTCCCTTATGCCACTTTGCCCTTGCTTCCTTCTCCCTGCTTACTTTCTTCTACCCCTTTATTTTTTATTTTTAATTTAAAGAGAAGAAAAATAAACAATAAAAACAATGGTATAACATTTCAGCTTTGTTTTGTTTTTGTCTATGTTGTTTTTTTTTATTCTCTTTAAAATTAAAAAAAAAAAGATACAGGCATGAAAAACCCATCAAGCAGTATAGGCATACACCCATCCTTTCAATGACCTAGTAGCAATGAGCAGTACATCTATCTCAACTATCTTGTGTATATAAATTAAATATATTCTTATCTATCTTTCCTTTCCTTCTTTTCCCCTTCCCCCATTCCATTTTCTCTTTCCTGTTGAGCATTTTCTTCTCATTGCACAATAACTACTGTACATTTATAGGGAAATGGATGCGACCTGAGCCCATACTTATAAGTGAAATAAATCAGACCTGCATGTGTAAACATTGTATTGTCTCCCCAGTGTAAGAAGCTGAAGGAGTAAATAAGATCTTCTACCCCTTTCATGCCAGTTCTCTTCCTTTCCTGATGGACTTTCTGCGTATCTCAGTCATGCCTTACTTGAGGTAATTCATCCACTTAATTCTAATCCTTCAAACGCCTCCTCTGTGTTTGGCTTTAAAATACCTATGATCCAGCCAGGCTCTCAACTCAAACTGTTTCATATTCATTGTCTTTTAAAAAAATTCATGGAGTACACACTGAAATGACAATACTGGATAATGTGGGGTCAAATCTGGCTCTTGGGTGGACACAACCTAGGCAAAATCCCAATACTATTATTTCTTTTCTTTTAACCTGGGGGCTTTGTACTGAGCTACATCCCAGGCCTTTTCAAATTTTATTTTCAGACAGGGTCTCAGTAGGTCACTAAACTGGCCAGACAGGATTCAATCTTGCAATCTTCCTGCCTCAGTCTTTCAGAGTGTGGGGTTACAGCACGTGTGTGGCACCACACCCAGCTTAATACTGCTATTTCTTAACTGTGTGCTCTTGGGCAGGACACTTTGGTTTCCTACAACTTGATGTTCTCATCTCCAATGTGGGGATGGTGAAAGGATTGTTGTCATCCCCTAGAACATATGCTCAGGACCAACATGGGGCAAGGCTCACAGGGCATAGGGGGAAGTCTGCAATGGAAATGATAAAGGAGAGGAAGGGAGCCCACAGAGAGTTCGAGTTCAGATCCCAGATGCTTCTCTCTGGAGAAGAATTTAGTAGCAGGTTGGTCAAGTTGCTGAAATGTCAACTAAAAAAATAAAAAATATACTTAGGACCAGATCCAAGGTTTCTTTTTCCTCCTAACAGTTATGATCTCTTTATTTAAAAAATAAATTATTGGGTATATGGAGCCAAACTATGGGGATAACAAATCTGCAGCATGCTTTGGGACAGCCATAATTAAATCTCTTGAAATTACTTTATAATTTTTAACTATTATTACTATTTTATGTTTTATTCCAATGAAGGTGGATCATGCGCATTTCGTACTTTTCTAAGGGAGGCTGTTTTCACATTTGAGTAGAATTTCTCCATATTCAGGAGATGAAGGATGATTTTGCCTTCTAATAGAATAATATGATATTTGCAGTACAGGTATTTGCAGTACCTTTATTTTTGTTCAAACTTGGAAGCAACCCAGACATCTGTCAGTAGGTGAATGGACAAATAAATTGTGCCACAGCAAGACACTGGAATATTATTCAGCACTAAAAATGAATTGGCTATTAAGTTATAAAAACACATGGAGGAAGCTTAGATGCATATAACTAAGAGAAACAAGCCAATCTGTTATGATTTAGTGGTACAGTGACACCTTGTCTCAAAAAATCTTTTAAAAAGGCCTGGGGATACACCTCAGTGCAAAAGGCTTAGGTTCAATTCCCAGTTTAAAAAAATCCGATGTGAAGAGTTTATATACTGCATGATTCCAACTATATGACATTCTGGAAAAGGAAAATTATGGAAACAGAAGTACCTGTGGCTGCGAATGGAGGGGTGGATGAACAATTAAGAGCCCAGGAGTTTTAAGACAGTGAAATTATTGTCCATGAAACTATAGCAGTGGATAGGTGACCCTGTTGGTTAGGTCAGCTTTCAGTTACTATGACAAATACCTGAGATAATCAACTTATAAAGACAAAAGGTTTCTTTTGACTTAGTTTTAGAGGTTTCAGACCACGGCTGATTGATCCATGCTGCTTTGGGCAAGGAAGTGTATCATGGTGGGAGTGTACGGCAGATTTAAAATTCTCACCTCCTGCCTAGGAGGAAGAGAAACGGGAATGGTGCCCCACTATCCCCTTCAAAGGTACACTCACACCACCTAAAGACCCCCTTGGCCCCACTTTCTACCGGCTCCACAACTGTCAATAGCGCCATCTTGAGGAGTAAGGCTTTACTACCTGAACTTTTTGGGACAGTTAATGGAAAGGCAGTAGTGGTTACATCATTCTATTTTATCCACGCTATTCAAGATTAGATTCATTTTGTAAACTTGCTTCTTGTAATTATTTGTTTTTCTCTTCTGCTAAGAATTATAACTCCCAAAGAAAAATATCTTTCAAATGGATAAAATGTCAGCTACTTGGGTCAACTGTTTCAGGAAAAGAAGATATGGTCATTCAGTAATCTTCCTTTAATTTTTCAGAACATGGAACCCATGGTGGTCTTCAAATATCATCAAAGCATGTGCCAAGACCTGGCTAATCCTGTTTTCTAATTAAAGAAGAATAATATTTAACTTACAGAAAAATAATGTGTCTTTCTAAAGGATTAAAGGAAGAGGCCTAGGATACAAAGGTCCTCTGGACCTGCAAGAATGTTCTGGATAAAGAGAAAGGAAAACATCCTCTGCATGACAAATAAGGTTATGAAGACTTAGTACATAAGCCTTCCTGTCTATTACTGCTCTTGCTCTACTTTCCTTTCCTTCTCATAAAAATCCTTTTACACATGACAAATTCCTTGAGATGGTCATGAGCATGACAGTTGGGCCATTTGCCCCATCAGCTAGCTTACTGTAATAAAACCCAAGTTCTTTCCTACAAACTCTCATCTCCTGAGCATTATCTTCCATGCAGTGAGTGGCTGGACCTGGGTCCAGCATCAAGATCCAAATTATAGCAGCGGCATTAGAAATTTGTCCAAACACCTGGAATGCAGAACACCATGAGTGAACCCTAACGCACACCATGCACACAGAGTGATAATACGAGGTCAGTGTAGGTTCACTGACCACACAAATGTATCCCTATGGAATGTTTGCAGTGGGAGATGCTATGTAGGGGGGGATGTGAAATAAGTGTTTGTCATTTAATTTGCCATTAACCTAAAACTGCTCTAAGAATTATCTACTAAAAAAGAGACAGGAGATTATTCCCAATGAAAGACATGTACATAACCACGTGAACACAGATACTGCCCTTTCAGTAATAGTTTGTGAACATATTCTAGTCCTGCAGAGAGCAGAATGCCAGGCAGGAAGAGGCTGAAGCAGGAGAGAGAGGATAGACTTAGCTCCATCCTTTGTTTTTTTTTTTTTTTTTTTTTTCATCCTTTGTCTTCACAAGAAATTTGACTTTTACATCTGAGAACAGACTGCTGGGTCCCTATTCACTCTCTCACCCCATGGCCCCAGTGCCCCGGGTCCATTTTCTTTGTGCAGCTACCTGCATAGAGAGAACACCTGGGGTCAACAGAACTTTTTAAACAGCAGGAAGCAAGTGGGCATTATATTGTTTTACGAGAAGCACGTACTGACCATACACATAGTGGAGTCGTTATCTACTCTGCACCATGTAGCTGGAGAAATTACTAGAATAATGACGCTCTGAGAGATACTTGGTCTGGCCCAAGAGGAACCCAGTTTAAATATCCCACCTTCTCATTAAATGCACTTTTAATTATACCATGCTTCATATTTGCATCAAGGAGAAAACACATTTAGATGCCTGACTTCAATTTAATAAGCTACTGAACTATGTGATTTATGTTAGATGTTTCTAACATATTGTTTAAAAGATCCAAAAACTGGCTTATAGCAAAGTTCACTTCAGTTACCTGGAGAAGTAACACTGTAGATTTCACATGGAGCATAGCAAACAAGAATGCACTTGACAGATTTGCTTTTCAAGGAGTCTCTACCTACTGTATCATCACGTAATACTGTGGGAAAAGATGCTATACTGTAAGGCTGGATTTAATCCAATCACTGGCCTTTGTCATTCTTTTCATTACCCACCTGTAGTATTTCTCCCAAGCTTTTGCTTGTGGAACACATGCTTCAGTTTATTTGCTTTCCATTCTTTTTTTTTTTTTTAATTTGCTTTCCATTCTAACACGCTACTTACTCTGTACATTTCTTTGACTGTAAGTCTACATGGCTGGTTAGGATTGCATTCAATCTTACCCCAAATTCAACCTGTCTTCCCATCACTACTGACTGAAGCCGTGTGGTTGTCCCTCTTTACCTGTAGGGGATTAATTCTAGGGTCCCCTGCAGATAACAAAATCTACGGACACTCAAATCTCTCATATAAAATGGTTTAGTATTTACAAGTATGCTAGGCATCTTCTCTATCATACTTCATCTTTAGATGGCTAATGATACCTACAACAATGTAAAACAATGCAAACGCTATGTACATAGTTTTAATCCTATATTGCTTGGGGAATGATGACACAAAAAAGTTTGTATGCGTTTAATATGGAAGCAATTATTTTTTAAATGTTTTTGATCTGAGGGTGGTTGACTTGGCAGATGCAGAATCTAAGACACAAAGCAGCAACTGTCATTGCTCCTTCGTGCAGCAGCTACGGGAAGGCACAGCTCTCTCAGTGGCCTGCAAGGCTCTTCTGTGGGGACTTAGCTGTCCACGGCGGGTGCTAGGGTCTGAGTGTCAGTCCTGACTCAGATCTTGCTGGCTGTGTAACAGTGGCCACATTGACGACTTGTCTGAGCTCCTCTCTGCTTGCATCTTTCCCTGATGTACTGTTGGAAGGGTGAAATGAGATAAACACCAGGGACACGATAGAGCCCCGCAGACAGCAGGTCTAACCAGGCGATGGTGATGATGAAGAGGCTGCCGTAATTATCTCCCACGAGCCCAGCCCAGTTTGGCTCTCTCTGACATCCACCCTTACCCCTCTGGACTCATCGCGATCCATGAATGTCAGCACTTCTAGGACTATATTTGTGCAGAATTCTGTCTGAGTATGAGTCCCACCTTCTCCTTCTTCCTTTGATACTCAAGTCTAGCTCCTCTGCCTGGCTCACTCCGACACAGCTCTCAGAGTTCAACTGAAACACGTCTTCCTCCAGGAAGGCCCCTGGCTGCCTGGACCGCGTCAGCCCTCCTGCTCTCAATCCTCTGCGCAGTCTAGGGTCCATTACAGAGCAGAAACCACATCCACCGTTCATCACTGTCTCTCCAGGGCCCAGCGCAGCACAGGGCCCTAATAGATGCGCCACAAATATCTGCTGAATAAATTATGTTATGGCTGGAACTGTCGCTTTGGGAGTCAACCACAGACGTGATGCAATCTGAGTGACCCCAAACGGCAAGTCTGGCAGGTAAAGAACTCAGGACTCGAGTGTCAGCCATAGGTGGAGGAAAGGAAACCTAATCAGAAGTCAAGAAGAAGAGAAGACATCAGCTGGTCTTCCTGACCTAGGCTGCTCAGAGGAGGCCTGAACACAAGACAAAGTAGAAATGCGGCGTGGACGCAAGACAAAGTAGAAATGCTGATCATTTTTCAGCAGAAGGCAGCAGGATGCAAATGTTAGTTTTTTCAAAAGGAATGCAACTCCAGGACACAGTATCAGCATTCCAATGTTGTGTTTTGGGGAACTGGGTACAATCATTTTGAAGGAAGTAAAAAAGAATCAGTGATAGTAGTGGTAGTATTTATAAAACCTGAACATTTTTATGATTGTGGTTATGCTGGCCCCGAGTGCAGGTATAAAAACAAGCTTGGCCCCAACTTGGTCATCACAGAAGCGGGGTGATGGATACATGGCAGTCGGCGTATTATTCTGTATACATTTACAGAGGTTTGATGTTTCACACAGCCAAATGTTTACAACTGTTAAGACAAAATAAAGTCAATAGAAAATAAAGATAGGCACCACACTAAGACCTTTGGATTTAGTAACGCAGTTTCAAGGGTATGCAAGGAAAGTGTAGAACAATAACAGGGACAGAGATTTGCTTGACCATAAAGCTGTAAAAATCAATCACTGTGAGACAAATATGTGTCCAAGACAGTTCATTTCCCCAGGGAAGGGCAGTTCATTTAACAAATGGAGTTGGCAGAAGACAAACTCACGCGCCCGAGCACACACTAACACAAACAAATCCAGATAAATTAAAGACATAAATGTACATAATTACTTGTAAACATGCAACAAGAAATTTCGTATCTCTGACTCTGTATGAAGAAGACCTTTGTGCAAGATATATAGAAACCAAACAAAATGACAGGAATAGGTAACCAGTTAAGGTTGTTATATGGCACACACAAATAAACGTATAACAAAAACATTATCAGACTCAGGGAAGCAGCTGTAACACACAGCAGGCAAAGGGTTAAGGGCTCTCTGAATAAAAAACTGCTATAACCTGTTAGGATAAAGAAAAATGAGCCAACAGAAACTCAGACAAAAGACATGAACAGTTCACAGACACAGAAATCCAGCAATGCATAAAATGATATTCAACCTCAACAGCAGTCAGGAAAACACAAGGAGAGCTGCCAATGCGGCAGCATTTTCACACACACTGACCATGCCTACGTTTTTAGTGGGAACACGAATTTTTATGCCCTTTTTTGGAAAATAATCTGGAAATGGTCATATAAATTCAAAGTATAAACACTATTTGACTTGGTGGTTCCACTGGGGAATATGTCTTAAAGAAAAAAGAAAGCAACAGTACTTTAGAAAATGAAGGATTTCTGAAGAGGTAAAAAACTAGAGAAAATCAGAATGCTTTACAATGGGAAACTGGAGAAATTGGATGTGTTTAAGTCGGATTATCAGACAGCATTTAAAAAGTACAATTAGCCTGGATTTGCTGATCTGGAAGAACATTTAATCTTTTTTTGTTTGTTTTTCTTCCGGTATCAGGAATCGAACTCACGACCTTGTACTTGCCAGGCAGGTGCGTTACCACTCAGCTAAATCCCCAGCCCCCCATCTTGTACAGTTTACTAAGGGAAGTTTCAGAATGTTATATTTTGTAGACAGTCATAGACATTTGCCTGTCAAAAACAGATACTCACATTAATATTTACAAATTCAAGCACAGGCATAGCTGGTAATTTGTGTATGATATCTGTTAGTGTAAGAATGTATAAACTGAATGGTACTATCAATATTTTTAAAACTTTTGATTGTCTTAGTGGCTAGAAAAACTTTGCTGTTTTTGTTCTTTATTAAATAAATATTTTTATCAAATAATATTTTATTTAAGGAATTTCATATGCAAGTTCTTCAATACTCATCAAGGCACTGTTTTGTGAAAAGTGAACTGAGAGTGTCTGGGTAAAAGGTGAGAGTTTGCCAGAGACAGCAAATGAAAGGATAATTTCAAAGAGGGACAGTTTCTGGTAGGTAAGAGCAGATAACCGAGTGGCAGAACATGGGTAAGCCGGGTGTCCAGGCACCAAGTGCAGAGGAGGAGACAGAGTGAGGCGTGCAGTGAGTGATGGGTCCGTGGGGGCTGCTATCCTCTAGCTCTGTAATTAGCACCCTGACTGTAAGGCGAAGAGCTGAAGTTTGTGGAGAATGAAGAGCTGAGCATGTTGCATATCGGCATGAAAAGGAGAAACACCAGGTCCTGCCCTCACCACCTGACCACCAAAAGTGGCCCAGAAAAGCACGACCTCTGCCTGCGTCCATATCCAAGCTGCAGGACTTCTGGTAGAGAATTCCAGGAGGATTATCTGCTACTACAGATTTCCTCTGATAAAAAGGCTGGGGACTGTCTGCTGGTTGGGTCCGTTAGCACCTGCGTGCACATGCTGCACGTCTATGACTTCTCTGTGCAATATGCAGCATGCTGTGAGGCCTGAGATGTAGCCCAGTACAAAAGCCATAACCCCCAGATGATGGCTGCAGAGGCTACCTGCCCATGACAGATCTGAAACCACACCCCTCGCTGGCTCGGAGACAGATGGCCAGTGCAGAACGGATGCTGTGTGTGTTTGGGACGGGCCTTGCACCTCCACCCTGTGCACTCTTCTGTCCTGACAACCAGGACCCCCTCAAACGTCACCTTCTTCAGATCAGAGACAGTGCGGTGGTCTCTGGAAGAGACAGCTCCCCACTGGGCAGGGTTCAGGAAGACTGAGCTCTTAGAACGCACATTCCTGGGGATCAGCCTGGATTCATCATAGGGGGATTTCTGGGCAGAGGGTCTGGGAATGTGTTTTTGTAGGAATCTGAGATAATCTTATGCCATTTGCCTGGGATCAAATGGCTTTGGAAACTTCTGAAGGCACTCATCTAGTGAATGTTTGGGGCCAACGTGAGAACTCAGTAAATGCCTGTGGCTTGGACAACTTCTACAGAGAAAACAATTTGAGGTCCCTATGTCTTTCTGTCATGCAAAGTCATCTAGTCCAATATGGAAAACACTGGATTCTGTTACTCAAGAAATAACTGCATATTCACTCTTGCTTGTACCCCCTCCTCTAAAATAAAATAAAATAAAATAAAATAAAATAAAATAAAATAGTAATCACAGTATCTTAAAAGGTCTGCAAGAGTCATAGTGAAATCCAGGAAGAAGATAGAAGTGCTGGCTAACTTTAGACTTTGATTAAATATGCAAAACAGTCACTTCTACAGCAATGCTAGGATAATAGAGAATATAGCTTTCAAACAACTACAGAGCAGAAAAATGTAATCCCCACATTTGTTCACCAGCGTCTTTGGAAGACCTGTTTATGGCCAGGCCCTACTGGAGACAGATAAGGTGTATCAGTGGCGGGAGGAGGCAGAGGTCTCTCCTGGGGCTTCTTTCCTAACTGAGGCAGATCAACCAACAGATCAGCGTACTGCAGAGGACATCAGAAGGTGACCGGCTGCTACAGTAATGAAAGAACTAAGACCGTAAAGAGTATGAGGAAGGCTGAGGCATGTCTGAGACATTCAGAGCAGGCTTCATGGAGAAAGTGGTTCTGGAACAAGGATGTGGGTAGGTGAGGCGGTCGGGTGGTGGGAGACGGGGCAGCAGCACCTGGGCTGAGCCAGATGGGCAGCGTGTGTGCTGAAGCGCACGGCACAGGGGCAGGGCTGCGGCTGCGGCTCTCAGGGGACAGGCAGCACCACGCTGCTCAGTTCTCCCTCTGTGTGAGAGCAGGAGTCGCTGCAGGCTTTGCAGCCAAGGCGTATACGGTGGAGCTCACATGCTCACAGGCTCGCTTTGGCTGCTGCTCAGGGAGCAGATGGCCGGGGGGAGGGTGGGAAGTGGGAGGAAGGAGAGAAGTGAGGAGATGAGTCAGGAGGCCACTGCCTCAGAGAGGGGGAGGAGGAGAACGGTGTGGCAAGGATGGCAGCAGAGGGGGTGACAAGGAGTGGTTGAGTCTCTGATATAGCTTGAAAAATCAAGTTGAAAAAGAATCAAAAAGAAGGAGATAAATAAGAAGGGAAAAATCAGGAGATGTGAAACTCATAGAAATGTACAGGATAAGATGGGTAGACAGAAACCCAAACGTGGTACTAATTAAATTAAATGTAAAGAGACCAGATGCTCCAGTTAAAAGCAATAAATTGGCAGACTGAATAAAAATTCAAGTATATGCCTATTCTAAAGACATCTAAAATACAAAATGATACAAAAAGGATAAAACTAAAAGGGTAGGTAAGAAGTGCACTAGGTATATTTTAACACACAGAAAACTAGTACAGCTATATTAACATCAGACAGAACAGACTCTGTGATAAAAAGCATTTGTTGGTCATGAAGAGAATTACTTCATAATGATAAAATCAGGCAAAAGAAAAGTGGTATGTGAAAGACAGTGAGCTACTAACAAACTTTACCTAAAGGACTTACAGGATTACACTTCCAAGAACTACAAAACAAAAAATAGCTTTAGTACTCCTGGAACACTTACAAAATGTCTATCATACTCTGGGACATAAAGGGCATCACAAAAAATTTTGAAAGATTAAATTATACAGACCATGTTCTCTGATCATACTATAATTAAATTAGATAACTAACATATCTCCATATGGTTAGAAGATTTAACACATATGTCAAAATAACCCATAGGATTTGCCTCACAAGCAAAGAATGCTGGGGTGGTAGCGTGGCTCAGGGTCTAGACACAATAAGACTGGCTAAAATTGATAATTCTAGAAGTTGGGTGATGGGTCAGAGGGGATTCATTATACTATCCCACATACACTTATAGATATTTAATATTTTCCATAGTTAAGTGTTCAAAAATGTGAGTAAAATAAAGTCATCCAAAAAATCAGTATGAAAAATAAAACAGAATAACTCAAATGAAAGAAGAAATCACAATTGAAATAATAAAACACTTTGAACTAAATGATAACATATTTCATATAACATATTTACAACTTATGGGAGACAATGAAAGCACCAGGTGGAGGAAGTTTTGTTGTGTTTATATATGTATATAACCAAATAAGAAGTTCCAAAAGATTATGAAACAAGTGCCTGCTCCAGTAAGTTAGAAAAAATTGCAAAATAAATGCAAAGAAATTAAAAGGAAGACAATAAGGAATAAAACCAAATAAAACAAAAAATAGATGTGTAGTACATAGGATCAATAAAATAAACTACTTGATTTTTGAAAAGAATGATGCTATTGGTCACCTCTAATAGTAACACTATGCAAACAGATTGGCAAATATAGACAAAACGGACAAGTTCCCAGAAAATAATACCTACTAAAATTGACTTAATACAATAGAAAATCTGAGTACTCCCATGGTCCTTAAATTAAATTAACATATATTTATTTTCCCACAAAAGGGCCTTATGGTACAGATGGTTTCTTCAACAAAAGAAAAACTAATTACATCTTAGAGTGTAATCCAGAATGCAGAACAGGAGGCGATAGTTCTCAATTGATGTCATGAAGCTAGCCAATAACCCTGGTTAAGAATGTGAAAATGGATAGTAATAGGGAAAAAATATTATAGGGCAGTCACGTTCACAAACATTGGTTATGTACACTTATTACATAATAACATGACACATTTGGGTTTATCATAGGAATGCAAGGATGGCTTGATGTTATAACTTTTGTCACATCACTAAAGGAGAAAAATCAATCGTTTCTCCATACACACATGCAGGAAAAGTATTTTAAAAACCTGAAATTTGTTAAAGTTTTATCAACCTTAAAAACTACTAAAAGGAGGAAATTACTTCACTTTGATATATGGTACCTTAGAAAATCTGGCACAGGCCAGACATGGTGAAACATGCTTGTAATCCCAACACTTGGGAGGCTGAGACAGGAGGATCACTCAGAGTTTGAGACCAGCCTGGGCTACAAAGTGAGTTCAAGGCCAGCCTGAACTGCATAGTGAAATCCTGTCTCAAAAAGACAAAACAAACAAAGGAAATCTGTAACATATATCATTCATATTCCTAAATGTAAAACAAAACTTTTCTTATCACAGTAAAATAGAATTAAATATAAACATATAAATCATTAAATTAAATGTTCATGGATAGAATATTCTTTCTAAGTTGCAAATACAGAATTTATTTCAATTAAAAGTGGAGGATTCTCATATTGTATAAAAAGGTAAGACCTGACTATACTTGCTATCTACAAAAAACAAGCTCACTTGAATAGAAAAACACATGTATTTTATTTGTTTGTTTGTTTTTGTCTTTTTGAGACAGGGTTTCGCTATGCAGTTCAGGCTGGTCTTGAATTCACTTTGTAGCCTAGGCTGGCCTTGAACTCACAGAGAGCCTCCTGCCTCAGCCTCCTGAGTGCTGGGATTACAGACGTGCACCACCACACCTGGCCAACACATTTTGTTTAAACGTAAACAAATGAGAAATATATCTATATGCAAATTGTGAGCTCAAGATAGTATTGATGTATTACTATCAGATAAAATAGGCTTTAAGAAAAAAATACCAAAGATAAACATTTCATTATGATAAAAACATTAATTCACCAGGAAGGTGACTATGATAAAGTATATAAATACACAATTTCAAAAAATATAAAGCAAAATATGACAAACCTATCAGGAGATGTAGGCAAATTCATAATCATGGAGGATGGTTTTAACATCTCAGTCAAGAAATTGCTAGGACAGTGAGGTAAAAAAATGCATAAGAGTACAGAAAACTTGAACAATGCCATCAACACATATGACCTAACTGTCATTTACAGGCCTCTCCACTTCAAGTTACAGAATATGGATTCTTTCCAATAGACAAAGAACTTTCATCTCTGGTTGAACAGGCCATATGCTGGGCCCTAAAACAAGTCACAAAAAATTCAAAAGCTGAGACTACTGAAAACAACGGCTGATCAAAATATACAGTGTCTAAATGTTTTAATATTGCAGTAAAAGACACATTGCCATTAATCCTCTATTCACCTTTGCTTTAAATATACCCGCCCCACTTCAAGACCACGACCTTAAGTGAAATAAATCGAACACCCAAGTTTAAATGTTGCGTTTTTTCTCTTGTATGAAGAGACCCAAAGGGTAAATGAGGAGCATCGTGGAGGAGAGGTATCGGGAAGTAGGAAGAACAAGCAAAATGGCGAAGGGAACAAGAGGGGTTGGGGATGTAGCTCAGTGGCATAAGTGCTTGCCTGGCAAGCCTGAGGTCATGAGTTAGATTGCCGGTACAGAAAAAATAATTGTAAAAAGGTAAAGGGAACAAGGGAGGGCGAGAGGGAAGGGAGAGAAGAGAAAGGAAGGAAAAATGGAAACAAAGCTTTGTGTAAATAGGGAAGGGAAGAAGAGGTGGAGGGAGCGAAGGGGAACAGGAAAAAATTGAGATGTGTTATGTACAGTTACAAATTGGCCATGATGGAGGAGACCAATGTGTATGACAAAAATGTACTAATAAAAAGAAATAAGTTCAACAAATACATAAATATACTCATCCCATTGTTCCTGCCATTTTTTTT
>NW_004955416.1:30447154-30479320 GCF_000276665.1 Chinchilla lanigera
CTCTGCAGTTCAGGCTGGCCTTGAGCTCACTTTGTAGCCCAGGCTGGTCTCGAACTCTCAACGATCCTCCTGCCTCAGCCTCCCAAGTGCTGGGCTAATAGGCATGCACCACCACACCTGGCAGTTCCTGCCATTTTTTGAAGCAGTTCTGGAAGTCCTCTTTTGTGATTATCTATACGAAGTGCGGTGAAAAAGACATGATGAATGCTGTGGCCAAGTACCATTCCACAGAAAGGCAGGCTCACAAAACCTGGGTGTTGTCCTCATTCAACTTATTCACCAGATCTGGCACTGTGCAGCTTCTGGCTCTGCCCCAAAGTTAAAATGATCACAAAAGGTAAATGTTTTAATCAATTCAGGACACGGAGGTAACCACCACAGTGCAATTAAAAATACTCACTAAAGAGCGCTTCCCCATCTGCATCAGAAGGTGGCAAGTATGATGGGATAAGGGTGTGCAGAGCAAGGAAAGGCATTTTGAGGGAGATTAATGACGACATGTCTTTTCTCATAATGAGTAAAATTATAAAGCCTCACAACATCAAATGTTTACAAGGACGCAGCAATGTGAAACTCTTACATTGCTGGAAGGTACTGACTACAATATACCAGAGTGAAACTTTCTGGGGTGAAGAAATCTTCCGTATCTTAATAGGCATATCATTTACATAAGGATATACATTTCCAGAATTTATTGATTTTATACTTAAAATATGCCTCATTTATTTAAATTTTACTTAAAAGTATTGCCAAAGAGTGAACCATAATTAGATTTTTAAAATTTGATATTAAATAGTATTACTACTTTCTGTAATAGAATTACAACATAAATTCTTTTAAAGATAGATGGACACATATATTTCCTAGTTATGACAAAGCCTAGAAGCAATGAGCAAAACCAACATTCAGATTTTGAATTCTAAATAACATTTTCCAAGGAAATGAAAATGATTTCCTAAGAAAAGGATGATTTCAGGGCTGCAGTAAAGAATGTTGATCACCCCAGAATACCTTATTATACCAAAAGGGAAGGCAGTGTTTAAAAATGACAGGCATAAATCCAAAGGACACACAAGTAGACTGAAGGGGATTTCCCATCAGCCAAATCTGGAGCAACCTGAGCATCAAAAGGAACAGTCATAGTAACAGAATATCACCTACTGGATAAAGGGAAAATCCACAGTCCATATTAATGGATGATTAAATACACCAACAGAGAAGATAACGCTTTCTCAGACAGAAAAGTGCTCATATAGGAAGAGTGACTCAGAAATTCATGAATGGGTGCTAAAACTTTAAAATAACACATTAATTTTTACTATGATTATGGAGATCATTTTGACTCTGTGGACCTACTGAAAGTATTCTGATGTTCCCCAGGGTCTGTAGACCATGCTCTGAAAATGGGCTTAGAGGTAGAAAGGAGGTCCTCCTGGGATAACTGGTTGGTTTTCTTACTAGTTCTACGTGAGGGATAGAGGGACAGTTATCTGACACAGAAGAGGGGTGTGTGTGTGTGTGTGTGTGTGTGTGTTGAACAGAAGAGGGATGGGGGACATGGGAATAAAGAAAGAGAAGAGAGGAAATGAGGAAGGAGGCAGCAGGATGGCAGAAAGGAGGAGGATGCAGGAAGTAATACACAGGGCTCCGGTGGTGAACCAACAGCAAAGGTATTGTTTTTCTTTTAAGACAAAAGATGTTAATGTATGAATGGTTTTTCTAAACTAAAACCTCAGTGTTCAGGTCTACTCGTGTGATGGCTTTTGAGTTGCAGTTTGGGCACTGGTCTCTGAAAAGTTCGCCATCACGGATACAGGGCACATGTGCTTCCTTTCAGCCAGTGGTTCCTGAGGCACTCAAAAATGTAGGAACTTACTTAGTTTTGTCCGAAGCTGAGCCAGAATGGGCGAGAACTTACAGTGGGGCCTGTCCTGTCGATCAGCATCAAATCCGAGGCCCAGTGTAAAGGAAAACCTGTAATTTGCAGTCTCTTAACAGAAGTGCTGGTCTTTACAGCCAAAGGCATTTTCAAGTGAGAATGATCTCAATTGCTTTTCAATCTATCTTAAAGGGTTGGTTCAGCCCATTGGCTTGTTTGTCTCCTGGTGGGGTCATAGGCCTGTGTTATGGTTTGTGTCTTGGTTTTCTCTCCAAAGACACATGCAGTCATGGGGCGGGCTTTTAGAGTTCATGACTGATCCATGGTCCAATGTTGGGATTATGGGTATGAGAGCTACACCTGCTCTGGGGCGGATAGTTTGCATCTGTAAGGAAGGGAAAGAGGCTGCATGCCACCACTCCTCCCTTTTGCTCTTGTTTCTTTTGCTCTTTTCTGCCATCACCATGAACTCTGGCATGTGCCACCCTGCCTGGGAGCCAGCCAACTATGGACTGAAACCTCCACAGCCTGTGAGCTAAATAAACCTTTCCTTCCTTAATTCTGGGTGTCTGCAACTTTGTCACAGCAATGAGAGAAAAGTAACCAAGACAGCCTGTCCCCAGGTTTACTGGTAATGAACTGGCATCAGGTAGGAAGGCGGACAGGAATGTGCAATGGCCAGCATTGTCTACCCGGTGCATCTACTGGGTAGGAAGATCTGCTGTCCACTGGAAGGAAGTTTGGGGTAAGAGCACCCCTACAGGGGCAGGTCACAGAGCAAGAGAACAAAAAAAAAAGGGTTCCAGACCTTGCTGCAGCAAGGACTCCACAGGGGTGTGCCAAGCCCAGCCGCTGCCTCTTGTCCCAACTTGTTCCGTTGGTCAGAAGCTAGCTGCGTCCAGTGGGCACAAGTGAGGGCCCAATGGTACACACTTTCAACCAAGGGCCTTGTAACAGTTATGGTGGATTGTTATCAACCTGGGATCTGCCGAGGGGATTAGTACAGCACATTTCTGGATGTGTATGGGCGGGTCATTAAGTTGGGACCCTGGAGTCAACACCTGGTCTCTCGCCCCCTCCTCTCTGGCACAGTTCCCCTTCTCTGCTTCCTGGCCTGAGCTAAGCAGCTTTGTTCTACTCTTACGGTTTAGATCAAGAATGTTCCCCAAAGGCCACAGGAACTCACAGGTGGGGCTTGAGGAAGGTGAATGGATCACAGGGCACTGCACACAATGGGATTCTCTACTGGTGAGTTCAGCAACTGAGTGTGCTGCTGGTAAGCCCTGACGGGAAGCTGGCCCCCTTGGGGAGGGTACATCTCCCTCCCGGGCTCCTCATTCTCTGCTCCTGGCCACCATGACATGAGCATCTGTCTCCACTAGACCCTTCTATCATTTCATTTCTGTGTTGGAGCTGGCCAAACACGGAGTGCCACTGCGAACTCATTACAGACACTCTTCATTTAGCCACCTACCTGTTTAACGACTATTCATACTTATCGTCTGTCTTTTTGGGTGCACACTTCTGTACATTTTGTTGATGGAGCCTCAGTATCTTATTTGCACAGTACTGTAATTTTGCTGATTGCATGGTACAGATAGTACTATCATTTTACGTCCTGTTATGCGGGGCAGTACTGCATGTAAGAATTATGCAGATAAAAGCAAAGTCATCAACTGGAGGTTTCCCTTGACCATCTTTGTGTTCTGAATACCGTAATGTATATACTATATACAATTCCTCATTTAGTGACCAAGACACTTAACAACCTAGTCACAGAAACGTAACTGGGGCCCAAATGAGGATGGTCTATAAGTCTCTTCTCCTTCAGATTGTGGGCATCAGGTCTTGTGTCTCAGTGATGACAGCGACTAAGACATCCAAGAGGCCCTTCTGCTACGATGTTCCTGCCCTGGAGCTTGCAACCATGGACTGAGTCCCCTGAAACCACAAACCAAATCAAACCTCTGCTTTCAGTTGTAGGCGTCAGGTGTTACGTCCCAGCAACAGGAGTGGTCACTAATCCCAGCCTCATGTGTCCTCTGTGGCTTTTTCCATTTAAACATGAAGAACTCTTTTACAGTTTTCTTCTTAGTGTGATATTTTAAAATGTTACTTTAATTCTTAAATTTTTTATAGAAGTTTGTGATACACAGTGAATACACTTGTTTTTAGGAATATATATATATATATTCACATCTTGATCCTTTTATCTCTCATCACCTTTTAAGTTGAAATAGAAAGTTTCAGTGCAAACACTAATTGGGAGGCTAGTGTACACCTTTTTGTACCTATTTATAAGCCAGATTTTCTCTCTTGGGTGCCCGTTAAGGTCCTAAAAATGCTCAGAAAAAGCCTGGGCCCTGTAGTCTTTACTTAAAATTTTTTTTTTATTTTAAAAATTAAAAAACTGATAGAACAACAATGAAGACAAAATCAAAACAACACAAAAACAACATAAATGATACACGGCCTTAGGACAAAATGATAGAAATTTACAGTGGTTGCTATATTACATACTGTTATCTTCAATGAAGTTGCTCAGTCCATTCGACATAAGAATGTAAGATTGATCAAACAATCAGAGACGGTAACAAGTAAAAAAAAAAATAAAAATAATTAAAAAAAAAACATTGGAAACAATGCAGAGCTTCACCATACAAAATGGTAGGAGTTCAACAATGGTTCTTATATTGCATATTGTTCTCGGATCAGTCAGTCTAATTACCAAATTCAAGCATGTAAAATTGGTCATGAAAAAAGAAAACTTTAAGCATTGACTGTTCCTCTCAATAAACTACAGACACCAGCAATACACCTATTCCAGCTCTCTTTATATATACACGTATAAATTTTGTTTTTCATTTTTTCAAAAAACAACATAATAAAAACAAATACATAAACATATAGTCTTGAAGGCTGGGAAGTCAGCACTGACACCAAAGTCAATGACCTCACTAACACAAAAACCTGTGGGCACCAATGCTCCACCTCTGAAAGCTGTCACAGGCCAGTGTGTCAGAAGCAGGGTCATCCTCCCATTTCACTGAATGGAGGCACGAATGTATTAAAAACACTGTCTACAACCATGACGCACACTCCCATTTTTATTAATCCTGAACCTGCTTAATTTAAAAAAAATACCTGGGGGTATCCTGTGCAAGATAAATGAATTAGATGAAATTGGCTTAAAGTCTGCCAAGATTTAAAATTTTTACAAAACTTTAGGCTTCACATAGCAGCTACTGCAGACGTGGTATTCCCCCTCCTGCATCTAAAGAAGGGCATGAACAAGTGGACAGGAAAGATTATGTGCTGGAGAGGATGGCCACTGCAGCTGCTCCATGCCATAGCAAAGGTGGCAGAAAACTGTCATCTTTCTCAGAGCTGGGGACCTCTGAAGCTCACTCAGGGAGACACCGGGAGGGCAGAGTGAGGAGTGACTGAACAGGACCCAGCACAGATACACGTGGCGTGGAGGCTCTGCAACTCACCTGTCCATGGGAACCCAACATCACCGCGGTGGTTACCCACTCCCAGACTCCTGATCTCTAGGACAGAAGAGGATCCCATGAACTCTTCATCTATGGGCATTTTCTTCGGTGCTGAATTTCTAAGCATCTTACATTCCAACACAGATGATCGAAATTGTAATTCTTTTTCCCAAAGCTTGGGCAAGTTATTTAACTTCCTCTTTTGTTAAAAAAAGGATGGAAATGGAACTTTCCTTACAGAGCCACTGCAGGAATGAAAGGTGATAATACATGTAAATACATAATGGGTTCCTGAAGGGACTTAGCTGAGGTAAAGTCTTCCTATATCACTCCTACAGCTATTGCTGCTGCTACGCCAGACACAAGGAGTCAGGTGAGGGTTCTGGCAGTATTGTTCCAGATAA
Source organism: Chinchilla lanigera (assembly GCF_000276665.1). Lineage (NCBI taxonomy): Eukaryota > Metazoa > Chordata > Mammalia > Rodentia > Chinchillidae > Chinchilla > Chinchilla lanigera. The sequence goes on from NW_004955416.1 coordinate 30,452,932, forward strand.
ATACAGGGATACATACAAGTGTGAGAGAAACAGACTAACAGCAACGCAACAAGGGTTTTCAGGAGCCAGCACTAGAACACTTACAGCTTAGTGCAACATTCCTCCTAGACTGTACCAGGGGCAATCCCAGCCCTGAGAAGACAGAAACCTCTGTACAGGACACAAGCCCATGGTCTCTGTAAGATGTCCACTCATTTTCTAAAAGTACTGGAATAGCATCATACTCTGTCTGAACTATTGTCTATGATAAATTAGAATTTAATAAGGAAGCTCTTTAAAACAAATCTGTAGAATGCTTTGAGTCTCTAAAATGTGAAGAAATATACCATAAAGGTAAGTTTGAGTATGTGGAGCACCTTGCACAACCCAGGCAGATCCACCAAAGATCCTACGTCTTCCTTAGATGGGCAAAGCAAGCATGACCTCAAAGAATCGGTCAGATTCTCATCTGGAACAACTGCAATCACATACAATGCCAATGATATATTTAATGGAATGCACAGAAGCCAATGTCTTGCATTTTATTTTATATGATTATAAGTATACATGTTTTCATTTACTTTTAGTGTTGATAAATCATGAAAATGGACCAAGGGACTAAAAACTTCATATGGTCAAGAAATATTCAAAAACTGCTTCAAAATAGCAGCTCCCTCTAAATATATCTAGAAATATGGAATTGGAAGAGTATCATTTAGGAGGAGAAAATACCAACATGTTTGTCTTAGGAATAAAAGCAAACACAGAACCAAACAAAACAGGAAACAGTAAGTCCTTCCTGCCAACCATGCCAAGGCTAGTGCCGCTGCACAGGTCAGGATTTCAGGCTATTCTGACTCTTCACCAACTTTGGGAGGGCACAGGCCCTTCCATAGCCTGGGTCCCAGACTCCATGAAGTTGGCGTGCCTGACCCAACTCTGCAGAACTCTTTGTTCCATTATGCTCTGATGACCGTATTTTACGAGCAGCTCAAATCAGCATCAGAACTGTCTGGGTTTTTGTCCTGGTTATCTGAACGCTACTCAGAGAAGGTTACCGACATGTGGCTGTTCGTGCAGATGACGGATTTCACTGGAACATCATAAAATAAGCTCTGGAAACCTACAGACGTCCACAATACATCAGTCTATGACTCCTTGCCTGAGCATGAGACCTAGGGCGAGCTGCCCTCTGACATCTCCACCTGGGTGAAGTACAGCTCCCTCAACCTCAGCATGAGCCCAACAGGAATCACCAAATCTCCAATTAAATATGATCTAATATTCTCCACCTCAAAAAATGGGAACGTAGAGAGTCCTAACTTAGCCCATTTCACCCTCAGTGATTTTATGTGACTGGTCTGGGATGCTGACTTGGTACTGAGATTTTTTTAGAGCTATCCCTTCCTACAGTCAAGTGTTACTCCTCCTAAATAACTTAAATTTCCAGTGGTCAAATCTCCAGGGTCTAGTCCTTCCCCAACAGGTCTTCGGTCTTAGAATGCTTTCAATTTCTGCAATCCTCCAACCAGGGCCTATCCCAGTGGTACTATCGTGAGCAGTGCAAGGTGGCAGCTCTGCCTGTCCAATTCTGCGGTCGAGAGGCACTCCATGGTCTGGTGTAGTAGCTGTTTCTCTGTCTGCATATTAGTATCATCTGTGCGTCCTTAGCAAAAAAGACCTGATTCAGAGAAACACAAAATCAATGGTGCTGCAGTCTACTCAGGCGTTTTAGAAAGGTACCCAGGTGATTATGGTGTGTAGTCAGAGCTAAGTAATTCTTATTAGTGTTATGATTTAGATTTAAAATGTCCACAAAATGTCCATGCGTTCAGAAGTGGGGCTTTTGATCATAGGGCTGCTATACTCATCCGTGGATTAATCAGTGGAAGAACTCAGAGTTGAAAATGTTAGGGCTCAGCAGGAGGAGGTGCGCCCCCGAAGGCCTGCTTTGGGGAAGTATCTCTTGCTTTGGATCTTTCCATGACCCTCTGCCTCCTGGGGGTTGTGGGTGATGTAGTTCTCCTCTGCCTTGCCCTCCCTGTGTTGGAGCCAGCGAACGACAGACTGAGAACACGAGCCAGAACAAACAATTCTTCCTTTAATTTGGGTTTGTCAGGTGTTTTTTCTCAGCAGTAACAGGCTGAGATACAAGCAATTTATCCTAAAGAGAAGTCCTAATTTCTGCAAAAACCCAATAGCCACATATTCTCATGAATTAGCACTTCTCAAGATCTCCAATTTGTTGATCATACCGCTTGTCATAGTTCATGCTCCTCCCTAAGTGCTTGCTTTTCCGATTGCTTAGCCCCGAAGACCATAGTTCAGCACAAGTTATGCTTTTACATATAATATCAGTACTTGCCTCACCTTCCCTTCCCTCCCCTCCACTCATTCCACACTTGAACCAAAGCATCTACACATTGCTGGGGAAAATCCTAAAACTCTGATTGTTCTGTTTAAAATATATACCGAATAGCTCAAACAGGCACTAAATGCTGTTAAACTGTTTCACTGCCTTAGAAACCTCACTGTCCCATTTGTACCTTTGCATTCCTTTCATTTCTCCAACATCCTCTCTGCTTTGTTTCCTGTATGAATCTTCTGCCTGCTGCACACAATGCTCTGTGGAGAAGCTCCTTCTCTTCCCCTCACAACCTCTTCAGCTTCTGTAGCGTCATCCTTTGCCCTTCTCTCACATTACCCCTTTGAATGCTCCCCTTGTCAAATGCTGCAAAGTTTACTTAGGGATACCATCTCTCCAATTAGCCCCAGCTTTCACTGCATCATCAGTATCCCCATTTCTACCTCATTATACTTTCAAATTGGTAATCCTAAAAATAGGATTCATCTCTATCTGGAGCTACCACTCTTTTTTCTGTTCTCTTTTCTATCACAGTTCTTTGATGATTCCCTCTCTCTCTCTCTCATATGCTTACTCATTCTTCTTTCATTTTATAAAGGTATTTGAATTGGGGGTAGAATTTCAGATTAGCATGTGTTTGCACTGAACACATCTCAGTCATTATCCCACTGTTTTCCAGATTTCAGAGCTGCAGGGAAAGGATGTCATGATCACTTCCATATCACTGGACCCAATACTTGACCCCACCAACGGAAAGGAGGAGAGTCTTATTTTGGCTCACGGTTTTGGTCCATGGTCAGCCAGTTTCAAGGCAGGAACAGCAGGGCAGAGGGACATCACGACAGCCAGGAAACACAGAAAGGAGGGGTTAAGGACAAGAGTGTCCCGTTCCAGGTCATGCCACCAACGATTACCTCCAAACAGGCCCTGCCACCTAAAAGTCAGCTACAGCGCTCCCTTGATCAGGGCACCCTCCAAACAATTAAGACACCTGGAGGACACTTTGGATCAAAACCATAACATTCCTCGCCTGCACCCTGCAGACTCATATTCACCTCACTATGGAAGGAAAATGCATTGATCCAGACCTAAGAGTTGTTTAACATTTCCAGCACTGCTGTAATGTCCCAGGCAAATTCTTAGCTGTGAGTGACTATAAAAATAAAAAAGAAAGTTAAAATACTTCAAACGTACACTGACACCAGATATACATTTCCTTTCCGTAAGACAGAAACAGGGTGGCAGAATGAGACAAAAGGAAGACTAACATTAAGCAGGACAAACCACGAATCGTGTAGCTTTATATCCAGCATTTAGGGCAAGTTGTGGCCAGATGCAAGCTCTGAAAGACTTGAGCAGCCCCATCCCTGTGGCATTACTAGTTGTGGCGCTTGTGGCCTCTCTCATCAGGTGGTCCTGCTCTCTGCCTTCAGCCTTCCACAGCAGATATCCACCTTTCTAGTATCTCCAAATTCCTGTGGTCTCCAATGTACTTCTGGCTTCACTTTCATGCTTCACACACTGTCCCTTCAGGGGCACACCGTTTGCCCTTCCAGGCATTCCTCTGAAATATGGATGGAAGTCTTGCTTACCACACAACTCTTACATTTGTCCTGCTTGAAAAACCAGCACTACCTGGATGATGCCAAGGTCTGCTACCAGCTCAAACACTAGCCAGTCCTTCTTGGATCATGGATGCAGTGGCCTCTGAAAGCTGCTGGCAACTGGGTGGCTGAACTTGGTGAAACGTTTTCCTCTACAGGCCAGGAGATCTTTTTTTCAAATGAAAGTTTTACAGTTTTGCAGGCTTGAACCTGTAAAGGGTGAGGTTTGGCTGATTCTGGAGATGCCCTCAAGCACTATTTCCTCTTGTTCCGATGCAAAATACCTGGCTTCTTTTTAATGCTAATGTTTTTGGCAACAACGCTCTCCATGGTCTCACTTTTTACTTCCTTTCTGATGAAACTTCAGACCTTTTGCATTTACCTTTTACTGTAGACTTGGCTAAAACTAGCCAGCAGTACTCATGCCATAGCCTGAACAGTAGACTGCTTTGAAGCTTCCTTTAGCAGATCAATTAGTCCACTGCACTTAATCTTAGTCTCCTACAAAGTCTCAGGACATAGGCAAAGTGAAGACAGAATTTTTGTCAGGGTGTAACACACATGGCTTCTAGTGCAACTACCAGTGAAGTCCTTGTTTCATACTGAAATCTACTGAGTCTGGCCTTTACTATCTGCATTTCTGTCAGCATCTCAGTCTTCTAAGCTCCAACACGAATCTCTCATCAAGCTCAGCTTACAGGGCTTCTCTAGACAGCATCTCCAAAACTTTCCAAATTCCTTGCACAAACTGGTGCCAGAGGCTTCTAAACCATATGGTCAGGTACACTACACCAATGACTCCACCTCTCTGGCATCAGACTCTGTCTTAGTCACCTTCAGACACCAGAAGTTCAAAGGAGGACGCCTATTTTGGCTCACATTTTCAGTCCATGGTTGGCTAGGTCCAAGGCAGACACTGGATGGCAGAGGGGCATGGCAGAGCAAGAGCTGCTCAATTTATGGAACAGAAAGAGAAGAGCAGAGGGAAGCTGAGAATAAGCAAACACAGGTTGTGTCCACAGGGCCCCACCTCCAGCTAGGCCCCAATTCATCAAGCTATTAAACTAATCAATGGCTGATCTATGCACTAAGTACAGCATCTCCATGATCTAATCACTTTCCAAATACACGAGATTTGGGGACATTTTAACTCTAAACCACAACAAAGGACATCCCGTGTTCACTGACCAGAAGATTTAATGATCACAACTCCATAAACTGATGTATACATTCAAAGCAATCCCTTTCAAAATCCCAGTGGAAGAGAATTCTATTTGTTTCTTTGTTGTTGTTGTTTTAACAGTAATTGACAAGCTGATCCCAAAATTCATATGGACATTCAAGAGACAAAAACCATAACAAAATCTTGAAAAACACTAAGAAACTATAATAATTTAGAGTGTGCTATTTGCACAAGTTATTACATTTGTGACCTGCTTATTTTTTTACAAGGCTGCCTAGATAATTTTGTAGGGAAAGTAGAGTTTTGCTTTTTGTTTGTGTACACACACACACACATGCACACACACACACACATACACAAAGACTAAAACTATATCATCACTGTATACTGTGCTCCCAAAGTAACACAAAATGGATACAGACTTTCTAAAGGCAGTTCCCTAATACTAAAAAGAAACTATGAGAAGAAAACACAGGAGTAAAGCTTTGTAATCTTGGTTTGGTCAACAATTTTTTAATACCAAATGTGCAAGAAACAAAAGAATAGGTAAACTGACTTCATCAAATTTATAATTGTTTATGATTCAAAGAAGACCATAAAGAATGTGAAAGGCTAACCTACAGAACTAAAGAAAATATTTGAAAATCATATATCTAATAGATTTAGATCCAGAATATATAAACAATCCTTATAAATGAACAGTAAAAATAATAAAAAACCCAAAGGATTCAAGTGGACATTTCTCCAAAGAATACATATAACATGTAAGATCAATTACCATATGAAAAAGTACTCAAAGTCATTATAGAACTGCAAATCAAAACCACAGTGAGATACCACTTTACACACACTAATGAAGCTATAATGAAAAAAAAAAAAACCAAAGTTGTGAAGAAATCAGAACCATAAATACTGTTGGGGGGAATGTAAAATGATACAGATAACTCTGGAAAACAGTTTGGTAAATTCTCAAAAATTTAAGTTTCCACACTACCTACCAATTCTATTCTCAGCAATATGTTAAAGAGAAATCAAAACATACACAAACTTCATCACACCATTATTCATTTCAGCTAAAAAGTAGAAATATCTAGAAGTCCATCAACTAATGAGTAGACACATACAGCATAATATATCTATACAGTTGAGTATTACTTGGCAATAAAAATGAAGTACTGATACCTGCTATAGCATGAATAAACTTCAAAACCATTTTCTAAATGAAGAAAGCCAAACACAAAATGCACTGTATGATTCCCTTTGTACAGAATGCCCAGAATAGGTACATCTGTAAAGACAAAAAATGGACTTATGGTTGCCTAAAACTAGGAGGAGGGGTGAAGATGAGGAGTTACTTCTTATGAGTATGGGGATTTCCTTCTGTGGGTGACGAACTGTTGTAAAATTCAGTTGTGTAGATGGTTGCTCAGATCTGTGAATATATTAAAAGCCAGTGAATTTCACATACTAATTTGCTGAATATTTTTGTATATGATTTTATGAAAAATTAAAACAAAAATTCATAACAAAGTAAGAGAATAATAATAGTTAATATACTGTATATCATTATTTTCAAAGTATTTGCTTAGAGTACAAAACAGGCCAAAAAGATTCTTACAAAGAAGAAACAGATAAACACAAAACTTCCTTTTCAACAAACTAAGATAAACTAGTACTATAACTGAAACAAATTAGTATATACATTAAAATATTTTTGAGGGCTGGGGGTTTAGCTCAGCGGCAAAGCGCCTGCCTGGCAAGCGCAAGATCGTGAGTTCGGTTCCCGGTACTGGAGAAAAACCAAAAAAAAAAAAAAAATTTTTTTTGAAACAATGGAATAGTTAATTTGGGGAAGTACTTGAACTTCTCACGTATGGTACATAAATTATATGTCGACATAATTATTCTTTCAAAAGTAACAGTTAAAAAACTCAACGAAGAGATTGCAATTTTGCAGTGGCAAGAGCAGGGGCAGCAGGTTTCAGGCGCACACCTATAACCCTCTCTGACATCACCAGCTATGGTCTCAAGGGTTTGGAGCAAATCTTCAATGCTCAGTTTTCTCTTTGCATCCTACCACTACTTGAGTTCTCACCTAGACAAAATCATTGGAAGGGCAAGGCAGTGCGGGGAAACTGGAGTGCAATTGCCTTCCCTAGCGCATTCCTTGTTTCTTCATGCTTGGACTTGTGCACAGCATGGAAAGCACTCCACAGTGAGCTACCCGCCAGCCAAAGCCGAGCTTTCTGGTGACAGGGCATTAAGAGGAGCCCACAGAGCCTGGAAGTGTCAGAAAGACTGTGAAGAAGAGCTCAAGAGGATAACCCCATAACATACATTTCTAGCTCATTTTGGAGCTGTGCATGGATAGATCTGACTTTAGTAACACCAGGAGCATTAACAGAACCGTATGACCAACTACCACCGAGGTCTCAGCAGTGCCACCAAATGGTGCAGAGTCTTGCAATATCCAAAGACCACGACAAAGGCTAGGAAAATAGGAAGAAATTGTTCAAAAGGAAAGAGGAGCTAGGAAGTGGGGAGAAGGAAGGAAGGAAGGGAAAAGAAAAAACTGACAAAAGGAGGATAAAATAGAAACAAACCTTTTAAATAAGGAGGGGTCTAAAGGAGGGGAGGTGATTGGGGAGAAAAAGAAGAATTAAGATATATACAGATGCAGATTCCCTATGACGAATATGAACATTATGTATACCTAAACTGTACCAATACACTTATTGAAAAAAAAAAGAAAAGAAAGCTGACTCACCCCTGGGACCACATCCCAAGATGGGTCAGATTTGAAGCCTGAACTTAACTATGTTGATTGCCTAATAAACCAAGCAAACAGAAAAAAGAATTTTCCTTAGAATTAAATAGGATCCAGATTTTCATCCTATAATATGGCAGCCCTGTATACTCAAGGTTGTATTTTCCAGTTTCAGTTGCCCACTGTAAACCAGGTAGCAAAACTAGCACAGATTTTTTTTTTCTTTAGTCACAATTTCAAAGGTCGGAGATTTCTTCTCACCATAGATCTTAGCAGTCTTGGAATACAATGTTTTTCTTTTTAAGAATTTTCACCTTTTCACTCAAAGGAAGCGCTTTGTAGCTTCTCTTTGGCAGGCCTGAATTGCCAGCATCACTCTTCTTGCTCTTTGGGGACATTATTACCTAAAACAAAGCATGTGTGCTTTTACAAAACACTATGATCTGATAATTGAGATGGCTACTGTGTGTGTGTGAGAGAGACAGACAGAGACAAAGAGACAGAGACAGAGAAACAGAGACAGAGAGAAAGAGAATAGCCGGTATCAATAATTTTTATTATGGTTTTATTGTTACACTTTTTCTGTTTTATAATTAGTTATTACTGCTAATTTCTTACTGTGTCTAATTTACAAGTTAAACTTTACTATGGGTATGTGTATATAGAAAAGCATAGTATACATATGGCTTAGTATTATCTTCAAATTCAGGCACTCACTCGGAGTCTTATCATGTATCTCCCATGGATAAGTGCAAACTACTGTCTTCAAAATGTCCAGGAAGCCAGTCCAAGTTTGTATTTTGTATACTTTAGTATACAAATAATAATAGTTTGTATACTTTAGTATACAAATAGCCAGGAAAACATCGTATTTCAAGGAAAAAGACGAGCAACATATATCACCCTGTGAGATGACAAAAATCCTGGCACAGTCACACAAAAGTAGCTATCATAACCATGGTCCAAGAGGTATGAATTCTCAGCAAAGAAACAAAATGTATAAAGAAAAATCAAATGTAAGTTTTGGAGATAAAATATAATCATTAAGATAAAAAACAGCAAATAGGTTAAATGTCATAATGGTGATGGCAGAGTAAGGAGGAAGGGAACCAGAAGACATCAATAGAAGTAATTTAATTTGAACATCAGAGAGAAAAAATAGGTTAAAAAAAAAAACATTAAAAGACTTAAGGAACTGACGAAAAACTTCAGAAGCTGAACATTCCTATCATCAAAGTCCCAAGACAGGAGTGAAAATCTGGTGTAGAAATAGTGGCTAAATCTCCACAAATTTAGTGAAAGACTAACTTCTGGATTCAAGAAATTCAGAGAACTTGCCCCTCACCAAATCTAGTCACAGACAAATCATAATCAAACAGCTAGAAACCAAGATGGGGTAAAAATTTTGACAGCAGCTAGGAGAAGTCACTGCATTATAAAAAGAGGATCAGTCTGCGAGAGTGGCTGCAAATTTCTCATCAGAAAACAGAATCACATTTTTTAAGGAGCGAAAGGAAAAAACTGTTAACGCAGAATTCTACATTCAGTATAAATAACTTTCAAGGATGGAGATGAAAGAGAGATGTTCTCAAATCAAGCAAAATTAAGAGAACTAGTCACTGGGGCTGCTCTAAAAGAAATGCTGAAGGGAGTTTCTCAGATAGGAAGGGAATGGCATGGGAGGGAATCTTGAAATTTCAGGAAAGACAAAAGAAATGTTATGCTACGGTCCTACAAGAAATCTTCATGTAAATTCTACTAATTTTCTATAAGGGAAAGTAAAGGTGAGAACACTGGATGAGGTTGTCAGTAGTAGCTCCACCCCCTTTATGCATTGTTGCACTTCCCGTGGTCGCAGGTATCCACAGCCAACTGCGGTGCAAAAATATTAAATGGAAAATTCCAGAAGGAAACAATTCATAAGACTTAAACTGCCTGTCGTTCTGAGTAGCCAGGTCCTACTGTGATGGGAATCATGCCTGTGCCTAGCACATCCACCCTGCGCACAATCTGCCAATTAGTCACTTAGCGGCTGTCTTTGTTATCAGGTCAACCATTGCCGTAAAGCTGTGCATGTGCTCAGTAACCCTTATGTAGTAGCCAAACACATCGCAATGCCTATGTCATCCACCCCACTTCCTCTCATCATGTAGCCACTGTATCGATTCACACAAGCAAAGTATAAGCAAGCACAGTACAACAGGATACTCAGAGAGGGTGGTATATTCACATAACATTTATTACAGCATGTGATTACAACTGTTGTATTTCATTATTAGTTATTATTCTTTACCCACTGCTTCCCTAATCTATAAAATGCACTATATTATAGGCATGTATCGGTAGATACACAGCACATAGAGGTTCAGCACAGAGTTTCAGGCACCCGCTGGGTGTTTAGAATGTGTAAGAGGGTGCTGCCGTGATTAACACACAAGACACCTACCACACAAGGCAGGTAAAGCGAAAAGACCTGTATGGTGGTAAGTTTTCTACATTCTCCATTAAGTGATAAAATGCTGATTTTATATGGGCTATGAAAAGAAAAGTATGACTATTATAATCTCTCAATTACAATAGTCATTATAATTTGTTGAAAATTATACAGAGAAAAAAATATTATACAAAAGAGAAAAATATTATACAAAAAATATTATACAAAAATATTATACAAAGAGAAAAAATATTATACAAATAGAAAAATTAGTCATTATAATTTGTTGAAAATTATACAAAGAGAAAAAAATAGAAAAATTAGAATGAAGTACTTTAAAATATTCAAGTATTTGAAAAGAAGATGGAAAAGTGGAAGTAGGGGTAAAAAAGAAAGAACGAACAGTAAACAAATGATAAAATTTTCCATCTAACTCCAAATATATCAATAATTCTACTAAGAGCAAAATGGTTGAAACAGACCAATCAGAAGGACATAAACTATTGAAATAGATTATAAAATAAGAACCAATGATATGCTTTCCTCCAGGAAACCCACTTTAAGTACAATAAAATAGGTCAAAAGTGAATGACAGGCAAAGAAGCATTGCAAAGCCATGAATGAAAAGAAAGCTGGAGTCCTTGTATTAACATAAGATATACTGACATTAGATCAGTAGACTCCAGAGCAGAAGAAATGACCGGTGGTCAAATGATAACATATAATGATAAAAGACTCAATTCACAGAGAAGATGCAACAATCTCAAATGAATATGCACCTCACAACACAGCAAAAACCACTTGGAATACAGTGTGACAGGTACTTATAAAATTAAACACACAGTTACACATGACCCTGTAATCTCATTCCTAGCTATTTATCTAGGAAAATGAAACCTTCATTTAAAAAAAAAACCTATATATAAATGTTCACAGTCATTTTATTTGTGATAATCGAAAGTTGGAACTTAGCAAACATGCTTCAAAGGGTGAATGCATGAACAAATTGTTGTACATTCACACAATGGCACAACAAGGAATTATGTTAGTTAGCTCTCTATTACTACAACAAATGCTCAAGCTAAATCAACTTATAAAGAATACATTTTTATTCTAGCTTATAATTTTGGAATTTTTAGTCCATGATCCATCAGTCTCACAGCTTTGGGCCTGTAGCAAGGTCCCACACCATCACAGAAGCATGTTGTGGAAAAAAACCCACTTTGCATCATGGGCAGTAAGTGAAAGAAGAAAAGGCCAAGGGGCTGGAGTCCAATAACCCAAAGACCTTCCATTAGGCCACACCTCTGGTGTGCAAATTGTTCAGTATTAGGTGCACAGCATGCATCAGTGAACACACAGAAACTCCTGCCCCGGGAGAGTTTCTATTTCAATAGGTAAGAAAAGACAATAAACAATTGGCATAAAAAGTGAACAACAGGTTGTGAGCCCTCAGGAGCCATGAATGAAATCGAGGACACTGCATCTGGGTAGGAGAAGGGATGGGGAGGAGGCTGCGAAGCTGCAGAGCTTCACGGAGATAACAGTTGTGCAAGAGCTTGGAGCAGGTGATGTGTCAGCAGTGCAGACACTAGCACTGCGAATGTGCTTCAAAAATTGATTTTTAAAAGCAATAGATGTGAGTTTTTTTCCCACAAAAGGAGCATACTGTTTTTCTAACTTAGTCTTAATAAATGCGCTTGTATCTCAAGGAGACACAACTTGCTCACAAACACTTGAAGGAATACTAGACATGGGCGAGGAGCAGGGTCAGAAAGATCATAATGTAAGTTCAGCCCTCAGGAGGCCAAAACCAGAATGGGCTGAGCCTGGAGTTGGACAAGAGACAAATGGACTTGTGACACCCCCGTTGACTTCTCAATTTAGTTATTTGGGTTCTGCCTCGAGAAGCGTAAGTGCTAGGGCTGATCATCCATTCTGCAAGCTATGTGCACAGAGGCGTAGGGAGGTGCCCACAGAGGGCTGGTGGCTGAAGAATTCAGTGCAAGAGAATCTAACCTAAGTTGACACCAGAGAGCAAAGCGGGCAAGAAACACAGGGAGGTGAAGCAGCTGGAATCGTGGGAGAGGAGAAACATAAGAACCCATCTCCATCTCTAGCCTGTGTCCCCTGGAGGAGGGGAAAATGCCTGGTGGGGGACACTGCATAATTGGAGAAGCCCCACAGGAGGACCTGGAGAGAAACACAGAAATGGCTCTCAAACATAAATTCTGTAACTACTACATGTAGAACAGTGCAGCTCAGACTGAGCTCAGGGTTGCTCAGGCTTGCAGAGGCCTGGGTGAGGGACAGATCAGCTTGGGTCAGCACTGTGCAAATGACAAACAGTACAGAGGTGAGGGCAAAAGCCAAAGAGTATTCACAGTTGCGGAGTAGAAAGAGAAAAACGGGGAGAGAGAGGAAGAGATGGAGACCAACCAGGGATGGGTCTGATTGATTGATTCATTATGGTACAAGTACCACATCTAAAGAACTTGGTCCCTTAAATCCTGTCGGGGCTGCTCTGTCGGAGCTCCAGGGATGCTCTCTGTGAGAACACTACAGCAGTGACACTCACAGAGAATAACAGAGAGTGGCTGCTGAGACCGTTCTTCTTCTAGAATATGTTGGAGGAGGGGCTGGAAAGGTGGACAGCAGAGAAAGAAGAGTCTCCCGAAAAGGAGAAATACATGACAGGGAAGGCAGCAGTGACTTCAACTGGATTCCTCAAAGAGAGAAGAAGGGTTGTGTTGTGGTCCATCTTTCGTTGCTGTAATGAAATACCTGACCTGGATACTTTATAGAGAAAGGAGTTTTATTTTGGCTCAGTCTGGAAGACTAGGAAGTTGAAGAACTTCCATTCGTGGTGGAAAGCAGAAGGGCAGGCAGGTGCAGGTGGAAAAGCTGAAATGGGGGTGCTGCTTGTTTGCTGACAACCAGATCTCCCCATAAGTAACCCAATCCCAAGAGAGTGAGAACGCCCTCCCTCAAAAATTAACCCAGTCCCAAAAAGAGCAGCATCCATTCCTCTGACCCTCACCTCCCAACACCAGGACAGTTCAGCTGAATTTCAACATCTGTTCTGGTGGGAACAAACCCCATCTGAACCACAGCAGATTAAGAATACCGAATATTAAGGTTTGGGTCCCGAATGACTCCCAAGGCTGCATGGTTCAAACGTGGGGCTTTGGTGACTGGATCACGGAGGCCTGTGCATGTCAGTGGACTGATGCACTGATGAGCATGGAGCTAAATGGAGTGAGGCTTTTACCTAGCTGGAAGAGGCAGGTTCCTGGGGGCGTGGCCTGCAAGGGTGCATCTCCCTCCCTAGCTCTTCCCTTCTCCCTCTGCTTCCTGTGCTCCATGACACGAGCAGCATTCTCCCGAGGAGATCCTTCCACCATGTGGCTTCTGCCTTTGAGCCTGCCAACCATGAACTAAGATTTCTGAAACTGTGGGCTGAAATAAACCTCTCCCTTTTAAAATTGCGGGTGTCAGATATTTCATCTCAGCAACAAAGAAACTAAGATGCCATGTTTGCCATAGCTCCTTCAAATTATATTTTGAAAAAGAAGATGGGAAATATTTCACTTACCTAACGGGAATATAGTCCAGTTGAAGAACTTCCACAAACCACATGCAGTACACACCATGGCAAGGAGTAGGGTTCTGTCTATCGGGAGGCAGTACTAGATATCTAGTCTGTCCAACCTGATGCCACAGGTACTGGTCTTTAGGCCCAAGAATTTGTGAGCATTGGTGGGATGCCTGACTGCTAAGAAAAGTATCTTCTCAGCTAAGTGTAATGAGAAAAGATCAAACCAGTTCTCTGAAAAAACAAACTAGATGTGTGCATAGCACACACACATTTCTTTCTCTGCTGTTTGTTCACCTTTCCATTCCCACCCTTGGAATCAAAAATAATATTTCACCATTCAATTTACAATTTGAACATGATTACTGAAAAACAGATAATATGAACAGGTGTTTTTGGAGTAGTATTTTCTCACTGCAAAAGAAAAATCTATGAAGACAGGAACACTTGGGCAAAACAAGTACATCTTCAAATGAATAAACTCTACCTGGAGAAAAAAAAAGGTTATTTTAGGAATTTTTAATATAACCAGATATTTTATTTCCAAACAAGTATTTGGGTCATTTCTGAGAAGACCACCTTTGCCTTTGCTTTGTAGTTCTTGTCTGGATTCATTGTCAAGGTATGAGATTCTAACTTGGGCCAGGTACAAGCCCTGGGGTCTCTAACTCCATTTCCTTTGTGGTACAATTCCCTCAAAACCCTGATTTAGAACTCTGAAATAAAACTCTTTTCAGGAACAGTCCCACCAGTCCTAGCACAATGTGAAAACCATACCTCACCAGCTAAAGCCTTCACTCAAGGCTGTCAGGAATCATGTGCATTTATCCATGTTTCTTAGAGGCTATATGAGAAGGTTTTGCTTTTTGTAAGGCAAAGCTCTTTTTATATTAGAACTATCCCACTGGTGTAATAAAGTAGATCATTTCATATAAATAGCTTTACAGTAGTCTCCACTTTCCCTGTTTTACTTTCTATGGTACCAGTTACAGTCAACTCTGGTCTGAAAATATGAAATGGAAAATTCCAGAAATAAACAATTTACAATTTTAAAATTATGCACTATTCTGAGTAGCATGATACAACCCTACTCTGTCCCATACTGGACATGAATATCCCTTTGCCCAGTGTCTCTTTTTGGTATTATAAGCTACCCACCAATATCTGAACTGGAAGAATGTAGAAGGGATATTGCTACTACCTAGACAGTTAGATTTTAATGTCATGCAAGAATCATAAGGCAAAGGCTCTGGAAGGTCAAAATACTTCCACAATCATTCTAAACTGGGTTTGCTTCTCAGCATAGTGACATTATTAGTGTAAAAGCAATGGTAGTTACAAGTGGTGGTGCTGTTACAGGAATTAAGACAGTAGCACCAAAGAGTTCTTACAGTCTTTGTATTCTTCACCATCAAATACTCAGCTACATTCTTTTCCCTTTTTTCTTTTCCCTTCCTTCTTTCCAAAAATGGAAATAAAGCTTTTGTAAATAAGGAGGGGAAGAGAGGGGGATTGGAAAAAGCGAAGAATCAAGATATAGCATATGCAGGGACAAATTCCCTATGAAGAATGTGATCATTATCTATATCTAAAAAGTACCAATAAAATTCATTAATTAAAAAATAAAGTGCTGCTTGTAACTACAAACACTCAGTTACAAAAACTGCAATGCAAACAGAAAACCCTGAATTTAATCAAGTCCTTGATGAAGCAGTGATGAGTAAACTGTACTAACCCGCACACTGAGCACATACATTTCTCATATTCGAAGTACAGGCTGAGAATCTCTACTCTGAAAATCCAAAACTTGTTGAGCACCCTCAAAATGCCACAAATGGAAAACTCTATACCTGATCTGAAATAGACTGCAGTCAAAATGCAGGCACACTAAACAGTATTGCATAAAACTACTTTTAGGCTGTGCATATGGGGTATGTGAAACATAAATGAATTTCATGTTTAGACCTGGGTCCCATCCCAAGGTATCTGATTATATATATGCAAATATTCCAAAATACAAAATGAAAAACCTAGAAGTCTATCTACATCTGGTCCCAAGCATTTTGGACATGGGAGACTGAACCTGCATTGTACTTCTGCTGCTTGCAAAGTTCCAAGGAGGTCTTGAGACAGAGCACCCTTGTGACAGCCTTGCACCCTGAACTAGCTGCATTTCCACGAAACACCATTTTCACCCAAAAGAGCAACCCATTAACAAGCTATGGATTTAGATACAGGTATCTGGCAAGCATTCTCTTGCAAATAAACGGACCGAGTGTACCATTTTAGGAATAAAAAACTTTTGACATGTTAATGCCGCTAAAAATATAATAAAAATTGATCTTTCCAATAAAAATTATTGTATTTACTGTCTTGAGCCTGAGCGTTCTCAGTGCTGTCTTTTCTGATGAGCTCAGTGATGATATTACAGATGTGATTTTGCTGATAGTGTAGAATGAAGTACAACAGTACATAACTACAATGAACCAGTATATAACTCAGAGAACCAATGCCTCCCCAGTGGCCGGCATACCATCTTATAGACTATGCACAAGCAAGCACAAGTCAGGTCATAGGATTATAATGTAATGGTGCAGGAAAAGGTCACTGATGTTTCCAATTTTATAAGCAACCAAATTTTAAGGAACTACCTTTTGTCCAACTTAGGCATAGTATCAAAGAATATCCATCATTTTCTTGTAAAACATTTGAAATATTCTTCACTTTTCCAACTATGTAATCTATGTGAGATGAAGCTTGCATCTCATTCTTTTTTTGTCTTCTTGAGACAGGGTCTCGCTATGCAGTTCAGGCTGGCCTTGCGCTCACTTTATAGCCCAGGCTGGTCTTGAACTCACAACGATCCTCCTGACTCAGTAGGATCCTCCCTAGTACTGGGATTACGGGCATGCGCCACCATGCCCGGCTGCATCTCATTCTTTAACTGAAAGAATACACTGCAAATAATGTCATTACAATGACAAAGATATGAGAATCTGGTTGCTTATGACTACAGCAGATATTAAAGAGAATTTTAAAAATGTAATGCCATACTTCTTAGAAGAAAAGACAAAGTATCCAGTTCTCTAATAGAAATGATAAAGTTTCCAAATTTGATATCAAGAGCTAATCAGCTATGGAAAAGTGTCCATTTATAAAGTAACATACACATCTATGCAGAAAAGAATTCAAAATGGTGGATGATCCACAGACTCTGGGATGTGGAAGCTCTTTAGTCTTGGCAGCAGACATGGAATGTATGAAAGACTTCATACTGGAGAGAGGACCTATGAACTTTATTAAAGTAGGAAGGCCTTCAGGGCACATCAACAATTTACTCAACATCAAAGTACTTACATGGCAGAGGAAGACTGTGACAAAGGTGGGAATTCCTTTAGATTTAATTCAAGCCTTGAAGTATGTCATAGAATTTGAAACATAAGACACATTTTAAATAACAATACAAGGAAGCTTATAGAAATAGTAGAAGATATCACACCTAGAGAATTCAGAGCAGTGGAACCTCCTTCCAATGAGTAGAAGATGAGAGAATATTGTAGTAGAAATTAGGGAATTCACCCTGGCATAAGACCTTAGAAATATAGGTAATATGGGAAATACACCTCTTATGGTTTAAATGTGTCCCCCAAAAAGCAAGTGCCGGAAATTTGACCCTTCCCCCACCTCGTGCAGCCGTATTGGAAGGTAGAGCCTGATAAGAATTAATTAGGTCGTGAGGGTCGAGTAATGCGATAATGTTGCTGTCATCATCATGGGTTCATTATTATGGTAGAAGTGGAACAGGGGGAGCAGGGTTCTTTGTACGCCCTCATTCTCTTTTGTTCTACTTTCTGCTATAGTAGGACCCAGCAAGAAGGTCCTTGCTGGACGCTGGCACACTGAGGGTGGATTTCCTAGCCCTCAGAACTAAGAGCCAAGGAATTTCTGTCCATTATAAATTACTTAGTCTCAGGTACTCTGCTACAGGAATACAAAATGGATTAAAACACAGTCCAAACCAACGTTAAAGAATTTATAATATACTTTATGTAACACAAAAAGCCTACTGTTATAGAATTAGCTTATGATTGATTAACTTTACAGCATACTCTTTAATTCTAACTCATTCCACAAGCCATCTCCAAAGTAGCACAAGAATTAGGTTTTGAATAAAGGGGTGGATGAAAGGATTCTCTTGGAATTGCCAGGTAAATGATCATACTGACACTACAGAATAATAGTTTTGTTTCGGCCTTTCTAACATTCATACATCTTTTGCTTTTTCCTTGTAAGAAGGTATTAAATCAGCCTTTTAGACATGGAAAGGTATGTGTAAGTCTTTGCCCTAATACACCTTACGTTGGTATCAGCAGGCAGAGATTCTGAGCTGCAAACACATGCATTAGAGTAAGCAAACAGGGAAAACAGACGCTGTGAGGGCCAGAATAGATCCGCACTTCACGGCTGAGCCAGAACCACCGTCTACCACGCTATGAGACACCCACAGAGTATCGTGTGGGTGATGCCCATTTCTTTTCTTGTTTTCCACCTAAATGGCTTTGATTGGCAAGATGACAACCTAGTTCCTATGTTACAGATTGAGCCCTTTAAGGAAAAAAACTCTCTTGAAGAATTATTTTCAGATTCCCAGCAAAGAAGAAATTACTTTTCAGGTACCTGTTCTTGGCCATTAAATCATCCTCAGTAACAAGTGGAGACGGCTGGCCGAAGCTTGAGAAAAGAACTTACCGATCAACTATGGGAGCAGCCAGGGGTGCGATGGGGGTAGGACACGGCTCCACAAAAGTGTAAATGGAGGAGGGAAGGCACACCCCTAGGACAGCTGTGTTGCAAAACTGATGCCAGAATTATCCTCCATGTAGAGCAAATGCTGTAGCTTAATAAGAGCTTACTCATATTAACTCAGTTGCTCCATCTCTTATAGTAATGATTGTTTGCTTGAATATCCATTTCACACATGCATAGGCTGAAGCCTAAAGGGGTGCAGTATTTTTCTAAAGCCATATAAATCCTAGACATGGGGATTCAAACACTAGATTCCACCCTGTCTTTATCTGGCTGTTTACACACAGAAATGATCAGAATCCTACACCCAGTTACATTTCTGGCATCATGAGTATCTTTAAAATGTTGGGAATAAAGTTTATATTCTCAGGAGGATGCACCCTATTAAGCACCATGCAACTGAGCACAGAATACTTGCTGGCATTTGGTGTCAATAACACAGAACATCTCCCTCAAGCCCACACCTTCCTCAGAGAGGACAGAAAGCAGAACTGCTGCACCAAAGTTACATTGGCCCCATGTAAATCAAGTGGGGTGTTTCTATTTTTTCCACAGCTGTGGAAGTCTCCTAGAGACACAGTTATGTTTTAGATATCTGAAAGTAATCTCCACCAAAATGTTCACGTTGTAAATGTTTCAAGTACGAAATGTTAACTGTAGAAATAAAAGAATGAAGTCAGGTCATTTTGACACTCTCTGCAATGAAAAGGGGAAGACATCTGTCTTATTCCAAGGGTGTATTTCCCAACCACATATTCTGCCCGTTTAGAGAGGTGTCACTGAGATTGGATGAAGCGGTGTTCAGACGAGTGGACAGTGAGCATCTGTGCTTCCTCAGGGTTTGTCTGGTTCTCTGAAGTCCCAAACCAAGTCAGCTGCCGCCCAGCTTCAGGGCTGTGCTCTATCAGGCTCTGGTCATCTTTCGCTCCTCTCCTCTGCCACTCCGGTCTTTGTTCCCCTGGAGCAGTAGCTCTGCCTCCTTTTTAGTACAGCTGTCCGTCTCATCCACAGCAGTTATGTTCCAAGACTCCCAGTGGATGCTATTTGAAACTGCATAATCTCTCCCCGCCCCCTCTCTCTCCTGTGCATAACAAAATTTAGGGACAGTAAGAGATGAACAACAGCACATAAAATAGAACGACATACTGTAATAAAATTATGTGACTGTGTTGCCTCTGTCCTTCAAAGTATAGACTTTTCTGCTTAATTTTTTGGACTGCAGCTGACTAGCACAGTGGAAAGCAAAGCTGCAGATAAAGGGAGGGTGTCAAAAAAAATCGCTTGAGCCTCTTATTTTCTTCAGCTTCTCAGCTCCATTCATCACCTTGATCAGCACAACTGTCCAGTGCAGGGAAGCACAGGAAAGTGACTGGGGGCAGCCAGCTGGGAAAGGGACAGAGAATGCCCACCCTGATTATTCAGACACCTGTCAATGATACCAGCAACAAGAGATGGGCAGTTATGTTCCTGGGAAAAGCAGAGGTAGAACCAGGGAAACGGCGCCACACTTTAACCCAATTGCGCCCTGCTGATTGGCTTCCTTTGCCTTCACTTGTGTGCAGTAAGAACTTCAGTGTCTTTGAGACAGACTCAAAGGCAGCGCCCATTAATTCCCAAGAATTTCAGTAGCTGGGAGAAAGGGGAGGATGCAATGTAAAATCCACACAGTTAAAACCCTCCTCAGACTCCAAGACTTTCGCTTACGGAGGTACAGGCACTGCTGTCCCCTGATGGGGGCTGTCACCATCTCTGGAAGTGGGTCACTTTTCCTGGTTGTACAGATGTTAGCAAGCAGATACCTATGAGATCATGGACGTGTGGTGGGCATGAGAATTGCCAGAGGGCCTGGGGAAGCCTGGGGCAGGTCCCACCCCCAGAAATTCTGATTCTGTGGGGCTCCAGCAACATCCCAGGTACAGTGGATGCTTCATGTCTAAGGGTCACATTTTGAGAACCGCAGCCCTGATGGGTCCAATAGCCTTCCTTTTATAGAAAAGGTCACTGAGACCTTAGGCAGGAGGCATATGTGGAGCTCGGGTCTCTTGTCTTAAAGACTGAGAGATCAATTAAAATGGGAGAAAAGGATAAAAAGAATAACAGAAAGATAGAAGAGAGGGAGGGAGGGAGGCAGGGATGGAAAACTTAAATAGAAGAACTTAATAACAACAAAAATGAAAGCGCAAACCTGCTTCCTGAAGTCTGAAGGTGTTGGGAAGGCGTAAGTTTGAGCTGGGGTGGGAGTTTCTCAGCCTGTGACTGCAGCTCTGGCACCTGCTGGAGAGCGACCCTCCATCCAACATTACAGCAGCATCTTACACTACGTAACTGATTCGTCTGCCCTGCGGACCCTCTGACTTCAGCCCACGAACAGTTACTGTGGATACAGATAACTGCCCCACAACGGGACCCAGAGTTTTCAGGAGGATGGCACCCCAGTTTGTGGAATTAGGATGCCAATCTGGCAATAGAGATGCCTACCATAGAGACATTTCCCCAGAGCATTCAGGGCAGAAATAACAGACTGGAAGGTGGAAGTGTTGATCTCGAGTTCTGACCTTTCAATTACAAGTCATTTTAGGTGAGTCATTTGGTCCCTGGGAAGCTGAATTGGGTTAAATACAAGAAGTAGGTTGATGATTTCTTTGGGATTTTTAATATTTTCTATTGCTCTGTTTTTGTTTTTTGTTGTGTTTTTTTTGGTTTTCTTGGGCGGCCCTGTTTTAGAGCAGGAGGGTCAAAGAAATGCTCACATCTCTGCTGCCAGTTGACAGAACAAGAAAGGCTCAACAGAACAATGCTTGTGACAGAGACATGTGATAAATGAGGAAGGGACCAAATGTCCCAGGCCAACACCAGCAGCTAAAAGGCTCTCTGTTCAGCTCTGTGCTGACTGCTCCGACCGGGGCTTCTGTAGTCAGCCAGGAGGAATATTTTCTCTGACTTTTCCTTCAAGAGTACCCCATCCAGCTAGCCCCCACCCTTGGATTTCCTAACACCCCACCCTCTCCTGGTCCTCTTCTCACTAGGGCTCCCCAAGCCCTGTTGACAAATCTCAGGGGGTGCAGGGCTCCACTGGGCTATTTCTTGTCTCCACTTGTACTATTCTGATGTGCTCATCAGTCAAAGATCCAAACACATCCGGGTGAGGCAGAGGAGGCCCGGAGACCTGTCCTGAGCTCTGACCTCCCACTGCAACTCTGTGTGTCAGTATCTAACCTCTTGCCTGGCATTCTTACTCCTCTCAGACCAAGTATCACCCAGTGAGAACTCCTCCTGTCCCACACCATCACAAATGAGCTCCTTCTCGGTTTAATAAAAGACACCAGTATCCCCTGACTCTCCAGCCAGAAGTCTAGGACTTCCCATCTGTTCTCTTCCCTTGGCCCCCACATGCAGCACACGGGCTAATCCAGCACTCGTACCGACCTCTCACCTCTCCATCTCTCGTCACACCCTGCCAACACCTTACTGTTCCATGACAACTCCTGCCTGGGTGACTGACAGCGTCTACTGACTATTACCGCTGTCTCTGATTCCCACACACAACACAGGAGCGTTCTTTAAGAGAGGAAATCAGAGTCCATTACTTCCCTCCTAAAGTCCTATGATGACTTCTCATCGCACTTGGTTCAAACCCGAACTCCATGGCCAGATTCATAAGATCTCCACCTGCTGGGGCCCTGCTTCCCCTCCCCGGCATCCTGTGCCTCCCCACCCACCCCAGCTGCCCTTCGCACTTCGCCGAGGCAGGC
This sequence comes from Chinchilla lanigera, assembly GCF_000276665.1. Classification (NCBI taxonomy): domain Eukaryota; kingdom Metazoa; phylum Chordata; class Mammalia; order Rodentia; family Chinchillidae; genus Chinchilla; species Chinchilla lanigera. The sequence goes on from NW_004955416.1 coordinate 30,475,417, forward strand.
CAGCTTGTTCATCCTAGACCAAACCACACACAGGCCTGTCCCAAACCTTCCCACATCTGCTCTTCCTTCTGTCGGGCTCCCTAGCCTTATTTAAGCCTCGTCTTGAATGTCTTTCCTGGAGACACTTAAATCTCGTTACACCAGCCTGTTTTAATCTGCACGGTGGCTGTTATCACCAGATAACTGTACCGTGCATCCATGTGCCCTGTCTTCCCCCCACAAACATCTTAGCAGTCCTGCTGTAGCCCTTCATCTCTGCAGCCCCAGCCTGGGGTGGTGACAGGCACCCAGGAAGCCCTGTCAATAGTCATTGGAACCCCGGTGACTGGGGGATCACAGGGGACCTTCAGGGAGCTCTTGCAACAGCCTTGAAGGGATGTGCCACAAGCTAGCGACAGGCTGCCTCGGCACACCAGAGAAGTCAGGGGTCCTGCTGTACAGCTGTGCAGAACTGTCACCCGCTTCACCACCCCCCACAGGAAATACCGCATACCTACCCAGAACAGGAAGTCGAGGATGGCACGTGGGTGCTGAAAATGACTGCAACGCCGGCAAACCTCAGCCCGGGACTGCCCAGGACAGTCCTCAGGACAGTGTTTCCCAGTCCTTTCCATTCTTTCCTGGAGGGGGCAGGCACGCCTTTTCTGATGACAGGGTCAGGGCCTGTCCTTCCCACACCACTCTGTCAGCGTTAGTGGATTCTGGCTGCTTCAGTTCCCACCCTCTGGGCTGACTCTGGCCTGGTAGTAGCTGTTTCCACCTGGGCTACTCGGCCTGGGGAAGAGGAGGCATAAGAACAGCTGGCCTGGGGCTGGGGATTTAGCTCAGTGGCACAGCGCCTGCCTGGCAAGCGCAAGGTCATGAGTTCAATTCTCGGTACCGGAAAAAAAAAAAAAAGAACAGCTGGCTTTGCGGGGAGCCTGGGGCAGGTGGGGAGGACCAGGTGGACCATTTTCCCTTGGTCCCCAGGGCTTCCCACTGAGCTACCTACCGCCGCGATCTGGATTCCCAGGGACCTCATTCCCCATGTTCCACCTCCTTCCTCTTGGTCAGTGACTGCCTTCTTCCTAGAAAACAGCCCTTTTACTCCAAGAGCACAAATCTTAAGGCAAAAATAATGAACTTGATCATATCAAAATTAAGACCTTCTGATCAAGGAAGGAGACCTTAGAGAGCATTAACAGGCACCACACTGGAAGAAAGTGTGTGCAGTATCTCTTGTGAATGAAGCAAGGGTGTTTCCTTCTCAGTATGACTCATTAGTCAAAGCTCTGGAAAGAACAGAGAGGTACAGTTTTCTTAATTCTTCCCACCTTTGTGGTCAGAACTCCCAGCAGGCGGCCCAGGAGAGGAAACACCCCTGTCCCTGTGATCTAAGCAGAGGCCATCTCTTGTTTTCCAGCATGCACTTCTCTGGTTGAAAATGAGGTGAAGCAACTTTCCTTTTGCCTCTGATCCTTAGGATTCTCCTGTTTTGTAAAATGCCCAAACACATATGTTGCCTATATTTCCAATTGGGCTTTTCTTGGTTGCTCCTGATTGGAAGAGTTTCTTACATACTTTTCTTGATCCTGCAGATATTTTCTTCCAGGCTGGTCTCTGTTGATGTTCTCCAGATGGTTGTACTGGTCAGAAATTCTTAAATTTTATATAACCGAATTCATTATTTTTGCCACATAATTTTTTTTGTCTTAAATGCTTAAGATGCTCCTTCTACATCTGTACCTTTTTCAATTAATGCTACAGCTTTACCTTCCACATTTAAGCCTTTACTTTTAATCTTTGTACGTGGTGTTTGGTATGGATCCAGTTTGGTTTTTCTTTACATAGAAACGTTCCTTATTGATCTGTGGCTCCATTCTAATGTATGGGAAGCTCCCGTCACACTGAAGTCTGCCTCAGAGCTCCCTCTCCTGCGCTGCAGGTCTTTTTCTATGTGCTTGCCTCAAAACCACCATTTTTAAATTATTGTAGACATGCACAACACTTTACTATATGGCAATGTATGTTCTCTTTAAACTGAGTTATTTCTTTAAAGAGATTATGCAATTACTATGGCACCAAGCAGAAGACAATATGGCGATTTCAATGACATTCAAATATCAAGTGGCCACTTTTTATTTTTGTTAAGTATCAATGATCATTAGTACAATAGGCAAGTAAGCTGGTAAATGAATGATTCATTCAACAAATATATGTTAGGTACTTGTTATTTGCCAGCTGGTATTGTTCGAAAATTTCTAGGGATGATGAACATAAAATAAAAATCCTGCCATCACTGAGCGGATATTGGAGTGACGGGAATCAAGTGACCCTTTCAACCATCTGTACTCTCAGGCCCAGGGTTGGGCAATACTTTTTCTACAAGGGACCTACGTAAGATCCCCCTCTGACTCCCACAGTGAAAATACTCTGGGAGAAGAGAGCGAATCTTAAACCGTAAGTAAATATAATGTTATTGTATATCCTAGGATTTATAAGAAACATCAACTAATTTACTCAAGATTTAATTTGTTGAAAATGTAACGTATTTAGCGTAAGTGAAATAACAGGTCATTTCCTTTTTTCTCCAGAGTTTAGTCATTAGTCTGAGTTTGGATACAGATCTAAAGAACTGAAGGCAATTATTGCTGCTATGAATCTTCTGAATTATAAAATCCAGTTATTTTAATTATGTTTTAATGCTGAAAATTAAACTGTCCTTTGAAGAAACCAATTTGGGACTAAATCTAGACAAATTCAGATCTCCTGCTCCTTCTTATCCTAGGATGAAGAGTTAACATGGCTGTAGTTCATTTCATCTGTGGGCCGGAAGGGAAGCGCACACTTTCCTGTTGGAAATTACTCTGCGGCCGGCCTCTCCCAGGCATTGGACAAGCACAAGGTGACCAAAGTTTTCATCCCACTAGGCCTGGCTGATTGTACTCTCAGTTTGTACACAAAGAGCCCCACAAAACCAGGTTCACACACCTTCGTGGGTCACAGCCACTGTAAATATCAAGAGAGCTGGCCTGAGGGGTGGGAAGTGCCACGCTCCCAAGGGTGTAGGTTGACAGAGAATTGGGAGAGAAGATGGGAAAATGCAGCTGTGTAGCTGGTAGTTTGGGCTGGTTGATCTCGTCAGTATTTGAGAAGTGAGGGCAGTGGCTGGTGTTGACCAAGCAAACATCTCCCTGCAGAGAGAGGCCCCTGGGAGTGCGTGAGGCTTAGTGCAGCCACATGCGGGGACCTCTTTCACGCCGGTCTGGAGGCTCCTGGCAGGCCAGATTCTTGTCTCTTTACAAAGGGGGACAGGAACACAGCACCTGAGAGGGGCGGGTTGCCCCACCGGGCTGGCTGGTGGGAACGTGCTGGCCCTCTCTGTGCCTCACTTTCCTCTCTGGAAAGCAAGGAGTATGCTCATTCCTAACGCCCCAGAGAACAAGAGCACAGAGAACAAGAAACGCAGTCACTGACGCCAGGTACCCTCCCTCCCACACGGCATCCGAGCTCCTTCTGAGCACCACTGAGTAGCAGCCGACTGCTTTGTCCCCTGTCACCCCTGTGAAGGGGCTGCTGTGAGCATGGTGCAACACACTCAGCTCATAAAGGTGCCGTTGAGGCTTGGCAAGCTTGCCCGCAATGCAGTAAGATTCAGAGCAGGGGCCACTGCAGCACTTACTGAACCTGAGTCTTCAGCATTCAGGGCTCTCCAGAGACGTAGCAGTAACAGTGGTACTACTAGTAGTAGGAGAAGTAGTAGTAGCAGTTGATGTTGGTGGTGTTGGTGTGTGTATGTGTTTGTGTCTATAAATCAAGAGCCTTAGGAGCTGGGGATTTAGCTCAGCGGCAAAAGCGCCTGCCTGGCAAGTGCAAGGTCGTGAGTTCGGTTCCCGGTACCGGAGAAAAACCAAAAAAAAAAAAA
>NW_004955416.1:30479420-30516508 GCF_000276665.1 Chinchilla lanigera
TTAGCTCAGCGGCAAAAGCGCCTGCCTGGCAAGTGCAAGGTCGTGAGTTCGGTTCCCGGTACCGGAGAAAAACCAAAAAAAAAAAAAAAAAAAATGAATAAATAAATAAATCAAGAGCCTTATTTTTAAGGAAATGACCCACATAATTGTGGGGAATGGCACAACCAAACTCTGCAGAGTGGATCAGCAGACCAGAGCTCCAGAAAGTGCTGGTGTTATAGCTAGAATCTGAAGGTACCGTGGAGCCCCATTTCCTTCTGGGCCTTGGGGGATCTTAGTTTTTTCTCTTAGGGCTTTCCATTGTTTGGGTGAGGCCCACCCACATGCTAGAGGCTCATCACCTCCACTCAAAATCTGCTGATTGAAATCTCAATCACAAGTAAAAAGTACCCTGACAACAACATTCAGATGTGTTTGGCCAAAATCTGGGTATTGCAGCCTAGCCAAACTGACACATAAAATTAAACCTCACAGCCATCATGATGGTTAGACACGGCATAAATGCAACAGAACATTCAGGGAAAAAGTTACAAAATCAACTATGAATCTATGTTTTTCTACCACTTCCAGTTTTTATTTGAAGTGTATTATTTACACAGATAATTGCTTCAAAAGTCACCCTCGTACAAACATGACAAGAAAACATACAAGTGGAATCAAAAGATTAAGAGTTCTTAGCTGTTCTGCATGTCAGTGTGTGTCTTTTGTTCCTGTAGCTCTCCGGGGTCATGGACCCTGACCTCAGCAGCTGACCGCATGGACCTGAGGGCATTATTTCAAACTGTCAGTCCTCTCCTACAAGACGGGTGAGTGAGAGTGTTTTCTTGCTTAGGGTTGGCTCAGTGACCTTTCTGTATACAGCTCCATTAACAAATGGGACACAATAGCACTTCGTTGTAGGACTTTCATTTCTTACGTTCCATAAAGGTGCTGATTTTGATTGGACAATTACACTGACTTGTGGTCACTTTCCAGGGATAAGGACTTGCTTTATTAATATCAGGTTTGAGTGTTGCTAGTACATCTGTGTCCCTCTGCACACACAATGCCTTGGTTCTCGAATACTAGGGCAGATGTAATCCTTCTGAAGATGTTTTCACCAGCAGATCAAAGACAACACATGAAATGGAAAGGCACCATGAATAGTTGGCACAGGCAGAGTGCCAGGGACCAGTCACAGCCACCTCCTGGATTCTGACTGCGGTACAACTCACAATTTGAGGGATAGTGAGATGTGGGAGAACATGAATCTTAGAATCGTTGAACTATGACACTGCATGTACTATGATTACTATAGTCCATGCTCAAAGAATGTGGACTTGTCCAAGGTGGCCTGCCACCCCACTAACGTCTGCACCCCTGACCCTGTGGCCAGCCTCTGTGGTGCTCCTGAGTCGCCAGACCTTTTCCCCTTGCTCATGCTCTGTTCCAGCCAATGTGAGACTGCCTCAGTTTCCAGGCACAAAGCCCTTCTCATGGCCACACCCTCACTCAGACACCTTTTTCTCCACGGGGAATATGAAACTCAAAGGAGAAGCAGGGGATCACAGGAGTTCATGAATGGGAATGCTTTTCATGAATGGTGAAGCTCATCCAGTGAGCATGAAATCCCCTTCAGAAAGGCAGTGCTGTTATCCATATTTACCTAATACGTGACTTCCTTCTTACTACGTATTAATACACAGTATTAATTTCCAGCTGACATTTTATTACTTAAATAGATATCCTCTGCCTTATGAATAGACTGCCCATATAGCCCAGTTCTCTTGGCATAGTAAATTATCAACACTTCCTTCTCTTAAAAGTGGCCCACTTTGGATGATCTCAGCCTCTAAGGTCATAAATTCCTAAAGCCAGTATCAATGTATTGATACATCCCGCAGCTCTTAAAATCTTCCTTATCCTCAGAGGATGCATAATATGAATATTTAAGTGCATTTGGAAGCATAGGACCCTTTCCTCTACTCTCCAACCGAGGTTCTCACCTGCCGTTCTTCAGCATCGGAGATCCCCTGAGAAATCGCTCCAAGAGTGACACGGTGAGGATCTGAGCCCGGTGTGCGACATGCACGGACAGGGCCACACAGCCACGTGTTGGAGAGCCTCACCCTTTGGATACCTCGGGGCGTCTGAAGCCTCAAGACAACCAGACCCTGAGCGCACCGTGTTTCTTAGGCTCAATGCGTTTCTGGGATGCTTCTCATCAGAGCCGGTCTTGGGGGCCACCCAGAACTTGAGCCTGACAACCCTGGTTTTCCTGTCCACATGACTCACGGGGGGCCTGCTTTGCTCAGGTAGACACCTGACACCCACCTAGCTTCCCTGTCCCACCCCTGTGGCCTGTTTTTCCACCAGAGGAAGCTCCATGAGGAGCTTGTCTTATTCCCCGCTACTGTGTGCCGAGCCCCTCCCGCTTACAGGCTGCATGATGAACAGCCCCCGTTTCTCGGGTCACATAGGAAAACCTCATGACACAAACTTCAGACACAGTTACTTGCCTTCCCTCCTACATTCTGTCCTAAATCTGGACTCATGCTGGCAAAATTTAAAGTGCCTTTCCCAAAACAAAGACCTGCTCCTATTATTGCTATTGAAAGGAAGAGTCAACCCATGTGTATTTTGATTCCCCCTAGTGCTGTAACATTTCTTCCCAGCATATTTGTTATGAAATGCTGTATCAGCCTTGTGGAGACGCCACACAGAATGCCCCAGACTCAGTGGCCCCTTAAACTGCAGACACTGGTTTTCAGAGTTTTACAGGCTAGAAAACCAAGATCAGGGTGTGGGCAGCGGTGATTTTTCCTGAGGATGCTATCCCGAGGTTACAGATAGGTGCCTTATTTCTATGTCTTCAGACAGCTGTCTACATATGGTCATTTATTTGTGTATGTATCTCCCTATCTCTTTCTCTCTTTTCTCATACAGACATAAGTCACAGAGGACTGGGGCCCATCCAGATGGCATTATTGTAACATTATTACAGGCAGCCTGTTATATCCAAGGGGAACTGATTCCAGGACTTCCTGTGGACACCAACATTCAGGGACGCTCAAGTCCCTTACATAAAATGGTGCAGTAGTTGCGCATAAGCTACTGTGCACATCTGTGATCCCCCACCACGATGGTATCTTGGCTGGATTGGGAAACGCCCAGCGGACCAGTGAAGCACACTTCTGGGTGTGTCCGGTGGGTCCTGGGGGTCTGACCTGGGGTACTGCATCCCATCCTTAGCCTTTTCCTCCATGGCCTTCTTGCCAACCTTTTCTGCTTCCCAGCCACCATGAAGTGAGCATCACTGCTCACCAGGCTCTTCACCATGATGGTTCCGCCTGGGAGCCAGCTGATCACAGACTGAAAGCGCTGACACCACGAACCCAATTAAAGCTCTCCTGGCTTAAATGGGTCAGGTCTGTTATTCCAGCCACAGGAAAGCAGACCAGTACAACATACTCCTGCATACTTTGTTTCTAGATGATTTCTGCTATCTAATTTCAATGTAAATGCTGTGTACAAAGTTGTTAAACTGTACTGTTCAGGGGAAAATGACAAAAACATCTGTACATGTTCAGTACAGATGCAATTTTTTTCCAATCCTTTGACCTAGGGTGGGTGGAACCAGCAAATGCGGAAGCCATGGATGCGCAGGCCCAGCTGTGCCTCTCTGAAAGCCCCATCACTAAATGCAGAGACATTCTAGGGTGTGAGAGACTGAGGATTCCTACTTATGTATTTTAGGGGAGACGCGATTCAGTTTGTAACAAACGCAGTCTTCCCAGCAGTGCTGAGCTAGAGGTGGTCCTATTCGCAGACAAGGTCCTTGAGGTAAAGGTGGAGCTCACTCTTTTGCACCACACACAGCTCGCTCTTGTTCCACAAGTGCCGAGATGCCCACTCTGAGCTGGCTGTTCAGGTGGCGCAGGTGTGGCCATGGGGGCATCACAGCAGATTCCTGTGCTTGTGGACTGGGGGCATGGAGACAAAGCACAAAACGTAACTGGGGTGTGGCTCAGTGACACAGTGCATGATTAGCCCAGCCAGGCCCTGGGTTTGATCCTCAGCACTACCATCACCAAGACCAACCCAAAACAGAACAAAGCAAAAAGCCCACGTATGGGGAACATGGAAGCCTCTGGCAGTGAGAGTGAAGGGTAGTATGAGCTGATTTCCACCTGCCAATGTGTCAGGGAAGAACCAAACGCTCATGGGGGTGAACCGGACTAAACGTGCCCCAAGCCCATAAATACCGGTAGTGGATGTCGAGGCCCCTGGACCTCTGATTACTCACAGCTTGGAAGCAGCAGGGTATCTGCCACGTTGTTCTGTGTTCCAAGTCCTGGGGAAGGCAACACACGGGGGGGTTCCTCTCAACTAACGAGAACTTGGTGCTTAGGGGGCCCACTGCTGGGCACAGAGCGCCTCTCCTTGTCTGGAGAAAGCTGCCATCTCAGCTCTCAGGACCCTACCTGCCCAGAGATCTCTGAAACAGGACACATGAGGACAAGGAGTCACACTGTCAGCACACACTGCAGACCGATGCATCAGGGGATGATGGGCCCAACGGAGAGGCTGGCTGTGGGCGCTGCTGTGGAGGCCTTCTGGGGGTGGGGGGACCCAAGGTGGAGGACCCCATAGCAAGGAGGCAGCTACACAGCCGTCTGGAGAAAGAGCTGTGAGAGCAGATCAAACAGCAAGCATCTGGGCCCTAAGCTAGGAGAGGTCAGGCTGGTGTGACTGTTTAACACAGCAGGCCTGTGTGGCTGGGGTAGAACCAGCATAACTGTGGCAGAGGAGGGGAGCCCGACAGTAACAGAGAGCCCAGCTGTGCCAGCAGGGCATGGGCAGGTCTAATCTCACGGGAGCCAGGCAGGAGCCCCAGAACTGTCCGGCTGTATTCTCAGTGTCCGGATGAGAAAACACTCCAGAAACAGCAGCAAGATACTCTACCTTCAGACTCCGGAGGGGTTGGCCTGGAGCTGTGTGATGGAGTGCACGTGACTCCCCAACCTCATATGGTGAATCCCTAACCCTCAGTGTGACAGCAATGGAGGTGGGGCCTCTGGGAGGTGATTAGGTGTAGGTGAGGTCAGGACGATAGGGCCCCTGATAGGGTTAATGTTCTCCTGCTCTTTCTTTGTCCCTCCCCTTCCATCCCATCCTCCCCATCCTTTCTTCCCACTGCTCCCTCCCTGTGTATGAATGAAGACAGGTCACATAAGGACACAGTGGAAACACATCCATCTGTGATCTAGAAGAGGGCCCTTGCCAGACACTGAATCCACTAGCACCTCGACCTTGGACTTCCAGACCTGAGAGAAAGAACTGTCTGTTGTTTAAACCACTCAGTGTGTGGTATTCTCTTATGGAAGCCAGAACTTATTAAGATATGCAGGAATCCAAATCTTTCTGGCTCAAGCCTACTTCCTCCCAATGCCCAGTCGGCTGCTACTTAACCCAGGACACGGCGTCTCCATTCAGCCATGTCACAGGCCGGCGAAGACCAGGGGGCTGAAGACTTAGGAAGAGGCCCAGGAGGTCACATCCCTCCACCTGTAGTCAAACCTCCCTTCAGGTGAACCCCAGCACCTGCGTTAAACGCTGTCCACATAACCCACACCTTATTCACAAAAGCAGAGGGTGTTTATTACACCAGAAACCACAGGGAGGGGTGAGCTGGCATGAGGCTGTGATTCAGGCAGAGATCTGGCAGTGATATTAGGAACATGCACTGCATTTGTGGCCAGATGGTTATTAATAATGCAAGGCACTCAGTGTACATGGAAAGCTCACCCTATCAAACGAACACAGACGACCCCGAGAGTATCCGCTTACCGCATGGAAGCGGTGGGTATCAGACCAAAGGGGTCTCCTTCTTGTTGCTGCTCAGCACCGAGGGGCTCCTCTGTCGCTCTGCAGAACGTGCTGGGTCTGCCGAGCACAGGGACATCAGTTCGTACTTTGGCGACATTTATACCTCAAACCACACTTGCTGTCCTTCTCCTCACGTCATCCTCATGGCTCTATGGTACAGATGCTCGGCCTCACTTCACAGAGGAACACATTGAGGAGCAGAGTGTAATGGCTGATACATTGCGCCAACTTGAGACGTTTAACTCAGGGACACTATGGGGGGCCAGAGACCTCACTTTGTAAACATCCTCAGCCTGTGCAAGAGGAGGGCACAGAGATGGTGTGGGTGGGGAGCCCACACACAGCTAAGGGAGGGAGAGAGGCTCGTTCCCTTTCTGTGCTCTTGCTGCTTTTGCTGTCTTCCACTTTCCCTCACCATCCCACCCTGCCTTGGAGCCAGCTGAGAGTGGACTGAAACCTCCACAAACTGTGAGCTAAACGAACCTTTCCTTCCTTCATTTTGGCTGTTGGGCATTTTGTCCCAGCAACCAGAGAAAAGGAAGACACAGAGTGATGGAGTTATTTGCTCAAGGGAAAACAGAGAGGAAGCGATAGAAAAATGACTCAAATCCAAGTCTAGTGTCTTTTCCCTCCCCTTGAAACATCCAGTGACAACCATCTATACATCTGTCTATCCACACGTCCACCCATCCACCCATCACCCACCCCCATCCATCCATCCATCCACCCATCTACTAATCCATCCACTCACTCATCCACTGATCCTACCACAGCCCCTCTGTGTGCTTGAACGGGTGGGCTTGGGAAATTCAAGGAGTTGAATCTCCTCCCACAATCTGTCCACCTTTTCCAAGGACTCAAATCCAGGAGCCAAGCAGGCAAGCAGACAGGACCCAGTGGGTGGACACTGACTCATATGAGGAAAGGAAGAAGAAATGTGTCCTAAGTTCATGTCCAAGCCCAGCACCATCTCTTGCTTTCCTCCCTGACAAAGCTGGGCAGCTTTCTACCTGCTCCAGAAAGGGCCTTTCCGAAACACACAGGGAATCCTATTCACTGAATGTGCTCATAAACCACCAGTGTTTTCCACTACTCATGTATGTTCCTAACGTAGATGCACAGCCCACCCCGTGCAGCCACCCCAGCTTCCAGCCTTGCGTAGACTCTCCAGTCTTCCAGCCCCTGCAGACTGGGCCTGCTGCACGAAGCAATGCTCCTTTGTCTTTCTTTGCCTTATTTGAGCATAATCATCCTTTACACTTGAAGATATGGTTACTTCCAACAGGAAGCTTTCTGAGGTCGCCTCGGTCTCTTCGCACTGACTCCATTTCATACATCAGGGTGCTCATTGCTCCCACACTTAACCTGACAGAGACGAAAGATGGAGTTACCTGTATATTTTTTCATGAGCGTGTCCCACTGTTCCAACTGAAGGATGGACAGATAGATGGACAGCACTCCTTGAAGAAGCCACATCTCTCATCAACTCTGTGCCTCAGCTATCCTAGATGTGAGTAGGGAAGGGCAGGGAAGATTGGAAACACCTGGAGAGGAACAGAGAACAGGTCTGGCCAACTGCACTGGGGTCCCACGGAAGCTTGGCCTCTACCTGGGGTCTTGCAAGAAAAGCACACGTGGGTCTGGCAGAGGAGGGTTCTGCACCCCTGTGTCTCATCTTGGTGGGCCGGGTAGAACCATCCCTGTGAGTTCAGCAGACCCTGCAGCCCAGGGATATGGGGCTTTAGGCCCACTCTGTGTTTGGAGGTGGGGGTCTTCAGGAAGGATTCAGGATCTACCAATGCGGAACAGGGACAAAGCAGTCAGCTCACCCCCTGGCCTCCTTGGTAACCCACTGTGGTAGGTGTCTTCCATCACTCCTGGGGCAGCTGAGACCCCCTGGGAGCTCCCCAAGGCCCCCACTCTGGCTGCATGGAACCACACCCAGATCTTAGTCCACCTTCCCATTCAGGGGCCCTCCAGGTCACAAAGTTTCTCACCCCAGACCTCTAAGCAGAGACAGCAGCTGGGAAGGTGACACTACACCCAACTCACAACCCAGCACCAGGAGCCCGAGCAATGGGCTTATTCGAAGACCCCTGACCAGTGTGTGGCGGAGTTCCTTGTGTAGCTCTGTTGGTAGGAGCCAAGGCATCCACAAAGGGATGCCCCCTTCCCACCAGTGGCCTGGTGGCCCCACCATGTGCAAATGTCCTTTGGATCCTGCAGGCCCCAGGGATGTGCTCTGAGAAACAACAACCAAAAGAGAACACACACACACACACACACACACACACACACACACACACACACACACACCCTCAGTGCACAGCATCACCCAGCAGCCGGTCATTTAAAAAGAAGAGAATCAGGTTTCCACAAAGGGCTCTAGAAAGCAGAAACTCCACACTGCAATTAGCTGCCCTAATGAACAATCACTGGAGCATTCTACACTAAGTAGAGCGGGATGGTGCCAAGCCAGGGCAGCAGGCAGAGCTGAGTCAGCCGCACCCTCCTGGGCAACAGAGAGGCCAGGTGCAAGGACAGAGCTCAGCAGCCGCGGGGAAGGACAGGTGCTCTGCTCCACAGGCCGCTGGGGCCCACGGATGGCACTGACGCCGGTCTCCCTGCCCGGCAGCGGGCAGCCCCAGCTCACAGCCTCTGAGAACGGAACGCTCAGCTTCCGGGTCCTGAGCATGGGGGCAGTCAGGAGAGAGCTACTGTCACCTAAGCCAGCAGAAGCATTTTCCTGGAGTTTTGTAGGGAGTAATGTTTTAAAGCATCACTTTAAAAAATAAAGGAAAAAAATCTCCTGCTTTGTGGGTACTAAGACTTTCTGAGGCTAAATTGTGTGAGGACGGTTGTGTACAGGAATATGAGATTTACTATTAAATGACTTTCAATCCAAAACTAAAAAACAACAGAGGGTTTTAAATCCTGACAATATGATATATTAATCATAATATATATAATTATATAAATAAAATATTTATATTATATTACAGTAAACACAATAAACTTATTATAAATACAATTATTACATGCATACTATATATATATATATATTTTTTTTTTTTTCATCTGTGTCCAAAGACCCACTATCCACACAGCATAGGGTTAGGATGCATTGAATATATCTGTCTATACTTTGTATACAAGTGATACACTTTAATATCAGATATGCTCCATGTACTAATAGTACATTTTTTGTCATTTTGGATGGCTTTTACATCAAATCACACAAAAAATACAGCAACATTCAACTTCACATGGTTCTTAATTATGCTGATACATTAGAAGTAAATTTATGGGGCGAATTCTATGTTAATAAAATTCAGTCCCACTGTAGCACATTTGAGATGTTAGATTAAGTATGCTTTGGGGTTTGCTTAATATCTCACATTTTCTTTAATATATTGGCTCATTTTATAGAAAAAAAAAAGAAATATAGTCATAATTATTTCTTTTTGCCTAGTCTCTGGAAGGCAATTACCACCTCTTTGATACAAAAATGCTACAAGCACTATTTCAGCTCAGATTCTTCAGGCCTGAATTCAACCCTGGCTGGAAGCTGGCGCTCACAGCGTGGGGGCTGCTCAGACTCCTTGGTGCTCTGGAGTCTGAGGCTGCCTGGAAATCACACAATCAGCAGGCTGTCCCAGCGCTCTGACCTTTGGGCTGCAGGATGGAGGACTAACCCACAGGTCTGTCTCCTTTTACGATAAGACTTTACTTGGGCAGAGCATTCCCAGGCAAAGGAAAATAATACAGCTGAAAGCCACTAATGTAATAACCACCAATCGTTCCGGAGAAGGAGACGGACTCTCAGAGCGGCCCAAGTCACCAGATCATTCAACATCAAACAACAGATTGGCGCTGTCGTTTTCTAAATTGCAGCCCACATTTTGTCTTGTTTTATGCCCCGTTGCCGGGTGCTCAGGACACAAGGATAAAAACACCTTTCCACATCAGTCCACATCACTTCAAAATCCTTAGACAAACTGTAAAATAATAAAAGGCCATTTGGTAAAATGTCATTTTCCTTTCAGTTCTTTCCCATTCACAAAATATTCCTTAAAAACTGTGCACTGTGTGTGGCGCTTGTTATTGATTGTCCTTAAGACACCAACGGCTCCAGTTCAGCTCTGAATACACCACCGACAAAGCACTCTGTACAGGGACCCAACTGCCCGGGATGCTGAGGGTGCCTTTCCCTCGTCTTACTGAGGGTACAGGGCGGAGCAAGGGTTAGCACCTGCCATCCCCCTTAAGAAGCCATCCTGTCCCTTAGGGAGCAGGAAATCCACAGGGAGTTTAGACTCCACCTCTTTTCTGTCTATGCTGCTGAGCCCCCTGGCTGCAGTCACACTCTTTTAATTATCACCTGAAAGCCTGGCTGGCTGAGGTCTGTCACCTTGAGTTCTGTTCTCAGGAAGGTGTCCACAGCTGCAGCAGTCACTGGGCCACCTGAGAACAAGGCACTTGTGCAGGTGACTCCAGTACTCGGGTGAAAAGACAGTGGTACCTCAGGGAGGATGAGTAACAGGCACCGAAATACAGTTAGACCGGACGGATTCACTCCAGCGTTCTGTGGCACAGTTGGGTAACTACACTCTACAGTTTATGACATATTTTTGAATAACTAAATAAGTCTGGAAGTTCCGAACCACAAAAATGATAAATGTTCAAGGAGATGCAAATATTCACTGCCTTGATTTGATTGCTACACCATTGTATACATGTAGTGAATTATCACAATACACTCCATAAACATGTACAAATATTGTCAATGTAAAATTCTCAAAATTTTAATTTAATTTTAAAAAAGACGCATGATGATATAAGTAACAATTTCTCAACTAAAAGTGGTGCAACCCAGCTGAATTTCTCTGCTGCAGAGACCTGGTTCTGATCAAGGGGGTGACAGCAGCAGACAAGCTTAATCCTCTTAGTAGGGGTGAGTCCAAAGCATCCCTCAAATGGAGTGAAGTGGCGTGTAACTGGGATATGAGGTAAAGCACATTTGGTCTGCCTGAGGTCAATTAATGTAATTTAACGTTAATAAGAGTGAGGCGGGTAGCCGTTCTCCTCCCTGTTTTTCCATTTCTACAAAGTGTGTTTGAGAAATGCTATAGGGCTGCAGCCTTAAGACCACAACCTGGACCTGGCCTCAGAGACAACTGGAGGTTTCTCAAGATCTCCCTTCTCCAAAGCCCATAATAAAAACAAGGATCTGTGTGAACTCCATTAACACAAATCAATGAAAATGCATTCTTAGCAACCAAGTAAGGGTCTGACCCACTAAATCAGCATCTCCCAGGAGGGACCTAGGAAGACTCCCCTCCTTCCTTGTCACCCGCCCCATCATCAGCCCCTCCCTCCCCGACCCTCTGTGGACAGAAGCTTAGGATGTCGGCAGAGTTTAGGAACTGAGGCCATGCTCCTGCTAGGGCTGGGCTGGGAGGAGGGAGGCTGAGAAACCCTCCTTGTCCACAGGAGTATCCTCCTGGGGCTCCATGAACATGGTCCCACTGAGACTGTCCGTCACTGCTGAGGCACCGTGAGAAGGGATAAGGATAATATGCTTCAACCTCACTCACCTGGGGAAACTCCTGTGTCTGTTATAGGTCACTTTGGTTGACGTTCTGCCAAGAGATTTCGTGAGCTCTCATAACTGCTCTCAAGGTGCACAAAACTGATCGCTAACAAAACAATGAGTACAACACACAGTGATCGTCCCAAGCACGGTGAGCAAAGGCTGCTTAGCCGGGTGTGTTGAACCAAAGAGCAACCAGGAGCTGCCCTTGGCATTGATCTCCCTGCCCTCTTCACCGCCACCCTGACTCCCACATGGCTCCTGAGGAGGTAAGAGGAGGCTGAGTTAGCTTTGAGAGGGTATCTAGGACCAGTTCAAAAGCTGGAGGGTGGCCCCACAGAGGCCCAACCAGCCTGGGAGCTGAATGGACACAAGCAGGAGCATTAAGTCTGGTTTGTGACGAACCACAAATTATTGTGGAGGAGCAGGCAATCTGCTAACCTAGAAAAGTCAGACAGCTGAGCAGGAGTGGCATCAGCAGGCTCCTGCGAAGTGCTCTGCACAGGGCTCTCCCTGGTACTCACTGAACATATGGGATGCTGCTTGCCTTGCTGGGCCTTGTATACAGAAAGGGCTAATGTGTGCACTGGGCTCACACCTAGTCAATCAGTGCTCCAAAAATATGGGTGCTTCCTCTCTTGTGCGTTTCTCCAATGGGCAATACCTTCCCCGTCCATGCAGGCGGAGGAGCAGCGAAAACATGACCTTGTCCCTCTAAGTAGAGGCATGTAACTTCCCAAATGGTCATGTCTCTAGCGAGGGGCATGTGGAGGAGCCAACAGATCTACCTATATTTAGCAAAATCTGAGACTCAATGACATCACATTCTGTGCCTTCACTTAAGTCTAATTGAGTATAAGCATAACTGCTGGAACGGGAAGACAAAGGGTGCTTCAGGAGCTCCCTGAATTCCCAACACCCTTTTAGAAGGCTTATATCCCAGAGACAAAGGAGGTTTCTCAAGATCCCCCTCCTCCAAAGCCCAATAACAGGAAGAACAGAGATCCATGCAATTAATTAACACAAATCAATAAAAATACACTCTCAGCAACCAAGCAAAGACATAAATAAGAGCCAAAGATCTCCAAGATTCTTTCTAGTTTTGCAAAATTCCCCATAACATTGTCATATTACTAAAATAAACTGTAAGAAAGTTTCTATATGGAAATATAACAGAAATTATTTTTAGAGATTTGAACACCTTCTACAAGTTTAGGAATTACATTCTAACTAATCTATTATGACCACAGCCATAAAACTATACATTGCTTTATGCAAAAATCTTACTGGTGTCCAATCCCTAAACCTCTTGAGATTCATCTGGTCCAGAGAACTGAGATAATTTTCTACAGTTAGAAGTTTGGAGAAGATTTTTGCTTGTGTTAACACAATTTTCTGAGTCTCATCCTATTTGAGAAGTGCATGGTTCCTCTTTCAGTAATTGGTGCATCTCTAGACAAGAACTTTTCCCTGGAGTCTCATTTATGTGCCTTTCAGGAGTATAAAGCACAGTTGCACCAATGAGAGATTTTCTCATGAATCAGTCTATCAGTTTTACCAGCAACACACTTAAGAAGAGCCCAAGTTAGCCAACCTCATATATCCACCGGAAAATGAATCAAGTTCAATGTAGTATGTTTAGTATACTGAACCAGGCACTCAAGGCTTCTGCGATTAAAAGACCTACTATATTTTCACCTAAACTGTATCCTTCCACACAGACCCTCCTGGAGAGTCCAGTTGCTACACAGGTACGGAGCACCTGAAGTGACCACTCAGGGCTCAGATTCCCATCCCCCAGCCTCCATCTTTTCTTCAAATATGTAAGTAGGGATGTGAGTCTCTTGTCCTAAGGTCACATACAGAAAATAGTTCCTATTGTTAAGATGTGAGAGAACTTATCAAAATACATCATCAGCAGACATGATCACCATGCACTTTCGAATCCCATGTGAATGTTTAACTGGGAGACCTGAGTTTCTCACTGCAAAGGCTTCGCTGTCATCCTAGTCTTGTCCCTAGGGACCTAGCTCTGACGTGTACTCCGGAACTCTGGGTGATGTGGCTGTAGGGTCCTTGGAGCACGGCAGCCACTCCTTCCTAATCCCACCTCCCATCAGCACAGGTGTGTGTGCTCCTTTGCTTTTCTAAGAAGTAGGGCTGCTCTTATCCACATGTACCGCCCAGCCTCCTTCCCCTCTCCCTTGGCGATCACTCAAGGCTCAGGCAATTCAATTCTCTTCAATTCAATTTTCTTTTATTTGCAATGCCTGTACACCAAGCAATATAGTAGTGATTTTATAAACAGTGCCTCATCAAATCCCCACACAAGCTCAGCAGGGTCAATGTTATTCCCATTTTGCTAGTGAAATGAGCCTCACAGTTGCTAACTTGCCCACTCTAGCTATGGACTGGAGAAGGGCCCCTCACTTCCGAATCCTATGCTCGTTACTGCTCTCTCCCAAGACGCAGTCTCCTGGGCGGCGTGCATTCCCTCGTGCACACAGCCACACAGAACACACACAGAACACACGCGTTGGGGAAAAGGGCGCACTTGGGTGTGTGGCGGTCCGTGTGAGTGACAGAGTTACTACAAGTCATTACCATTTATGAATGTGCTTAATGAGTGTTTTTATGCTAATTTTATGCTCCTATTATTAAGCTCCTATATGTTATTTCCTGGCTGCCTCCAAATTGCACAGTAGTTTGCCCAAAAGACTTGCAGCATTCCCAGTCTCTTACCTGGGCTTAAAATGACTGGGGAGCTGACATTCAAGATCTGCATCTCCAGTCTCAACAGACTTACAGACAAAGAGCTCGGCAAATGCCTATAGTGGACATGTGGGTTGAGGCCTTTAGCTGGCACTAGAGCCAGGGAGCACCCGCCTACCTGCCATGGTTTAAGTCTGGCCACAGAGCCCACTGGAGCCCACCTGTCAATAAATAACCTTCCATATTTTATATTCTTACACAAGGAAAATGGATGTGAAATCATAAACCAAAATAAGAAAAATACACAGAAAGAGCAAAATGACCCTCAGAGGCTATCTATAATCTCAGGTTTTGCCTTTTCACCTGAACGCTTCCCAAGAATCTAGGGAAAATCAACCCAGTTCAGACAGCTTCTGTTACCAGGGTACTACTTCTGTATTAAGTGATCTGCAGAAATCTTCCCTGCCTATCCTAGCCATGGTTATGTGTCTGCTGATGTTAACTACTCACAGCATGTAGGTTTTATGTGAGGGGTGGAAGAGAGACAACCCAAATGTATAAGAGTTGCTACACAACTGAGCTAATAAATGCATGATAAGGTGCAACTTTTATGCAAAAAAGAAAGAAAGAATCCAAATATCCTTCATAAAATTTCGATTAAAATAATTCAAGGATGGTCAAGTCCACAGCAAATGATGTCAGGATAAACTGTCAAAGCAAAGAAATAAAATGGCTAAGCCACCTTCCCATTGGAGCAAAACTGCCTTTCTGTTCCAGGAGCTCGGGGCAGGGCACTACACACTTCCTGAGATCTAGTGGACAGCAGTAACACACTCAGCACATGCTCCTGTCTAGATAAGCACTGTCAGGAGCCCAGCCCAGGATAAGCATTTCGGGAGACGTCTCTGTGGAAACAGAAGAGGGCGCCTGACTCAGGGGTCCAGGCCCGGCATGGATTCCTTCTTCACCCCACCTCCCTGTGAGCGAGTCCTGTTCAGTCCCAGCCTCAAGACACTACATACGTTTACGAAGGCCTTGTTTCACGGTTTAGAGCTCAGATGCAGGAAAGCCTGGTGCACTTCCCTTGTAAGGATGCTGGAGTGTGCCACACGCTCTGCTTCACGCTCCCGCAGGAGCCGGCCTGAAGCAGCAGCAGGACCTCGCCCACACCCCACCTTTCTTATGGATAGACTGCCTTTCTCCACGTTCCTAACCCCCGAGGGACTGTATTTGGAGACACTGCCACCTTAAGCAAGTCTCTCTTCTCTCTGTAGTTCCAGGCAGCACAGCTTTCTCTGCCCAAGAGTATCACAGCCCTCCAGGAACCCCAGAGGGGAAGCAGGGACTGTCTGACGAAGAAGCTCCATGCAGTGAGGCGCAAAGCTCTGCTGCTGAACCTGGACCACGTGTCCATGCATGTGGCAGCTCATGCATTAGCAGCGCCAGAGCAGGCTGAGCCAGCCAGCAGAGTACAGTGCATGCAGACCAGCACCACAGAGAGGAAAAAAGATTCAACCTTCTGCCTCAGGTCCTGCCATTACAGGAAATTTAAATTGCGTTTGGTAGAAAAGATAATATTTCTGGGCAAGCAGAGACAGTGATGGCTACAACAGGACGGCAGGAATGGGAAGACGCAACAGCGTGGGAAATGAGTCAGCAAGTAGGTTCCTGGGATCTTCTGGTTGATGTGACTCTGCGTATGTGCATGTGCAGCAGTGGTCTGGTATGCATATGTGCATGCATATGCCCTGAACATTTGCGTGCTCGGGGGATGTATCTGGGTGGAGTGAGGGGTACATGCATAGCATGCACATGCATGTTGGGTATGTTTGTGTATGTGATGTATGTGTATGCGGGTGTGCAGTGTGGCTACGTCTGTACACATGTGTGTATATGTGGATGAAGCATGTGGTATGTATATGTATGGATGAAGGTGCCATCTGTGGTGTGTTTGTGTGGATATATTACATACGGTGTGGTACATGTGTGTATGTGTGTGTGTATATGTGGATGAAGCATGTGGTATGAATACGTATGGATGAAGGTGGCATCTGTGGTGTGTTTGTGTGGGTATGTTACATACGGTGTGGTACATGTGTGTATATGTGTGTATGCCATGTACGGTGTGTGTATTTGTGCATATGTGTGTCCGTGTGTGACACCCATGGCAGCAGGAGTAACACACTCTCTACCACTCGCTGGCTCCAGGTGCTGTTAAACGGTGGCGCAGAGGTGCCTTCATCTCCTTCACAACCCCCGCCTCACTGGAGGGCACAGGGCACGGGTGCTGGCCATCTGCCTGAGGCTGCAAGCTGGCGAGGGTGTTGCTGCCGGCAGTTGGCCCAGGCACACACCCATTCCCTGGGGTTAAGACAACCTGCTTCTCCCTTCAGCCTTTCCAGCTGAAGTTAGCATTTCATTCATTCAGTCAGTCAGCTACTCCTGCATTCATCTGACCCAGCAAGGGTGTGAAGGATCAGAACCTCTCCTGGCTGGGTCACCCGAGGAGACCTGAAGGAGAGAGCGACAGAGTTGGAGCAGGTGCTGACAGAGTGAGGAGCCCATGCTAGTCACTGCTGAGACCCGCAACCCCAACCAGCCCTTAGGGGGACACTGAAGAAAGATGCGATGCTCAGGGTATGGGATCCCAGCTTCTAAGGTGTTAGAGCCTCGCCCCTCACACACATCACACGAGCCTCGTCCCCCCGAAACTCCTTAAGTCAGTGCTTCATGCAAACTAAAGTGCTCCAGCTGGACCTACCCCACGCTGCCCAGCCACGCTCTCGGCACGCTCCCCGGAGGCCTCCAGCCCATCACACCGACCGGCAGGACGGGCGCAGTCACAGCATCACCCGCCTTCAGCAATCAATGTCTTCCTCACGGCCACATCAGCCACCATGAGGTAATTTGAACAAAAAAGGAACAAAATTTAAATTACAGTCTCATTTACAGTTGCCCTTGCTGGAGGAGAGAAGAAACAGCCTAGGGAGAAATTTCCTATAATATTTAATAGCAACTCCCAAGGAAATACAAGTTCTGAAGCCATTTCAGGGATCAGGGAAAATTTTTCAGTCTCATTCTTTTGTGCCTGAACAAATTCCAGAAGAAATGCCACATGGAAGCATATTTCTGGGTCTCAAGAGCTCTCCCACGGATGGCCAAAATCAAAAGAAATCCAACGGGTAGGACAGGTGGACGCGCCACTATAAACTCCCCTCCGCCCTGCCCTCTCCCACTTGCTGCTTTCTCTGACAACAGCCCCCTTTCGAAGGTCACCATGTGGGCAGCATGACTGCAAGTGTGAAGGTTAGATCCACCAACTGTGTAACAAGCTCTGAGAGTCTGAGCCCTATGCCGCAGGGCCCAAGCACTCTTGTCCTCAGCACCTTGGCCTTGTGTGTTACGAGTGATAAACCTCTGCTAAGACACAGGAGTTTAGCTGTCACTCTAAGGATACTAAGCTTCTCCATACAAACGTGGATGAGCACATCATATGTACTCTCATGATCCCATGACCAGAGTCTCAAGTCCCAGACCACCCCAGCTACTTCTAGAACCCAACCTCAAATACAGATGAGGCAAACTGTCACTTTTCCAACACCAGGGAACATGCGAATCGTATGTGGTATGTGCTCAGCACAAGAGTTGCATTCTGAAGGCAACAAAACAGCCTAGAGACATGCAAGTACATGGACCAGAGTGTTCTGCTCACCGTCCATTGCATTTCACCTTGTACACAGTAAGAAGTCAATAAATTGTTGCTTAAAGCCTAGAAAAGAAACTGACCAGGTAATTATGTGTACCACGTTAATGATTTCCCCCACAGCAGGCCAAACAGCTTTTCGACATGAAGAAACAGTGTTTCCAAGGTTTGACAAATCCCACACTTTACATACTGACCTCCCTATAAACACAGAGCATAAAAAATGGACCCGGAAGTCAGGATGAGGGAGGACACACTTGGTCAGACCAGTTTGAGGGAGCTCGGATTCCGTTTGGGTGGCTCCTTCCCACGCTGGGGTCTTCTCAGAGTCCCTGATACACAAATGGGCATCACACATCTTTTAAGAACAAATGACAGTACACATTGCCCAAGCTTACTGGGTCAAAGAATCTAATTTTGTTTTGTAATGGAGCATATATTTTAACATTATGAAACATAACTTGGGAAGTATCCAGCTTCATCATTTTACAGAGCTTTCTAGCTACTTGTTTACTGGGGAATGCCTGAAAAAATTCCTAACTGGGAATTGTGGAAAATAATTGGTGAGAAATTATCACAATGCCTTGATTCTAACATAGAGAGAAAAAACCCTAAGAAACAAAAACCAAAGCAGTGAAAGCATCAGTCCAGAGTAAGGAAGAGACAGTCAATGTTCTCCTAGTTCAGACCCACACTGCTATGTCTCACTGCTAAGCAGTCATTATGGTCAGCTGGGGGCTGTGCTCTGTGGCCCCTCACTCTGGGCCAGGATCCCCAAAGCTGGTACGGCCATGCAGAGGGCAAGAGTGCTCGGAACGGTCATGTGCCAACAGCTAAATACTCCAGCCCAGAGATGACAATGTCACTCACTCCCACACACAAGTCTCAGGGCAGAGTCGGGTGCCTGGGCCCACTGAGGAGGCCCAGGAATCAGCTCTGCCAGTGTCACAGGGCGGAGAGCTGGAATGCTGCCCACCACTGCCGGCGGGGTGCTGCAGCCCTGTTCCTGAGACGCACCCAGCATTCAGCCTCCTGAGGAGTACAGAAGGACCTTAAGAGAATGGAATTTTAACAACTAAGCATAACTTCTATCCGTGTTCAGCAAGCAGGAAGTTTTGCACAGGGAGAGCCCTGCAAACAAGGGCCCAGAGTCTGTTTGGGATCAGCTCCTGGAGCCCCTGGGTCTTCCGTCCCGCCCGCCCTGACTCTTAAGGGCCAGGTTGGCTGCAAAGGGGCAATGGGTTTTTCTCAGCACTGTTCCCTGTCCCTTAACAGAGGCACACAGAACTCCTGAGCCCAAATTGGCACGTGTACATGACACGTCTTCATTCTTTTCACGTCTCTCCTGGCCGACCCGCTCCTGAGACGCGGCACAATGTTTGCAACTGCACACATCCATGGTAGCAGACACTCTCGTCCCAACACCCCCTGCCTGGACATCCATATTACCGGAGGAACAACTGCTCACAGGCCTCTGATGTAGAGGGGAGGCAACACGCCGAGCAGAAAGCTGTGACTCAGACGGCTCCTAGCAGAATGCCCCTGTTGCAGGAACCAGGAGCTTCTGTCAGTTCCTTAGTCCCAAATGTGGGCGATCCTTCACATCTGCACTCTCATGTAATCACCACAGCCGTCCCTTGAGGGCAGCGGGGATGATGTACGATCACTCTGTCCTACAGACGCGTGAACATCTACCCAGCACGGAACTAGCTCAAGGTCACTTGGCCAGTCTGTACTGGAGTTCACTGCATGTTTGGTGGCTCTGACCCCTTCACTGCTAATGTTCCACCAAGGCCGGAGAGGGCTCGAAGGTTCTGTGGGCGTTCACTCTGTGAAGCTCCTCGGACTGAGTCTGCCCATAGCAGAGGGAACTGGGATAATGAGGAGGTGGGAGTGGGCTAGAGACAGGCTGAGGTCCCTTTGCACAATGAGCCATCTTCCTACCAAATTCAGGCCCGGCTTTCCCACAGGGAGTTACTTCTTAAGTTGTTGGTTTTTTTCCGGTACCGGGAATCGAACTCATGACCTCGCGCTTGCCAGGCAGGTGCTGTGCTGCTGAGCTAAATCCCCAGTCCCTACTTTTTTAAGTTGTATTGTGCCACACACATATGCATATTCTGTGAGAATAGTGAGCAGAATGCCTCCCCAGAGATGAGGCGTGCCCTTCCGCATGGAAATCCATCCGCAGCTTATTCCCTCTGCAGACAGGAAAGGCTCTGGGAGGAAGGGTCCCCCTCACACTCCCAGCCAGCAGCAGCAGGTCGTGGTCACAGTACTCACCGTGCTCCTTGCCTTGGGAGCAGGGACTAACCACTGGTGACACATGCCCCAGTTTGGGACTGAAGCATGAAGAGTCCCTCCTGGCTTCCAGGAAAGCTGCCCCTGCCTAATCGAGGCTCTGCCTGCTTTGTGCCTGCTGAGGACACCGCTTACAGTACCACAGCTACTCTCCCGCCTAAGTCAGAAGACAGAAACAGTTGGCCTTGCAAATGCTCTCCACTGAATTAATCTAAGGTAGCATCAAGCGTTGGGTAGGTGGCCCACCTGCAGCGTGAAATTCTAGCATGTCCCCCTTTGAGTATACAAAATAGGTATATTATTCCTTTCTTAGAAAGTCAGAAATGGGAAGAAGAAAAAAAGCCGTCTAAAAATAAAACAGTCCAAGCCGGGTGTGGTGGCATACATCTGTAATCCCAGCACTCAGGAGGCTGAGGCAGGAGGACTGTTGAGAGTTCAAGGCCAGCCTGGGCTACAAAGTGAGTTCAAGACCAGCCTGAACTGCATAGTGAGACCCTGTCTCAAAAAGACCAAAAAAGATAAAATAAAAGAAAAATAAAATAGCCCTCAGTATCCATTCCAAAATGCCCAGTGAATGCCTTAAACTGCAGGTAGTACCAAGTGCCATTATGATTTTCCCTTACATACAAAAGTTTAATTTACAAATTAAATACAGTAAGAGATGAGCAACAAAAACTAACAATAAAACAGAACAGTTTATAATAATACACTATAAGAAAAGTTATGTGGATGTGGCCTCAACATATCTTATTGTGCTTTCAACTTTTCACTTAAAGGAAGCCCTTTGTGGCTTCTCTTTGGCATATATGAATTACTAGCCTAGTTCCTCCTACATCTTAGGGCCATTTTTAGGTAAAGCGATGATTATTTGAACACAAACACTATGATATCTCAACTATCAATAAAATAACCAATTAGGCTACAAGTGCCTAACCAGTGGGTAGCATATGAGACATGGATAAGCTGGCAGAGAGATGATTTGCATTCTAGGTGGGATGGCACAAAATTTCATTGCTCAGAATGGCACACAATTCAAAACTTACGAATTCTTTATTTCAGGAATTTTCCATTTAACAGTTTCAGACTACTACTGACCATGACGAACCTAAATCACAGAGGAGGGACCACTACAGTCCTCTTTTGTCCCTTAAAGCTTGACCCTATTTTTTCACTTTGCCAGCAATTTTAATGAGAATGGAGTAAAGCTCATTTTGGTTTTGTACCTTCCCAGTTTTGAATTCAGACGTGCCTCTGGAAGGGCTCACCCTTTACCTTTTGTTAGTACATGCTCGTGTCGCATCATGACAACGTTCCCTGTGGGGAACTGGTATGTGTACGTGACACACCTTCATTCTTTCTATGTCCCTCCATCCCTTGGTCTCCTTCCCATTTGCAAAAGATCAATCTTCATGTTTCCTACTGTCTACCTTTTATTTGCTCTTGAATTTGTTTAAACTGCGGGTTTCTCATATAAAAAGAGCCAGGTGATATTTCCATGTTTGTACAAATGACTCAAATTTATTATTGTTTATAGCAGAGTAGTGCTCGTTTGTGTATACACACCACAACCCCCTATTCGGTAACACCCCAAGTGAGTTAAAGACCTCATATTAGAGTAATGCATGCATATCCGTATTTACAGCAGCATAATTCACAATGGCAAAATCTTGGAAGTGGCCCGTGTGTCCATCAACAGGTGAATGAATAATATTAAGAAAAACTATTTTTAAAATTAAAATCTTATGCAATGTATTTAGAGATGTTTATTCCTTGAAAAACCCCCAGATTAAACCCAGTGGCAAACAAATAACTAATTCCAGCACGGCTGCCTTACATCGTTACTAGGTCTTAATGCCTGCCTACCTCACGGGAAGGCCTCCGGGCAGAGGGGCACTTAACAGGCAATGAAGCGCAAGACACAAGAATGACACTAAAATACAGACAGAAATGAATAAATCTTCTTGCAAGCAGACAATGGAGGACATAAATTACTACTGGGTGGTAAAAGAGATTGTGTCTCTATATAAAATGATTTCAAATCTATAGATTTAAAAATGTAAGGTACAATGTATCCCGCTTAAGCAACCACCCACCCACCCGCTGCCTTCCAAGTTTCAGATGAACGGAGTTAAACAAACTTTCATCCTTGCATTTCTCTGTAGGTTCCCTTAGCTTAACTTCACTACCTGATTATTTTCTGAGCTCTACATTTTCTACAACGTCTGTGATTCTTCCCAAGGTAAAGAGTGACTCTGGTGTGGCCATGAGAGTCATTACCTACGGTATGCCACGCACGGTAACAAATGATTCACAGGCATTTCTTTAATCCTACTCCCACGTTTTCTCATACATAGACACCCACTGCTCTGTCCAGCAGCGTGCCTTCCTGCTGGGTCAGTGATGCGGTCTCTCTCTTTCTGGCAGCCCGCATTCCTAAAGCAGAACTTAACTTTGGGTACAGTGGCTGGCACTACATAAGCTGGATCAAGCTCCTTCCCCATGAATGTGGGATGTGGCTTCAAAGATTATTTTTATTAACCAACTTTATAACAGAATTCACCTAAGCACACAACACCCCCATTTAATGTGTACACTTCAGTGTTTGTACACAGGGTACAACCAGCGTGACAGTTTAATTCTAGAACATGTTTCCACCCTACCTGAAGCCCTGTACCCACGCGCAGTTTCGTGCCAGTCCCTTCTAGACCCCAGTTTGAGGCAGCCACTAATCTACTTTTCTGATGAGAATTGGCCTATTTAATTTCATATACATCCAATCATACAATAAGTACTGCAGTCTTCTGTGACTGGCTAATCTCACTTAGCATGTTTTCAAGGGCCACACGCATTGCGGCATGTATCAGTACTTCACTTCTCTGCATTGAGGAATAATATGCCATTATATATCATAACACCCAATATTCCATTGTATGCCACATCCCATTTATCCATTCATCAGTTGACTGCTTCTACTCTTCAGCTATTATAAATAATGCTAATGAGCACTCATATTCAAATGTGGGGAAGACATGCAGTTTCATTTCTCTTTACTACATACCAAAGAGCAGACCTGCTGGGTTATATGGGAGCTCTCTGTTTAACTTTTCAAGAACTTCTTGAGGAACTGCCAAACACTCTTTCCAAGAGCTGCACCATTTATAATCTCACCAGCAATGTATGATAGCTCCAATTTCTCTACCTCCTCACCAACACTTGTCTTTTTTTTTTTTTTTTTAATTCTAGACATCCTAGTGGGCATGGAGTGGTATTTCACTGTGGTTTTGATTTGATGCCTCTAATTACTTCTGATGTTAAGGATCTTTTCATGTGCTTATTGGACACTTATGTATTACCATTGGTGAAAATGCCTACTCAAGTATTTTCCCTATTTTACTGGGATATTGGTCATTTTATTATTAAGAAACAATAGTTATTTTTATATTCTGAATGAGTCTCATTATATATATATTTTTTTCCTATTCTGTGGGTTATCTTCTCACTTCTTTGAAGGTGATGCTTGCAGCACTAAAGTTTTTAGTTTGGCTGTGGTTCAAGGTACCATATCTTTTTCCTGATGTGTTGAGACTCTTCATGTTGCGGTAGGTGGTAGCTCTCTGAAGCAAGGAAGCTGCTGGTGGTCATTTGCCTTGAGCAGCACGAGGAGACTCAAGAGGGAGCCAGCAGGGAGAGAATGACACAGTCACAGGGGGAGCAACAAAGCCACAGGGGGCAAACGCAGGCCTGCGATCCTCCCAGAAATTGTTCTCTGGGGATCAGTATGTCCTGAAATCCAGCTGCACTCACTGGGGCTCTCAGGAGCCTGTGGCCCTGAATCCCAACTCCATCCCGTTCCTGCTCTTCACCAGCACAATGACAGGAAGCAACAAATAAAATGAGACATCCAAGCAGAGTCTGGAGTTCACACATAAGATAAGAGAGGCTCCAGAGGGTCCTGGCAGAGTGGGTGCTATCCAGAGACTACCGCAGGCCTTCACTCCCAGCCAGGCCACCCTGTCCCTTTGAGGGAAAAGAAGGAACATCATAAACCTAGATAAGTCTTTCTCCACTTGCAAAGAGTAGCAGAAAATTTCCTTTAAATAGCAGGGTGCAAGTGTCAGTTGCAGGGACATTCTTACATTCTTACATAAGAGAGATGAGCAGTCCTACAGCCTACAGAGAAGTCACCTATACACCAGGCAGGCCCATGGGACCATGCAGGTGGACCACCAGGAAAGCACACAGTGACACAAGTTTCCAGGAAATACTATTGTGCAAACTCAGCCTCAGGGTGAAAGGAGGCCCTTGGACTCTGACAGGAGCCTCTAACATTTCCATAGATCCTAATTCATTTAAAAAAAAGAACCAAAAGTCAACTTTGAAAGTTTTCTGCATAGAAAAACTGAAAGATCTTCTGCTTCCTGTCCATATTACAGAGAACAAAATGGAACAAAAACATGCTGGCCAATAAGACCTGGTTTCTGGGTGGCTGAAAAAGAACATTCAAAGGAAGCATTGGCTGTATTTCATCGGTCCCTCAGAGGCTGTGTGTCAAAGACAAAAAATACCATATACACAGAGCCCTGCTCCTGGACATCATCCTAGATCACTTCTTTTGTCACAGGTAGGACCATGAGTAACTTTCCATGAATTTTCCTAAGCTGGGTTTCCAGGGAGGACACTCTTTTTGCCCTATCCCCATGGGTTGACTTGAATAGCATTCAATACATAAACTAATAAATCAGACACCTTACACAAAATAATAAATCCAGGTATTTGATTGTCAGAAGGTAGGCTCCTACTCAGTGATCCTGCCAGCAAAGAACACATTTGTTTTGAAGGAGCCACAACTACTCACTGCTTCCAGATCCTGCTTCCAAGATCTGCCATACTTATAATGTAAATATCCTTACAGCACCGCAGAGGTAAGCATAAAATTTGGGACAGCATGCCACTCAAGTCTTCCGGGTGTGTGCTGTCTCCTGAATCTGATGGCCAACAACTCAACTTATTTTCTTCTTCAATTGATGCAGATGTGGATCTTGTCTGTGAACTTAATTTCTCTGATTGCACACGTACCTTAGAACCCAAATTTCTTGGAAGAACAACTTCTGTGGTTCATGGGAGGATGCCAGGATATCAAATTGCCTAGTTACAAGCCATCATTAGCAGCCTCAATCCCACAGACTAAAATGTGAGTTTAACTGTGGTTCTAAAAGGCAGTGTACTTTGAAAATATTAAACCTAGAAGAGCTTCATGGCAGAAATTGTGACATGCTAAACTTACACCCTCGAAGAATTCATTCCTCCATTCACGCACCCGTCTATCCCTGCACGTTAAGTGCTTTCTAGATAGTGCTAAGAGCTGGTTATATAGGGGAAAAAGTAAAACAGAAACAGTTCAAAGCACGAACAGCATAATGGTGCTCAGGATTTATCCACCAGGGAGACCGCCTGCTAGAATACCAGTAAAATAGGGATACCGAAAAAAGCGTCTTTTTTCTGTTTCTCAGTAGGCTCCTTCCCGCTCTGGCTACTGATGCAAGCATCCTTAGCCCTCTGGCTGTACCTCAGCATCTGGGTCTTACTTCAGCGCCGCTGCAGACAGGCTTTCCCGAGACTCACTGCACTCGTGACCTTCCATCATGTCGTCTGCTTCATGTCTACGGTAACCCCTGTCCTCTTATTATGATGCTCTGCTAGTGAACGCCAGCTCACCAGGTATTCCCAGTACCTACAACACATCGAGTATTCGGCAAGTCGGCTTTTCCCTCCAAGGATAATGAAAGAAAAGAGGTGACCGCAAGACAGGAAGGATTACTATTTTTCAGAGAAATATTTCTTCACTGTAGAGAGAGCATCAAAACGATTGCTCTGGGCAACAAAAACACTGTGAAAACCCTAAAGATAGTGTTCATTATGTAAAAATAACATTTTCAACATAGTGACCATCACCTGTTTGGCTAAGAAAGAGGAGAACACTGCACACAACTATCCCTCAGTGTCCAGCGGCGTTTGGTTCCCAGATGCCTTGCACGCACTCAAGGGCACGGATGCGCCAGTCTACGATACGCAGTCTGGTACAATTTGCATGGAACCTAGGCACTCCCCTGGGTATGCTACACAATCTTAGAAGACTTACACCTAACCTGATATAAGTGCTATGTAAATATTAGATTCTACTGATCATGCAAAATGATAAGGAAACCTTTGCCTATGTTCAGTACATAGTTTTTTTTTCAAATATTTTTTATCTCAAGTTGGTTCATTGGAGGAGGCAGAACGTGAGAATAAAGAGAACTAGGGCTGGGGATTTAGCTCAGCGGCAAAAAGCGCCTGCCTGGCAAGTGCAAGGTCATGAGTTCAGTTCCTGGTACCGGAGAAAAACCAAAAAAAAAAAAAAAAAAAGAGAACTAAACGATTTACATTTCCATCCTTATCCCAGCCAGAGATTTGCCTAAGTCACAGCATTATTTGCAAGGTTTTCATAATTTATATTATGACCTGTCCTTGCAACTTGTGGATAGCCAAGTCATTTTATTCTTTTACCTTTCTTTTTCACTACTTTCTGTTTGAGGTGCTGGGGATTGAACCCCAGTACCCACACAGTCTTCACACTGAGCAACATCTCAAGTTTTTCTTTTTTGAGACAGAGTCTGGCTATGCAGTTCAGGTTGGCCTTGAACTTACTTCATAGCCCAGGTTGGCCTCGAACTCGCAGTGATCTTTCTGCCTCAGCCTCTCTCCCATGTGCCTTCTTTTCTTTACTTTTACGAAATAAGGGCTTGCTAAGTCACTAAGTTGTTCAGGCTGAGCTGGAACTTATAATTGATCCTCCTGCCTCAGCCTTGCAGAGTGCTGTCCAAGGTGTATCATTACCCATCTTATATGTCAATACATTTTTTTTGGTACCAGGAATTGAACTCAGGACCTTGCACTTGCCAGGCAGGCACTTATGCTGCTGAGCTATATCCCCAGCCCTCTATCTGATAACATGCTCTGTCCTTTTACTTATTTCAATTCTAGCTGGATTTGAACATTTGATAATTTTATTCAAAACCCTATTCAAAAGGGCTCACAGCAACTAACTTCCTGGTTTTTTGCATACTTGTGAATATTTGTCTATTGTCTGTGTATACCTAGGTAAATCTGGCTACATTAGAAATTACTGGGCCCTCCATTCTTCTACTTACGATATGTCACAAACCATTTCTGCATTATTCTTTCAAGAAGCTTTGCTGGGGGACAGCTGACCCATGAGATGCAACTCACTGACGTCTTTTACCTTTTCTTCCCTGATGACAGGCGAGGAGCCCCATGTAAACACGAGAAGTCCCCAGAATGTAAGTCAATCTTGTCATCCTCGTTTTCCACATGGCATCATGCCTTCTGAATGACAGAGTCACGCCTGACCTTTACATTGGCATAGCTTTCTTCTGTCATACACTTAAATTTTGTTCTTTTGAAAATTCTTTGTTAGGGAATCCAATTATGGTGACATCTTTCTCTTGTGTAGTTTCCTCTTGCCTGTTCGTGACGTTTGTGTTTGCAAGGAGGCTACCTGTTTCCCATTTTACGGCTTTCTCAGTCTACGTGTTGGTATCATCTTATTGTTCTGGCTTCTACTTTACCCCCCTGAATTCTGCCAGCTTAGGCCTTGTTTTCTTCTGTGTCACTCACTCCTTTAAATCTCTTTTGATACCCACATTCCACTTTAAAGATTCTATTGCTAGCATTTTCTTTGAGAGTATGGAAATTCATTCTTCTGAATTCCAGAGCTGGTCTCATAATTATCAACATTCTCTCCCAGCCTCTTGTTCTGTGTTTCGCGTTCTTCCTTATGCTCAGCTTTCTCCGTATGCTGACCCATTTGTAGTCCTCACTCATCTTCACCTGAGAGCAGCTATTCAGTGAAGGACAGAGAAGAATAACCCGGGGAAGTAAACTGAGAAAGTGTGTGGTCTTGGTCCAAATTTGTCTGAAATATTTTCTCACTAATCTGTACCTTCTGTTGACCTGGGAACCCGTCTCCTTCAGGTTATGGACTTCAAGGGTTGAGCTGGTTAATAACAAAGCATTTATTGTCACAGGCCCTCTGGGCAGAGCTTTGACATGGTGCTCCCTACACCTCTCTCTGCCAAATCACCTTGGGCAGATCCTGACGCCCAGAGCCAGTCCACATGCACTGTTCATAGAAAAGGGTGGGCCCTTTTCATTGCTGTGCCTCTGAAAATCCAGACACACTGACCTGGCTCTTTCACCACAGAGAAAGAACCACTTAAATACTTCTGCTCTTAATGCCCAGGACCATAGTTCACGCCCCATACATCTGTCCAGTGATTGAATGGTTGTGCTAATTAACCACAGGAAGAGCACCCTAGAGATGGACAGCCAGGAACAAGGACAGCAAGCACAGCACACTGGGAGACGGCAGCAGGGGAGCCCAGGGCTCAAGTCAGAGGCTCAGGGCACCTCGCTGTTCTCTGAGTTTGGTGCAAGACCTCAGGAAGCTAGCTGATATGCTGCATTTCTTGCAGCTCCAGCAAATTATCTGTTCAAGCCTGGGCCGAAAGACCAACATGAAAGGGAAGGTTCCAGGTCTCCAGGCTTCTGCATTTTATCCCCCACCCATGACCCATGCCAGTTTTGTCCAGAAACTCAGACCCTGCGTGGATGAAAGAAGGCTTCTGCCCACGGTAAGGTGAAAGGTCCAGGAAATGGAGACTCCTGGGGCATGAGAGCACAGTTTCGATCAGACCGTTATAAAGGTGCCACGCATTCTCAGCTTTCACGAGGCACAAAACCGAAAGCACTCGGAACACAGGAGCCTGGACACTGCAGAGTGCATCCGTGTGAGCAATGTCCCCTGGCCTGAGGACAGACACTGCCTGCGGGGCGGGGGGACAGGGACCCCTTTCAGTTCTGAAGA
Source organism: Chinchilla lanigera (assembly GCF_000276665.1). Classification (NCBI taxonomy): domain Eukaryota; kingdom Metazoa; phylum Chordata; class Mammalia; order Rodentia; family Chinchillidae; genus Chinchilla; species Chinchilla lanigera. The sequence goes on from NW_004955416.1 coordinate 30,508,521, forward strand.
TCCCTCCTCCAGTGCAACCTCGAAACGCAGAAAGCACCCACAATGATTGTGGCTATGACTGTGGAGCCGGCTGTGTGTGAAGACAGCTCAAAATCAGAAGCTAAGCAGACTCACAGAAAGGGGGAAAGGGCTGCTCCTTGACCACTCGAGACCCAGCCGTACTTAGCCCACCACTACCTTAGCCCACCACTTAGCTTAGTTCCTTAGCTGCTTAGGAACATCTGCAGCCACGGCCAACACGGAGACCAAGGAGAAGGAGCTATGTGTTTTCCTTCTGCCCCCAAACCCAGCCCTTTCCTGAGGAAGCTACTTACGCCCTTCTCTCCCCTGCCCCCGGCCCTCCCTCCCCTACCCAGGGCACTCACCTGTCCCCTGCGCTAAGGGACTGGGATGTTCCAAGCATCCCCAGAGACAAGCACGGCACAGTGCTGACCACTCAGGCTCATCACCACTGCCGGCTGCTTGCTCAAGTCTTAGCACCTGCTAATAACTGCTATGACTTGCTTGCCCCTGCTCCTGTTTATCCCTAAAATCAAAGCCTCTGAGATGGTAAGAGCTGGCTCTTTAGGATGGCACGCACATCTAGTCTAGTAAGTGATGTAACTGTTCCGTTCATCAACAGACACTCAATGATGTCAGAATTCTCACCTGAGTCTCTCACACACACAAGAGCTATCTGCCTACCTTCTGAATGCCTAAATCCCAATGGGGAGAAAATGCTCAGGAAGGCAATTTAGATCTTACAAAATGCTTCCACATGTCTGAATGCGTGAGTGTCTGGCATGACCTTGAGGAGAATTCTCTTCATTTAATATATGTGAAATAGAGATTAGAGAATGCTGCGAAGTGAAATGGCCCCTGGTTGGTACTGGAAGTAAGTAGAAAGCTGCTACATTTTTTTCCCTCTGCCAATGAATCAAAGATCTTAATTAAAATTATTTCAACCAATTGCTCCATACTGATCAGTCAACTACCGCACAGCAAGGAGGTGATGGTACAGGGAGATGTGAGAGCTCACTGCCAGAGCCCAACAGGTAGAGAAACATTTGGTGAAGACGTCCTGTGTGTGTCCTGTCCCACGTCCCCATCAGAGTTCACCACTCATCACCACTCACTGGTGATATCATCACCTGTTTGGGCATGAACAAACAGTATTAGTATTTTCTACCTCATCAGAGTGAGAGAGCCTGGAGAACGTGGTGGCCGTGAGTTGAGATGCTGCTATACAGATACAGTAAAGAAGGCAGTAACTGGAATGATGAAAGAAAAAGGACCCAAGGGAGCAGAGCCAAGAGCCCAGAAACAGACCTTCACTTACTCGACCATTTGATTTTTGATAAGGCATCAACGTAACTCATCATGGACAGGGTGGTCTTTTGAACAAGTGGTTGCTGGGAATAAAATAGATGTCCATGTAGAAAAAATTATCCTCAACCCCTACCTCACACTATATGCACAAAGTAAGTCAAATGAATCACAAACCCAATATAAAAACCAACTATAAAATTTCAGGAAAATATAGCACTCATGGCTTAGGGGAGTGATGGAGAAAGGGTTACCACCACCGGCTTAGGGTAAGTAAATGTTTCTTAGCATATAAAAAGAGTAACTATAAACTTAAAAAATGATAAATTACACTTCATGCAAATTTTAAAATTCTACATACAAAAGATATAAACACAGCTGAATAATAAAAAGATAACCTAGTAAAAATGAGTAAAAGAGCTGGCTAAGTGTTCACAAAGAAGATTCCATGAATGATTAATAAAAGTATTCCACATTGTTAGTCAACAGTGAAATGCAGGGCTGGGGATTTAGCTCAGTGGCACAGTGCCTGTCTGGCAAGCACGAGGTTGTGAGTTCAATTCCTGGTACCGGAAAAAAACAAACAAAAACAAAAAACCAGTGAAATGCAAATTAAAATTATGGTGATATACCTCTACACACCCAGTGGAACGCCTTGAAGAAGAAGAGTCTGCCAGAACCAAACTATGGCAGGGACACAGAGCATCCAGACGCCTTATACCTTGTAAGCGGGAGTGTGAAATAGTCTGAGCAATTTCGTAAACTGCCCAATGACTCAATGACTTCCATTCCTAGGTATTAACTCAAAGGAAGCCAAAGCATCTCTCCACAAAAAGCCTTGTATAAGGATGTTTACAGCAGCCTCATTCATACGAGCTCCGAACTGGGAACAGCTCAGGAGTCCGCCAGAGAAGCCTGGCACCGTGAGACAATGGCATTCAGACAGCAATGAAAAGGAAGGAAACATGAGTGCCTACTGCCTGATTCCTGTCACATGAAGCTCCACAACAGGCAAAATGATGATGGGAAAGTCAGAGCGATGTTGGCTTGGGGGAGGGGCTGGGGCAGGGCCCGAGGGGACTGCCTGGTGTGAAGTTGACAGGGCTTGGACTACACGGTATGTTTTTGTCAAGATTCATCTAATTTGTACATTTCATTTTATTTTTAAAAGGAAAGATAGGGAGGAGCGGAGGGAGGAAAAGAAAAAGAAGAAAGGCCTTGGGCTGATAGGCTGGAAATCTGAGCCAATGTTGGGGAGAGCCCCTCCCCGCAGCCTAAGCCAGAGGCCCTTCAGGCAGGTGCCCTGGTCATTCCAGCATTGGGTGAGGGGGAACCAGAGAAGACCTACACAGGCTCAGGGCACAGTAACCAGAAAGAGATCACGAGTGCTGGAAGGTCTCACCCACAGTCTGCAGAGTGAACACAGGCCCCATCCTCAGAGCCGTGTGCCACGCCAGAAGCATCTACACAGGCACTGACGGAATGAATGGTCCCTTCTATCCCCGGGTATGTTCATCAGCCCCACATGAAACTCTGCCCCACTGAACGCTAATTCCCTATCACTCAGCCCCTGAAAATCTCCATTCTACCTTCTGCCTTTGCGAACTTGACTATTCCCACACACCTCATCTAAGTAGGATCATAGTATTTGTCAGTTTTTCGCTGACCTACCTCACTTAGCATATGAAAGTCTCCAAGGTGCTTTCTTGTTGTGCATGTGTTAGAGTCCCTTCCTGTTTTAAGTCTGAATAATATTCCATTGTATGCATATATACCATTTTGTTTATCCATTTCTCCACTGTAAGATCCCTGGGTTGTTTCTACCTCTTGGCTCTTGTGAATAACATTACTGAATAAAACTCATGTATACACATGAGTGCATACATATTTGTTTGAGTCCCTGCTTTTAATTCCTTTGGGTACATACTCAGAGGAAGGATTATAGACTCCTACAATAAGGTAAGTTTAATTTTCTGGGGAATCACCATACTGATTCCCCTCCATGACTCTATCATTTTACATTTCCACCAACAGTGCATAAAGGTTCCAACTTTTCAACACCTTCACCAGCACTTGTTTACTTTTGACCATATTCATCCCAGTGGGTGTGAGGTGACATTCTTGATAGCTTTTAGAGAAGAAAGTAGTTCTACGTTTATTTCCTAGGGAAAATAAAGCGATAAAGAGGGCTGTACTTTCCAGTATGACTTCCATGCACAAGGCTGAGCTTGGAAAACAGGCAGAGAAAAGGTCAAGCGATAAAACACATGACACTGTCTCTGAACTGGGTGATTTCCCTACATGTTTGCCCGTGAAATTTGGACAACACACATTTGATGCAATTGTATGTATAATTCTAGTGTTACCAGAACCCAAAGAGCTTTCTTTGCTTAAGTGTAAAAGGTAAAAAAAAAAACAGGGAATATTTACAAAATAAATTATTTTCATTTGGAAAACTCTATATCCAGCTTTAAGGGCTGCAAAAACATTCCCAGGAAGAATAATAAAACTGCACCAAGTGGAATTCTTTTCCCTTTTTATTATATATCCTAAATGAATATAGCTGAAAATGGTGGAAGTCTGAAGGTCAGTCCAAACTTACGAAGACTGAGGTCAATTTTCAGATCACAAAAAAAATGCCCAGAAGCTGCTTCTCCATTTTTCCAGAGGATTCCCTCCAACTCATCTCTGTCCAGAGCCAAAGAAGGCTTTCATTTTGGTTGCTAGTAAACTTCTTATTTTTTTTTCTGACTTTAAAGTTTTCGGCCCTTATAGGAATAATAATCTTTAGCTTTGATAATGGCCTCAAATGTCCTAAAATCAGCCAAACTTACAAACAAGGGATGGTGGCAACACGTTTTTCTAGGTCAAAACAAATTCTACCAGATAAAAGAATGCCGGTCATAGCGGCGTGGTTCTAAGTCACGGTGCACATCGCTTGAAACAGAGAAACAAGACAATGGATGGGAGAAGGGGCAGCTCACCGGCAAGAGCCGTCCTCCGCCAGGTCTTCTCTTGCTAGTGTCTGATAACTCAGGTGTTGACAGGGTCCCAGTATACACTTTTAGGCCAATAATCAAGCCCAACCTCCATACATAATGTCAGGGCAATCTAACAATGGAGTGCACCTCTGTAGAGCACACAGGGGCTACACTGTGTGCGCTTATATGTCTGATCCAGGAAGCATGTAAAGGTCTCTGCAGTGTGGGGACACGGACTTAGGCAGTACCCTAAAAGGATAAATGCAAATAGGCCTGAGGGGAGGGTGTGGATGAGTAAGAATCCATCTAAATCATGAGCTGCTGGCAGGACGAATAAATGAGATCACCGCAAATGGAAAGTGTGAGCGGGCAATGACGTGCAGGGCACAGAGTATTACTGGGAGAGGCACGGCCCTCGCCGCTCCCCCACCCAGGGATGAAAATCTCGCTGTGGGCACCAATGGCAGAAAAAATGTAATGTCTCACAAGGTCTGCTGGCATGTTTACCTACAAGGAAAAGACAGTCACCTCATTCTACTGCTGCCTGATTTTGCTAAATAACCGCTAAGTAATTCTGACCCCTCCATACCTTCTTTTGCTTTTATCTTGACTGAAGTTAAGCAAAGTTCCAAGACAAAAACATGTTGGAGAAAGCTTAAGGTTGCTAGATAAAATACTGGACATCTAGTGAAACTTGAATTTCAGGTAAATAATGAATGTTTTATTGTACTATGTCACATGAAACAGTTGGGAGAAGCTGATACTGTACTAGAATATCATTTGTTATTTATCTGAAATCCAGATTTAACAAAGAAACCTGTTAGCACTAGAGTTTTTATACATCAGGCCCTCTAAAGAAAATGCAAACTACTTTGATCTTCTTAAAACCCTCTCTCCACAGGTCATTATAGAAAGAGTTAAGGCAAGGTACAACTCTGCAAAAATGTCACTGACATTTTTAACCTATAAATAAGAGACTAGACATAGCCAGAACTGGTGGTCATTATGAACAAGAGAGCCAATTACTATTTACCGTTAACTTTTAAAATTATCTTTTCCTGGGAAAACCCACCTGAATCACGCACACTTCTCAACACAAACCATCATGTCAAGAAGAGCTGGAGTGTAGTATTTCAGGTCCTGAAAAAAAACCACTTCCAACTGATGTGCCCTGCAAAACTATCTTTCAAAATTAATGGAGAAATAAGATACTTCCACAACAAAAATAAACTAAAGAAATTCATGACCATCAAACCAACCCTACAAGAGTACTGAAAGATATTCTACAAAGATATAAAAATGATCACAATTCCAAAAACAACAACAGAAAAGAACCACAAAACAGGGTAAGCAACTAGAGGGAGAAAGTTCAGAACCAACAGTGGGAAAATAACATGACAAAGATACGTCAATACATATCAGTAATAACCATTAATGTAAATGGCCTCAATTCCCCAATCAAAAGAAACAAGCAGAGTGGATCAAGAAACAAAATCCAATAATATTCTGTATACAAGAAACACATTTAACTCAAAAGGAAATTCACTGACTGAAAGTCAAAGGATGGAAAACAATAATCCATTCAATAGGAACCAAGAAAAAAGCAGGGGGAGCTATTCTGTTTGCAGACAATGTGAACTTCAAACCAATAATGATCAAAAGAGATAAAGAAGGTCACTACATTCTTGTTAGGGGAAAACTGCAAGAGGAAGAGATAAAATCATAAATACCTATGCATCAAATGTAGGCGTACCCAATTATATAAGGCAAATTTTAACGGACATGAAAACTGAAATAAACAATAACACAATCATAACAGGAGATTTTAACACCCCACTGTCACAAAGAGATAGCTCAACTAGACAAAATCCAGCAAAGAAATAACAGAACTAAACCAAATGTGTAAACAAATGGACTTAGTAGACCTTTACAGAGTATTCCACCCAACAACCTTAGAATACACATTCTTCTCAGCTGCACACAGGACGTTCTCTAAAATAAACCATATACTAACACATAGAGCATGTTTAAGTAATGCAAAGGAATTGAAATCATCCCATGCATATTATTGGACCATAGTGCAATGGAACTGGAAATTATTGACAAAAGAAATTGCAAAAACTTCATAAACATATGGAAATTAAATTATACCCTCCTGAACACCCAATGGGTCACAGATGAAATCAAAGAAGAAATTAAAAATATTTACAATAAAAAGAAAATGCAGATACAACCTACTGGAATTTGTGAGACACAACGAAAACAGTCCTCAGAGGGAAATTTATAGTAATGAATTCTCACATCAGAAAAACAGAATGAACATAACTAAACAACCTTATGCTGCACCTCAAGCCTCTAGAAAAAAAGAGCAAATCAAACCCACAGCCCAAAGAAGGGAGGAAATTACAAAGATCAGAGCAGAAAATATCACAGTTGAGACTAAGAAAACAATACAAAGAATTAATGAAGCAAAGAGTTGGTTCTTTGCAAAAATAAATAAAATTGATAAACTCTTAGCTAACCTTATCAAAAAGGAAAGAAAAAACTCAAATCCAGCCATAAGGAATGAAAAGGATGAAATCACTAGAGATCCTATAGAAATTCAGAAGGTCATCAATACTTAGAAAATCTTTACTCTCATAGGATGGAAAACAGAAGAAATGGACTGATTCCTAGATACACATAAATTACCAAAGGTGAATCAAGACGATATAAAAATCCTGAATAATGCAATATCAGTCAACAAAATTGAAAACATAATAAAAATCTTACCAACAAAGAAAAGCCCAGGTCCTGATTGATTCACAGGTGAATTCTACAAGAAATTTAAAGAAGATTTAATGCCAATTCTTTTCAAACTCTTTTATGAAATCGAAAGGGAAACAATTCTCCTTAACTCATTCCTGAAGGCAAGTATTACCCTGATACCAAAACCAGAGAAAGACCCAACCAAAAAAGAGAACTATAGGCTAATCTCCCTAATGAACATAGATGCAAGAATTCTCAATAAAATATTGACTAATAGAATGCAGCAAATTATCAAGAAGATAATACACCATGACCAAGTGGGATTCATCCCAGAAATGCACAGATGATTCAATATATGCAAATCAATAAATGTACACAATACAAGCAAATCAAGAAATACATCATACCAACAGAGTCAGAGACAAGAATCACATGGTCATCTCAGTGGATGCAGAAAAAGCTCCTGATAAAGTCCAACACTTATTCATGATAAACCCTATAGAAAAATGGAAAAGATGGACTTTACCTAAATCTAAAAAAAGTCATCTATGACAAACCAAAGGCCAATATCATATTAAATGGACAAAACCTGAAAGCTTTCACTTTAAAATAGGAACAAGACAAGGATTTCCACTGTAACCACTCCTATTCACCATAGTTCTGGAAACATCAGCCAGAGCAACAAGAGAGAGAAATAAAAGGAGTAAGGATAGGAAAGGAAGAAGTGAAGTTACCACTATTCGCAGATGACATACTGTACAGAAAAGACCCCAAAAGCTCCACCAAAAGACTCCTAGAATTAATAAACAAATTTAGTAGTGTAGCTGTACACAAAGTCAACATATAAAAATCAATAGTATTCCTATACACACTGAGAGAGAAATTAGGGAAACCACACCTTTCACAATAGCATCCAAAAAGTTGAAATACTTAGGAATCAATCTAACAAAAGAA
>NW_004955416.1:30517327-30543450 GCF_000276665.1 Chinchilla lanigera
AAAAAAAATCAGGCCCCCAAAATTCAAAGACCCAATCCAAAACTGGGCATCTGAGATGAATACACACTTCTCAGATAAAGAAATACAAATGGCAAATAAATACATGAAAAAAATGTTCAACATCACTAGTCATGCAAGAAATGCAAATTGAAACAACATTGAGATTCCATTTCAACCCAGAAAGAGTGGCTAGCATCAAGAAATTAACCAATAAAAAGTGCTGCAGTGGTTGCCAGGAAAAAGGAACTCTTCTCCACTGTTGGTGGGAGTGTAGACTGGTGAAACCACTGTGGAAATCATTCTGGAAATTCCTCAGGAAATGAGGATTAGAGGTCCCATTCAACGCAGCTATTCCCCTTTTGGATATTCTTCCAGAAAAACTGAAAACATCATACCACAGCAATATATGTGCACCCATGTTTACAGCAGAGCAATCTGTAATGGCTAAATCTTGGAAACAACCCAAATGTCCATCAACTGAGGAATGGATAAAAAAGATGCAGTATTTTTATACAATGGGGCATTATTCAGCTATAAAGGAAGATAAACAAAAGGTTTATAGGTAAATGGATGCAACTAGAGACTATAAAGTGAAATAAATCAGACTCACATGCGTAAACATCACATTGCCTCCTTTCTTGTGAGACAGGGTCTCACATAGTGGGTTTCACTATGCAATTCAGTCTGGCCTTAAGTTCACTTTGTAGTCCAGGCTGGTCTCAAACTCACAATGATCCACCTACCTCAGCCTCCCGAGCGCTGGGATTACAGGTGTGCGCCACCACACCTGGCTGAAAAGTTCTTAGATGTGACACTAAAGTACACTACAAATATAATAAACTGTACTTCATCAAAATTTTAACACAAGGGGCTGGGGATTTAGCTCAGTGGCACAGCGCCTGCCTGGCAAGCGTGAGTTCAGTTCCTGGTACCAGGAGGAAAAAACAAACAACCAAACAAAAATTTAACACAAAAACAAAAAGCCAGTAACAACTTTTGCTATGTGGAAAGCCCTTTAGCAGAGAGCTAATGCCTTAGTCTCTTCCACCAGCACTGCCATTCCCAATGCGAGAAACCACTGCAGCACCCTCCAACCCCTCTACCTCTCCAAATCTAATTCTTCCAAATCCTAAAAAACCAGATCTCAAAGCCAGCTCTTTTTGCACCCATCTAATGGACAATGGCAGTCATAAAAATATAATTTCAAGGTTAACTCTTGGGTTTTACAATATGCTACACATAGAGAGTAATATGAAAATCGACAATATTGTTGAAATATTCTTCTTAAAGATGCAGATTTCACATCAGCTGATCAAGTACATCCTAGTACAGGCCGAGAACATGTTACCTGAAATGCTGGGACAAGCAGTGTTTTGACGCAGGATTGTGAGGGCTCTGAGAATATTTGCACATAAAAGATGAGACACCTTGTGGATGAGGTCTGAGTATAAATGCTAAATTTATGTATGTTTCATACACACCTTACACACATAGCCTGAAGGTACTTTTCCATAATATTTTTAGTGTGCCTGAATTTTTATAACTAATTTTATTGGTACAGTTTAGATATGCATAATGATGGCATTCATCATGGAGAATTTGTATCTGTACATTATGTAGCTTAGTTCCTCTTTTTTCCCCATCCCCTCCCCTCTCTTAAACCTCCTTCCTCTCCTTATTTACAAAGCTTTGTTTCCATTTAGACCTTTCTTCTTTTCCTTCCACTCCTTCCCCCAATTCTCATTTCCCTCTGAACAGTTACTTCCTATTTCACAATATCTATTATACATTTTGGTTCTTGTTTACACTTTCAGTTCCTCAAACCAGAGTCAATACAGTATTTATACCTGTTTGGCCAATTTATTTCCCTTAACAGTATGATCTCAAAGTCTATCCATTTAGCTATACATATTTCAAGTTTATCCTTCTTCATGACTGAGTAGTACTCCATTGGATAAAAAAAAACAGATCTTTTTTTATCCATTCATCAGTTGATGGGTATTTGGGTTGCTTGCAAGATGTAGCTATTACAAACTGTGCTGCTATAAACATGTGTCTGGTGTCTGCATATATCGCTGTGGTATGATGCTTTTAATTCTTTGCCTGTGACGTGTTCTATGAAATTAGGTGCTGAATTCTCCTTCCGTGGTTTCATGTTGGTGTTCAATAAGTTTCAGGATTTGGAGCATTTCATATTTTGAATTTTCAGAAGTGGGATGCCCAAACTGCACCAGAACTTCCTAAAACAGCCTTTCAGAATTGGCACTAACTTCCACACAACAGGATCCCCAAAGGCCTTAGTTTCACACTGACAGAGCAGGCTGCCAGTCACATTTTGCTGCTAACGGACACGGTCTCCTGGGTTACACACAGGCCGTGAGGGCACCCTCGGCCAAGCACCAGAGGAGTCACCATCACTGAGACACACCTGCCCTTAACATGCGTCCTTGGCACCCAGAGAATGAGGCGGTGGTGTGGACAATCTCATGAGGTTTGCGGTCGGCAGACGTCACCCAGGCTCTGGTCCTGGGTGCTTCCTCATGCGCAGTCGGTGAGCAAGGCACTTGGCTTCAGCGTCGGCTTCCTTCTCTGGGACAGACAGTGACACTGTCCCTGCTCCACTGGGCCTCTGAGAGTGCGAGAGAAGACGATGGAAGGTGCGATCCCGGTCAAACCGGACTTGCTGTGAAAGTGCCTCTCCCGACCGGTGGGCGCCCTTAGCCTCTGGAAGCTACGCTGAAACACACAGTACTACACTCCAAAGCCTCTGCGACACAGGTGACAAATGGACAGCGACAATTCAGTGCTTCTGCTCTGCCTCTGCCTGTCTATATAATCTATTTCCTGTCTACATGATCGATTTCTTGTCTATACAATCTATTTCCTTCTACCCGCCTGAGTCAGCTTCTCAGGGGCAATACGTTCCAAATGACACTGACCCAACACAGAGAGAAGTGACTTGTACAAACAGGCTGTGGTGTAGAAGGTCCTCATGTAAATCAAATGTAGAGCCTCTGTAAGAACGAGTACTCTTCTCACAGATTTTTAGCTGTTTACTGAAGAGCGTTTAGACTCTTGCTTGACACAATGTCAACTCAAAATACACTCTACTGCCACCTTCTCTACTAGGCAAACCTCATTCTGGCTTCTATGTACTGGAAAGGATGAGCTTTGGAGAGCTGGAGTGTGTCCTAGGCTGCAGCTATGCATAAATGTGACCATGCCCCAGGTGTCCACACAACAGAAATGCACCTGCTGCTCGACAAGGACGTGGTCCACAGCCCAGCCTAGTAGAAGGAGCCAAAGACACCACACGATCCTACGTAAAAAGCTCAAGGGCAAATAAGTTTATGGTGTCACAAGTGAGGACTACAGTTACCCAGCAGGGTGCTGGTCCAGCTCTGGTGCTGGAATGGGCTGTGTAGGAAGCTCCTAGGGTGCTGCCCTGTTCTTTGGCTAGAACTGAGTATATTTTACAAGATACATTTAGCTTGTGAACATTTATCCAACTGCAATTACAACTTCTGCATGAGGTTATATTTCCACAAGAAAGCTATGCAGCCAAGGCTGGGGACAGGCTGGGGAGAGATGTAGCACAGGCCCTGCTCCCAGACTTGGTTTTTCCTATGAGTGAAGCCAGCAAGAGGACGGACGGTCACAGCCAGGACTTAGGGCGAGCCCTTCCACAGCTGGTTGCAGCGGAGACGGTGCCGTGTACTATGTGCTTGCGTGGCCCGAACTAGGGGACGGGGAGACAGACGGACAGGACACAGTGCAGGCCCGTAACTAAGGCACGCTGCGTAACAGTCTCACAAATGGACCCTGAATTCTGAGGAGATTCGTGACTCTCTCCAAATTTACTGTGACTCACCTGTGATTGCTTCAAAACTATGACAAAAGCCTGACCTACTTAGTCCTGGGAAAGTGCCTGTAAGTGACACTGCCGCTTCCCTATTTAAAACATGTCTCTCAAGACTTAAGCAACAGTAGAACAAAAGAAAACCCCAAATTCATTGCTGCGTCCAGGATTTCCAACAAGGCCCTTGCATTTTCTAACAGCTCTGATAACTCTCCGTTCCAGTGCAACATCATTAATCCTCCGGGTTCCAGGAAACTGGGGGCTGGGGGGGTGGACCGCAAAGGGCCGCGTGTGAGCAACCCAAAATGTTGTTCTGCTCGTCCGCACATGCACCCTCACACCACACGCTGTTCTGCAGACCTTAACCCCCATTCAGCAACAGAAACTCAAGGCAAAAGGGCCAATCCTGGCCATCCTTGCTTCGTCCTCAAAGCCCATAGGAAGGATCCAGAAGGCTGCCCCAAGACACCATCCCCCTGTTGGCCTTGTGGGGAGGCCCCTCAAAAAATCTCTTGTACACAAGGAAACAGAAATTTCATCAGATTTCTTAAACTTTTAAGAAATCTGCCCCTTCTGCCCCTCTCAAAGCTTCTAACAAGCCTTAATAAATGTGATTGCTTTAAAATCATATTCTGACAAAGGTGGGGGCGTAGCTCAGAAGAGCAGCGTTTCTTTAGTGTGTATGAGCCTCTGGGTTTGATCCCCAGCACCACGAAGAAAAAAAGAAAGAAAATATATTCTGGCACTGATTTTTTCCCCACTATACTGTTTTTCGAGCTCTTCTTTTCAAGCCACAATTTGAAATGAAAGTCTGGCCGTTTCCACGTAACCCAATGACAGCTGCCTCCGCGGCCCCAGCCCAGCAGTAAAGCAATGACCATCGTTTCTGTCAACATCAGAACAACAACCCAGATGAGCCCTGGCTTGGCGGAGCCCTCACTGAGCTTAGTGACAATGAACAAACCCTGGCGGGGTCACAGTCATTGTTTTTGGCCTGTTTTTATCTTTGATTTTTTTTCTACCCTGCCTATGACTCAACATAGCAGGTCAAGGACTAGCAGGGCCAGTCTGCGTCACAAAAGGGTGACAAGTCCAGGAGCACATGCCTGCCCTCTGGGGAACAGGTTCCGTGCAATGGCCTGGAGAGCCACGTTCACTCTATGACTGACCCTCGTGGCCCCTGTGAGGGTCACCCATCTAGGCTAGGAGGGCCATGACCTCCAGGAAGCAGACACGTGCATCAGAGCTTTCAAGTCAGAGTTTATTGATCCTTTCTGCAAGGGCTACTCAGAGTTCCAAGGATATATTTACTCCGATGGCAAAAGTGAAAAATCAGAACAGTGAGCCTTGATCACTCCATCACTGGAGACATCTTCTACAGCGTTCCAGCCCCGTGGCCCCCTGCGTCCTCAGACCAGCCGCCAGGAGCATCCAAGGCTGGGAGACGATCTTGCCCTGCTCCCTCCTTCCCTGGCTCCTTCCTCTCTCCCCTTTGACCACTGCAGCCCAGGTTCTCCTGCGGCAGCCCAAGACACAACACAGAAGAAAATCAAGAATCTCAGTGCCTGCTGTCCCTGCCCTCCACCAACCTGCTGCACAAGTACCTGCTGGTGTCTCAGGGTCCTCACGCCCAACTCTCTTCCCACATGTCTGTCATGATCTCCCCCAGCTTCCTGGAACCCAGAACACTGACTATGCTTCACGCTGGATTAAAATTTTGGGTTTTCAGAGCTGCTAGGACATGTAAAGTCCTCTTTGGGAATCCTGGACCCAGCGATGAATCTGAGATTTTCCTTTGTTCTACTGCTTATGCCTTGACCGACATGGTTTGATGTTACTCCTGATACCACAGCCAGAAAAATGTCCCCCAAAATGTTGAGGGCTCCTATACAGAGTTCATTTGGCTAAGTAAAAAACATCAAATGCCAAGCAAGTATTTCTGATCTTCCACAATAGATTAGACCTGATGCCGGGCAGGCAGCAAAGTCCCAGAGAAAAAGACCAGGTAAGGCACACCTGCCCTGCCAGGAGCAGCGCTTGACTCAGGGGCTGGCTCACGGACACAGAGGCCATCTTGCGGCTTCACTCTCGTCCCCATCACGGCGAGCTGGAGACATGGGCATCACGGGCAGCTGTCCGGAGAATTCCACCGCGCGTGGGGCAGACCTTGCCCTCCGCCTGGAGAGCCTCTTCCCCGTCTCAGCCTAGGGGAGGTGCCCTTCTCAGTGCTGGGCTTCTGAGAAAACCTGGAAATCGGCTGCTTTCCTCCTTCCAAGCACGTTCCTCTCCCATCCCACTGCTTGTTTTAAAACAATGACACTAAAAAGCAGGACTCTTTGACTCTCCCTCTGTCCCCACCTGGCGAGGCACCGGGTACCGTCTCACTTTCAGGAGAAGACAAACAGGTTTCCCTGGTGACTCGTACAAACCCTGCCCCACGCTCTGTACCTCAAGTTAAAGAGGCCACACACTTGGTGCCCCATTCCCGAGGCCATGTTCTGCCTCAGGTTTCAAACAGGTGGGACAGACACACATGCACATCGAAGCCATCTGGTGGCACTGCGGTGGCAGCGCGGTGTCCACCTGCACCCACTGCCCCACTCCTGTCTTTGGTGAAGGCCATATTCGACTGATCGGACAGACCAGCCCGGAGTCCGCACACTGAGTGCTCTTCCACCCAGGACGCCCCCCAGCCCGACCCCTCCCCACTCCCCTTCATGTGGATGGTCCAGGACCCAGCTCTACCTGGCTCTGTGTACACGCATGTGAGTCCAAGCGCTGAAAGCCCAGACGCGTGGGGGGCTCTCCATGCTGGCGCAGGAGCCCAGGAAGCTCAGCACAAGTGGGCCCACAGACGTGGAGAGAGCTTTGGGGACCGCAGCCTTCTCCCGAGTGCAGGATCACTTCCACCTGCCTTCACCACGCCTTGGCTGGGCAGGCCCTCCCGCCGCACGCCTGGCCACCCTGCAGCTCTGCTCTGCGCCTCTCTACCTCCTGCTCGCAGGGCCTGTGCTGTTATTTCAAGCTGCTAATCTCGTTCGTCTTTCTCAGGTTGAATCCTCAAGGAATCCAGCTTTTGGGGATAAGATCCACAGGGCTCTTGCTGTGGGCAGAGCTCTTCCCACCAGGCTAAGTCAGCTCACTGGCCGGAGGCCTTCTTTCTGTTTTTCCTTTTTCTTTTTTGGTAAAGGCTTGTGGAGGAAAGGTACCGAATGGTCAACATTCAGCATCTAACACCAAGGACTAAGTTAAGAAAGCTGGAATACACACATAGTGCAAAGCTCAGAGGAAAATGGTCGGGGGGCCCCACTGAAAGCCCTGCAGAGCCGGAGCACTCTGACATGCACCTGGGCTGGGCAGGAACTTCCAGGCTGTGCTGGACCACGTCGTCTCCTGGAGCTGAAGCCCACCCACAGCAAAGCCACAGTGCAGCACCCGCTAGGCCTCGATCGGTGCTCTGTTCACCAACCACAGCAATTCACTCCACGCAGGGCCACGTAGCCCCCAGGGCCTCGATTTAAGCAGGATATTTCATAACATGGCAAAGACTCAAGAAATAATGCGAGGTGAAGAAAAAAAGCAAACTGGAAGAAATGTCCTTTGCACACACGATTATGTCCTTTCCAATGACTATCTTCTCAAAGAGCATTCGCCATTTTTATGAGAGAGAAAACGGTTAGACCAAAAAAGCCTGCCAAACGAATGAGAGGACAACACAGAGTTGAGGGCAGCAAGATCCAGCAAGAGATTAAATGCAGAAGTAGAGGCGATACAAGTGGGGAGCGGACCCCCTGCCCTCTGCTGGACAAGGTGGTGAAGGACCACGCTTTGGGGCGGAGACAATCCAACCTCATTCTCTTTTTTTCTTTTTTTTTTTTTTTTTTTGGTTTTTCTCCGGTACTGAGAACCGAACTCACGACCTTGCGCTTGCCAGGCAGGCGCTTTGCTGCTGAGCTAAATCCCCAGACCCTCCAACCTCATTCTCAACACACAGGAGGCAGCACCTTGAGCCAGGCCACCACACACACTCTCCCGGGGACGGTTACGTGACGGAAAAGAGCACAGGATGTAACACACTGCGGGAGTGGGTTCTCTTCCTACAACTGGGGACGCTCTCACCTTTTGTGACAACAGAAAGGAGTCTACTTGTGAAGACCTCCGGTCACGGTGACTTTGTAACATACCCCCACCAGAGAGGCAATAAGACGACTTGGGACACCCAGATGCGTATAGGAAGGGCACCGGCGGCAGTGGAAAGCTTGACAGGGGCACTGGAGGTTTGCGGGATTGCAAGACAGAGACGTAGCTTTGTTTGGAAATCTGAAGAGCTCCTCCAATGTTATGACCGTGAAAGCCGCCAGCATCCCGAGAAAGGTGCTCTGTGGGTGAGAGTCCCAAAGGCATGGAGACGGCAGCTGCCCTTCCTGAGCTGAGGCCCAAAACACAGTTTCCTGGGAAGCACACATGCTGTGACGTCGCCCATGGCTCACAGCACTGGCAGGAAGACTTTCAGAAGGAAACTGGAGAAGGAACACGTCTTGAGAAAGGCGGCGGTAGGGCCTTCAGGGGAAAGCAACAGAGGGGATCTAGCGGAAGGCAGCAGCTGAAGTGGGGGCAGGGCAGCCATGCACTGTGGGATGGGCGGGATGAAGTAAGTGAGCTTGTCAGTCTGCCGGGGGGGGGGGCACTTAACCGCAAACTTCTGAGACGTTCTATGCTTTTCTTACAGTTTGTGTGAACTGAGCTTGCAGATTAGAAACCTCAAGTAGATATCATCCACATAGCAAGCTCCAGAACACGTTAGCCTTCAGTGTACGGCTTGCCTTGCTCCTTTCTACGACCTGACTCAGCAGTCATCTCCCGCGATGTCATGTACTGTTCTACATCCACTGCTTCGCATGTTTGATCTTACTGACGCAACGTAAAGAAGCAAAGAAACATTCTTCCAGAAACTAAGGCACACTGGCTTGTGAAGGACTGGTAACTCCTCTGCTTCTAATTAGCCAGCTGAGCTCCCCAGTAGGCCCAACTCCGCTCCAATCACAGCCACTCACTGATATTCTCAGAACTTGGAACAGCAGTGTACCAGCCGCCGCTCCTCTGTGCCATGGCTCTTCTTGCTAAGCCATTCCTAACTTCAGAGGACCCCTGCGATGTGCCCATGGCATCCATGTGGCTGGCCCCGGCCTAATGCTCCCATGCACCGCATCTCTGATGTACACAAAGCACCTCTACAGTCTTCATGGCAGGCTAGATAACAGAAGACACATCTTCCACAGGCCCTCAGCTCAGACAGCCACTCTGCCCAAAACCACCGATCGGCCATACCTTTGGGGACCTGATAAGAACAAACATACCCTCACTGGGCAGACAGGCCAAGGGTGAGCCTACAGTCAAGTGACAGAACACAAAAAGCAACAGCTCTCCAAGAGGAGAGGTCAGCAGGCCAGGGAAACAGTAGAAAACAACCTCAATCCTACCATCACCAAGCTCAGGTAATAAATAACACTCAGAGATGGCTAGATTATGCTTAAGTGATTGATTCAAGTACATTAAAAAGTAATAAAAACCCTAAGTAAAAAGTACGGCATGATAAAAAAGACTGGGGAGGGGAGAGATGAAGAGAATTTATGAAAATGAGTAATATAGTTATAGAAATCAAAGACTAAGTGGCTACTTTTTATAGTAGACTTGACATAGATTATTAGTTAGAGAGCCAATTAGTTAAGTGGAAGGTTAGCACTGAGAAAATTGTTAATAATACGCTGTAGGGAGCCAGAGGAAGGGATTTTGAGGAGAAAATGGTTAAGAACAGGAGACTAGAATTGAACAGACCAATAAACGGCTAACTGGAGAAGAAGAGTTAAGTGGTAGTGGATAATCCGTGAAGAGCTAATGGCTAATCCGTCCTGGAACTGACACCAGGCATGTGTGCACTAACTGCTTAGGGAAGCCAAGATAAAGAAGAGCAAGAGGGCGCCATTTTCCAAGCATCCCCACATTCTGACTGTACAGGCCTGGGGTGAAGCCTTTCCCGAACACCAGGTAAGTGCTGCCCTTTCACCACATTCACAATGGCACACTGATCACTGGAACTTGGGCTCTGCTGACTTCCTGTTTACAAGGACGCTAGGGCTCAGGCCCCTGGCTTTCCTGATGTCACTGCCTGCTAATTCCTCATCCTTATGATTGACAAGCTGTGAGTCTACAAGGTGGGAGGCAGGCAGAGAAAGGATACAAGTATTTGGAGACTTCAGCTTACAATCTTTTTAAGGCATAACAGGGTCTCCCAGTAACGGAAGACGGTGACAGAGGCTGCTGGCCCCTTCTACACCACTTGGCTTGCGGACCAACAGGCTGAAGAGGCTGCAGCCAGGGCAGCACACGGTGGGCTCCATGGGGCAAGGTCCCCACCGAGGCGCACCCTCTGCAATTTAGGGCTTCCCTACTTTAAAGCTGCCATGGCTTGTGAAAGGTAGAGAAATTCTGCAGACCTGAGGGTAAAAATTTTAGCACATTATTATCTTAAAGTGAATATTTAAAACAACCATACCTTACGTTACTGTAAGTAAACTGTTCCAAAATACAGTTTTGGTCCATAGAGAATGCACAGAGATTGTAAGCATCAACTCAACGAGGTAAGTATGCAGCTCCTGGCTAGAGGGGAGAAAGGCGGGTGTTTACACATGTAGTCTGTGCTCCAGGAGACAGGAAACTGGCACACTGTCAGCCCTGGTTGGCTCACGTGTGAAGTGGGGATGGAAAGGGATCCTTGCCTCGCAGGGTGGTTGTGAAAATAGATAATACAGATAAAGCACTTTGCAATCAGTGATAGCCCCTCTTACGGCTTAGAAATAAAATAATTTAGTAAGTACTGAATTAATTATTTCATCAAACAAATAAATCAGTAAATGTCCACTTAAGGTTTTATTAATATCCAAAAACTCATGTGGATCTCCACAACACTACCCCGGCCAGGTGGGTGCAGCATCAGGCCTCAGAGGCGAAGCAAAGCTGATACCTAGGGTGGTACTTGCCTGCCACCTTCCCCTCATGCATGCAAGGAAAGAGCTGGGTGGCTTTGGGGGCTGCCCGATGTCTAATACAACGGCCTGTTCACTCTAACAGGACAGCCTTTGTGAAGAAGTGTTCTGAAACATAACCAAAATTCTACTTGGAACAGGAGCCCCAAAGTTACTAAACAATGCCCAGCCCCCAGGCAAAACAGTGACCTGTTTCTCTTTCTCAAAGCACAAGGTGTCCCCAAAGATTATAAGCAAAAATCTTGCAACATCCACATAATCATCCACCAGACAGCAGCTGCCCAGCTTCTAGTGAACAATCTACTCCTCCACACTTTCTTTGAAAGCCCCAAAACAATAAAAACGGAAAGGAAGAGAGAGAATGCGAAATACATTCCACCCCCAACGAATCAAAGAGACAGATACAACCACAAACCACAAATCACTGAGTACACCAGAACCAAAGCAATCAGGAAGGGACACAGCCAGCCACAACCCACCTCCTGAGGCCTGAGGACACATGGGTCCCGCTGGGAGAAACGGCCTGGCCCTGATACAGCTGGTCATGACAGAGCACGTGGCCATGAGAACAGAGCTGCTGAGCCTGTGGACTTGACCTTGTTCAGAGAAAAAGGAACGCATCAAATGCAAGCTAGGAACACAAAAGGCCTGCTGTGCGCAATGGCCAACTTAAACGCTGAATCTAGGGAACACAGCCTGCCTTGGGCAAATAAAATTCATTTGGAGAAAGTGTACTTCAGACTGCAGACTTGAATCTAAGAGTGCACCCTGCCTTAGCCTTTCCCCACCCCCGTTCTTCAACAGAAACCTGACCATATACGCAAAACTGCCTAAAAGCACTACCTTATCAACATGGAGGGCAGGAACGGGAAGGAGGAGAAGCACTTGCAGATACCTAAGAAAATACATATAAAGAAACAGGCAGAGTGTAAGAGAATATTCCCTATTCCGTCAGTTTCCTAGCACGCTAACAAATGACCACAATTGGAACGCCTTGAAACGTGGGAATGTATTATCCCAGAACCCTGAACAGGGCTCCCTGGGCTGAAGTCAGAGAGCTGGCAGGGCAGTATTCCTGCTGGAGGCTGCAGGGGAGATCTGCCCTCACCCCCTATCTCCCACTCCCATTCCAGCGACTGCATCACTCGGACCTCCGCTCGCACAGGGACAGCATCACCTCTGAGCCTACACATCCGTGCTCTCTGTGATTACCTGAGACACCCCTGGATACCCAGGATCATGTCCCCATCTTAAGGTACTAAGTTCAGTTCCATGTGCAAACCTCCTTTTACTATAACAAGTGACACCGTCACATGTTCCGGGGGTTAGGATATGGACATCTTCCGATGCTGTTATTCTGCCCACCACAGGGAAGGTCTTTCTAGTCGACTCTTCCAGCTTCTGGAGGCTCCTTTGTGTCTTGGCGGATTGCCCCTGCCTTCAACAATGCTGGGTTGAGGGGCTGGGGATTTAGCTCAGCGGCAAAGTGCCTGCCTGGCAAGCGCAAGGTCGTGAGTTCGGTTCCCGGTACCGGAGAAAAACCAAAAAACAATGCTGGGTTGAGACCGTCTCATGTCACCATCTCTCTGGGTCTCACTCTTCTGCCTCGCTCCCTCCACTTTTATGGAAGACCGTTCTCATTACAGTGGGTCCATGCGGACAGATAAGCCAGGACGACCTCTCTATTTTAAAGCCAGCTGCTTAGCAACCTTTGCTCCATATTCAACTTCTTCAAATCTGATTCTTCTCAGTTATGTAAGGTAAATATTCCCAAGTTCTGGGGATTACGAATATTGACATTTTGAGGGACCATTATCCTTCCTGTCGGATTCTATTAAAAAGGAAAAAAGAAGTCAAGGAAGAAATTGTATCCCAAAAGAAAGACGAGCAGAGCTTGGAAAGAAATAGAGAGATGAGTTAAAATAAATGGGCTGGAGGTTGTAAAACTACATTACGAGCAATAAAATAATAAAGAAAATCAATTGAGAAACAAGTGAATAAAATGGAAAAAGATATGAATCATGAAGTTTATTGAAAAGAGGGCAGATATAATACAGAGATAAAACAATATACATATAATTAAGGACCTTGAATGTCAACAGAAGAAAGGCCAATGACATAAACTTCTCAAATAAACTTCTCAAATAAAGTGACTTGTTTGTCAATGGCAAGGGTGTATGTCAGATGGCATAGTTTATAAGAAAATGATACAGAAAGGACTAGCCTCTAGAAACACCCTACTCAAATTCTGCAAATGGAAGTATCACGTGACTATCTAGACGGAAAACAGGTTGACTTCAAGTTTTTCTACAACAGTATTTGGCGCTAAAAGACAACAGAAATATTTCTGTACAGTTTTAAAGGAAACAGCGTAACTCAAGAACTTACTTTCAACCTTGCAAGAGTTGTCCAAGTGAGCGCCGTGAGCCATTTAAGAAGAGAAGAGGGGAAGAGGAAATCAGAGGAGGGCACTGAAACAAACTCTACGGTGAACTCCAGGCAAATTGAAAAATGCATTTTTAAAAACTGTTCAAGAATCCATCTTCTGGAACTACTGATAAAGGTGTGATATGAGAATCTATTTAAAAACAGCACTGAGAACAAGTAGCTGAAAAAGCGGGGTTACCAAGACACAAAGCAAGTTGTGTGCCTAGGCAATGTGAAAAATTGTAAGGAATACAACGGGAGGCAAAAAGGAAGTGCTGGTTTGCAGATATGGTTCTCTTTCAAAGCCTAAGTGACTTCACATGAACTCCAAACACACAGCAGTCGTTAGAAAGCAACAAACACATGCTTAGCAAGCAGCAAAACCCACTCACTACGCATTTTATACAGTATTTTTCCCTAACTTTACCAGCGCTGAATGCAGACTGGACCTGCTGCCCAAGTCCACCTCATCTTCTTCCTGGTTCCTGGTTCCACACATGGCGGTGCCCTGAGGGGTGGCGGAGGTTGGGGGACACACTACCTCCCACACACCAGTAGGATCAGCGATAGGAGCTATGACCTGGGAACACCTGCTAAGTAAATGCCTACTCATACCGAAAGAAGGGACGTTTTAGGAACCCCAGAAACAATACATTTAGCTTACATTCACCAAATCCTTCACCACTATATGAAAATAAAACTTAACTGAATACTTTTAAAATTTAAAATAGTGTATATTATAGACTAAAAAAAGTAAGCATCTCCAGTATTTCATGTTCCGACATTTTTAAACATAAAAAAGCACATCCTTGAGCATCCAT
Organism: Chinchilla lanigera; assembly: GCF_000276665.1. Taxonomy (NCBI): domain Eukaryota; kingdom Metazoa; phylum Chordata; class Mammalia; order Rodentia; family Chinchillidae; genus Chinchilla; species Chinchilla lanigera. The sequence goes on from NW_004955416.1 coordinate 30,531,478, forward strand.
AGATGGTTTCTAGGAGGAATAAGGAACAATTAACAGTGGTGCCTCTTGAGAAAGAAATGGGGATCTGGAGTCAGAAAATGATTCATTTCACTATGTACTCATTTTCTTTTAATTTATTCTTTTAATCTGTGCACATATTAGCTTTTTCACAGAGAAAAGAGAGTATGAATAAACAAAGGGAAAACAAAACACAAAAATTACTCTGGCTTTGTTTTTATGGAGTAATGGCTACCTTCCTGCCTTTGGTGTACAGTAGAAGGGGAGTGGGTTTGGGAATGTAGATGTCAGTATTTCTTCAGAAATACACTTCAGAATATACTCCCCAAAACAGACGGTTATCTTCACAACACCAAGAGCAAAGAGGAGCTCACTTAGGACCATCTTCTGAACCCTGTACACACACATAGACACACACACCCCACATACACACTATGCTCATTAATAATCTATGTAAAAATTAAAGTCAGTGAGGCACACTGGACAATGGTTTAAACAAACCTTTGGTGCATTCCCTAAAAAGCAAAGATTGCAGTAAATTATGACATGTGCCCACAGAGGACTGTGTTTTCCATTTCCTGTCTTTCTTTAAGCCTCGCAGGAAACAGCAGAGAAAGGGCATGCTGCCCATGTCCGGTGACCACTGAGCTCCTCCCCATTCCCAGGTGACCTCTCTGTTATAGCCGCCAGCATGCAGCTGCTGACCACATTCTTGCCATCCCCACACAACAATCATGCAAAGTGCCTGGTCTTGTTCTCCCTTAGAGCAGTGGGGCCTCCCTTAAGTACCCAGTGGTGGGGCAGTTCTTAGACCCAGCTCTTGGCCCAAGTTTGCCCCATCTGTGCAGGAAAAGATTCAGAGCTCAGAGTGGTTTGTGCCCTGTCCCACGGAAAGAGGGGCTGGGAAAGGAGCCAAGCAGGACTTGCAGTCGTGTGAGTCAGGTGTCACATGTGCGGACACAGTCTTGGAGACTGACTCAGCCAAGAACTCTTAACAGGAAAGAGCACAAGTAGAAAGTGGAACTAGTGTTGGGCCTGGGATGGGGTGTCTCACCCAGGTCTGTCCCAGCACTCAAGCACTCACGGGGTCCTTTGGGGGACCCGAGTGCCCTGCCCCTCTCCCCAACACTCTAGCGAGAATGCAAAGATGGCAAGCCTGTCCTGGGAGAAGCCCAAGGCCCCAGAGAGTGGACGGAGGAGGCAAGAGAAGCCACGGGCTGAGACAGAGCCTGCTGCACTCAAGTGCTAAGTGCAGGTCCATTTGGCTCAGAATGGACTGGCACTGGCAAAGTGCCCAGAAATGCCGAAGATGAACAGAAGGACCAGAAATAGGGCTCCTCAAGCATCAGTACCCAGGGATGCTGGGAAAATCACAACCCACAGGGAAGGTAGGGGGAGGACCCAGTAGAAGGAGGTGGCAGCCTGAAGCCTGCTGGAACCCCCAGAATTGATCGCCAGGCCCGATTCCAGCTGACCCTTTTCTGCAGTCAGCCATGTAGTCCAGTACCGCCCTCTGCACCATCCCAAGCCAGCATGAGGTGTCAACTAACGTCTCCTCGCCAGTTTCCACAGGCTGCCAGCAACTTCTGCTCGGTCGTCCTACATTTCCTCCAGGTATTGATTATTGCTTCTGAAAAATCATCTGGAAAAATGAGGGCATTGTTAAACAAGTTCCTGGCATTTGTAGTTTTATATGGTTTACAGCGTGCAGCTTCGTGTCTAGGTGAAGAAGCTGAAAAGAGTTGGAAAAGCTCTGCCTCCTAAAGATTCATATGGGGCCACCTGATCCTTGCCAAGCCATGCCAGTGGGATCTATGACTCTTGCCTGACCATGTAGAGCCTTCACATGTCGCCTCTGCACCACTCTGAGAGCTGCCCAAGTCCTGTGCTGTCTTGTGTTTTGCTTATGTCACCATGGATTGGCCCAGCCCAATGCCCAAGGTGGTCCATGGAGGTCTGTTGCTGTGGCAGCCCGATATCTACGCCAGGGATGCTTTCTCATGTCCTTTTTTGCATCTTGCATTGGGAGTTGGCAAGATGAGGACCTTCTGGGTATAGGCATCAGGGACTGAGGTCCTGTCCCTGCTGAAGCATCTCTGTAAATTTAGACAGATGGTTTCATCACAGTGGGGAGCAGATGGCCAGCGTGCCTCCTGGCTTGGAATAGATCTCTACTCCTCTTCCCTGAGCTAGGACAAAGGTGATATGAAGAACACATGCTTTGGATTGGGGTCTAGGTTGATTCTAAGCACCTCCTCCACGTCCTTAAACATGACTGTCCCTCTGTTTGATGCCCTGGTCATTTCTTGTACCAAAAATGTTAACATGTGATTGTGTGCCTTTTCTTAGTAATGTCCAACCTCAACTGCCTCTGAGACCCACACTTGACCTCAGAAGCACACTCCAAGGGTCCCCAGAGCAGAGGGGGTGAGGTCAGAAGGACCGTGGACTTTCCGTTCTGTAAAAAGGGTTTTCATTGGAGAATGCAATACTGAACTATGAGTCTTTTTATTATAAAGCTTACAGTGATTCAGTTCCTTCTTGGGCAATTTTTACATAAACACAAACATTAAAAATGAAAAACACTGGAGAAAGTTAATTACTTCAAGGAAAAAGTTCCCAGCAGTACTTTATACAAAAATCATGATTTTCCACTCAATACTGTGGGGACAGCCAATGTGTGTATGACTGTCACCGTACAGGTCTGTTATAGGAAGTAGGTAGATCTTATTCTCTTGCCAAACTGAATAGCGAGATAGGTGACAAGGACTTGCTCAGGGGGCAGATAGGGAGGTCTGGAGGCTCCCTGGGAACCCTGCTGAGAGGCATAGGGAGACCAGTAGGCAGCAGTGGTAATAAGACTGGTGTGGGTAGCACACAAGGGACGCCCACAGGAGGTATCGGCTCGGGAGTCCATGACTATCGGTGTGCAGCTGTAGGTGGTGTGGAAGACTTCCTCTGCCAAACCAGGCAGGGAAAGAGAAGCTGATGGGGAGGGCAGCAGCTCTGTGATCAAGTGAGTCTGCCAGGTGTCCATGTGCAAGGAGATGAGACCAGACCTCACAGGACAGATCACTGGGGCAGTTAAGGGCAGAAAGCCTCCTTCAAGGAAAATAGTCTCGTGGAGCATAAGCAAGTATTTGCTCCCATGGGTTTACAATGCTACTGAAATGTTGCTATAGCCCCATAGAGAAGGCCACCCCAGGAACATAGAGGAATGAGAGTGTGATGGTTTATTTTAGAAGTCCACTTGGATGGATTAAGGAATACTAAGGAACCTGGAAAAGCATTATTTCTAGGTGTGTCTGAGAGGGTGTTCTTGGAGAATGACATGTAAGTCTGGGTGGGCGAAGAGGAGAAGATCCACCTTAAATGTGGGGGGCACTATCCAACTGGCTGGGGCCTCAGATAGAGCAAAACCAATGAGGAAGCTAATGTGTGTGTGTCTGTCTCTACTGAAGCTGGGGCACACTCCTCTTTTCCGCCCCTTGGACATAAAGAACTCCAAGCTTTCTTGCCTTTGGACTCTAGGAGGTACTCCGGCAAATCCCACTCCTGACCGGTTTCTAGACTGTCCGTGTTGGTCTGAGAATTATACCAGCTGCCCTGGTTCCAAGACCTTTGAACTCAGACCAAGCCATGCTACCTGCGTTCTAGGGGCTCCTGCTTTGAAAATGGCTTATTATGGGGCTTCACCTCTGGGGCAGATAGGCCTAGTGGCAGCCTCTTCCTTTCTGAGGAGATGCTGAGGCTTAGGATTTGCCATTATTTTTTTAATACAAGTTGAGAATTTCTAATGTGAAAATACTAAATGCCCCCAAATCTGAAACTATTGAGTGTCAACATAACACTGCAAGAGGAAAATTGTACATCTGACTTCCTGTGGCAGATCACAGTCAAATCACAGGTACACTAAAAATACTGTACCCAATTATCTTCAGGCTATATGTATAAGATGTACATGAAAAATAAATGAATTTTTTTGACTTAGGTCTCATCACCAAGATCTCTCATTATGTATATTCAAATATTCTAAAATCTGTAAGAATCCAAAATAAAAGATATTTCTGGTCCTAAGCATTTTGGATAAGGGACACTTGACCTGTATAAGAAGTTAATATTGTCAACCACAACATCTGCTTTTCCATGGTGAGTTTTCTTCTTCTACAAAGGAATGTTTCATACATAACTCATTCATATGACCTTTTGTGGGTTCTTTTCTAACATTAGTATTTTCAAGGAGGCAGAACTAACTTGTTTTTTAAAACACTGTGAAATAATTCACCTCATCAGGGACATAGTTAATACACGGCATGGGAAATATGAAACCATACCTCTCCATAGAATGTATATTCCACTGTATGACAAGCAAGCCCTATTCCAGCTAATCAGTAAATAACCTGTTTTCTTTGTTTGTAAACCAAATAAAAATAATGCTGCATGCTACTGAATTGGGAGCTGAAGTTCTAAATGTCTCAAATTTATATAAGCAACATTCTCAACTACAATGCCTCTAAACTCATGGGAATGAAGCAATTCTAGAAAGAATAATTAAATTTTTAATTTTAATTCCCATAGGGCTATTAAATGCATTTAACAAATATGAATTGAGCGCCTGCTCTGAACAAGGTGCCTTGGAGATGTAACAACAGCTAGTGCGTCGGCTTCTCTTCCCAGGCCTAAGAGAGGGAGGAATTTTGTCCACACCACTCATTCCTCACCATAAGCACTTGCTCAAACATGTGGTCTTCTCCTCAACCGAGGAAATGGAAACAAATATTTTTAAGAGACACCTAGTTTTTCCGATTTGTTCTCTCATACCTGTGAGTATGGCCTTCTATCCCTCTTATTGGTCAACACTTTGGGAGATCTAGGGAATTAATTTTGTACAAAATCATGGAGTTGAATGGGATCTCAGAAAGTAGGTAGGCAGTCTCCAATATTACATGTGAAATGAAGACCTAGAAAATATACTCTAAGTCTGGGCTATAGCCTGAAGTTCGCCTCTTCTAGGGTGGGAGTCCTGTCTCCCCTCCAGGAGGGCCAGAGCCTCTAGTCAGTACTAGGCAGGGAAGGAGCTTGATATAAACACAACGATACACTGATCTTCGGCCAGTAGACCCTACATGTGAAGCGACTCACCCATATCCATCCCTCTGCTAGACATTCAAAGCCCTAGGTCCTCTTCATGAGAATGCATTTCGGAACGCATTGCTTACTAATGGGATAAATTGATTTTGTAGAGGAAATGCTGTTGACTTTACCCACTGTAGGCAGACCACCCTGGAGAGCTTCCTACACTAGGAAAATATGCCCTGTTTAATAATCCAGAGTCAGGTGGGCACTTACAATCCCTGGACCTCAGACCTAAGGTCACAAGCAGCACTTCAGACAGGAGAGACCATCTGACTTCATAAATGAAATGATCAAAGATAAGGGCATGAACTGCAACCCATCCTTGCAACTCCAGGATGTGTGTTTGCACGAGATCCAAGTTGGCCTTAAAGCCTGCCTATTCCATAACTGCAGAACCACAGTGCTGAACTAGATAGTCACAGAGCTTCCACTCAGTCTAATAAGCAGCAGTATTTGCAAAGGATCCATGACCTTCCTCGTGGGCCTCTGTCATCTCAGACATGGCACAGACCCTTCTGTCCTCCACCATAATCAAGCCAAGATGAGGGATGTCCCAAAACCCAGAGACTTGTTCTAGAAACACAAGTAGACGCTGCAAGGGAGCCTGCTGAGACTGAAGGGGAGTGGTTCCTTCCCTGGCCTGCCCATGTGCCACCCCAGGGAAAATGCCAAGATCACCCTCCTTGGCAGGAACTCAGGCCACCACCGCCCACCAACACAATTTCCCCCCATCCCCAGCATCTCTGCACAAGATTCCATATGTAGAAGGTTATTTGCTTTCCTCTCGCTCACCTCCAATTTTTCCGTATAAATGACCAATGCTGCATGAACTCTAAGATACGGAAGTTGGTTCCACGATGCTCCCAATCAGTGAACACTTGGAGGCCTAGAAGGCACATGCCCAGCAGTATCAGACATGTTGGGGACATAGCCCAACCCTCAGTAAGTTTGCCACCTGCTCTGATTTAGAGGAACTTCATTTAGCAGAGTGCAACAGAGTTGGCTAACAACTCCTATCTCTAAGAACCAGTAAAACATAAAAGACACTCAAATTTTATTTTACCCACGCCTCTTTATTTTTCTAAAAGAAAAAGAGTCAAAGCAAATTCACCCAAGCAACACCTTGAATTGCAAGCACACATTGCAATGGTACCAACTGATAAAGGAGAGAAACTGGGCCAGTGGTGAGGCAGACGTATTCTATCTGCAATTCCTTTTATTGGAACAACTCACTGATCTTTAGAACTTAAGAACTCCCATTTAATTTTACAGTTCAGTGATGACTCTTTCAAGAGATGGAATAATATTATTTAAAAGGCAGGCAGAAAAAAAATATCCCATTCACTCATTTGGAAAATCAAAACTTACCTATGTATATCTTGGACACTGATTTGTTCTAAGGCATATAAAATTATATATGAAATTATGCTGACCACACTTCAACAATACTGCTGTGATTTATGTGTTTGTCAGTTTTTTGTTGCTGTGACAAAATACCTGAGGAAATGAAGGAGGAAGGATTTATTTTGGCTCATGGCTTCAGAGGTTGCAGTCCATGGTTGACTGACCCCAAGGCAGAAACACCATGGCAGAAGAAAATGATGGAAGAAAGCCGTTCAGCTATTGGCCGGCAGGAAGGACAGAGAAAGAAAGAAGGATGAGGGGGGAGAGAAGGAAGGAATGTGAGGGAGACAGAAAGGAGGACAGAAAGGGAGAGGGAGAGAAAGACAGACAAACCAACCGACCAAGAGCCTGGGCTGTGGACTGTTTCCTTCCATTTTTATTTCAAATGGGCCTCTAGCCTTGTTGGACGGCACCACCTAATTTCAGGATGGTCTTGCCCCTCATTTTGCTATCCTACATGACAAATGTCTCTGGAAACACCCTCATAGACACACACAAAAGTGTGCTTTACTCATTTTCTAGGTGCTTCTCAATCCACTCAGGTTGACAATTAACATGAACCATCACGGTTTGGATGGGGCTTGAGGACTTGTGTACTGGAAGCTTTGTCCTTAGTGTGGCCATGCTGAGGTGGTGGAACCCTAAAGAGGTGGGGCCTGGTGCAAGGCAGGAGGTAATTATGTTATTGGGGGTGCTGCCCTCAGAAGGGATTACTGTGGCTCTCAGGAAGCGAGTTAGTTATCTGGAGAGTGGGTTGATGTAAAGTGAGGTCATCCCATGCATTCGTCCCCTTCTGCCACATTGTCATGCAGCAAAAGGGGCCATCATCAAAGCCTAAACAGAGGGGCAACCTCATCTTGGACTTTTAGCCTCCAAAACTGTGGGCTAAATAAACCTTTCCCAGGTTTAGACACGTCTTTACAGCAAAGAAAATGGAGTAAGATAAATACACATTGTTTTAAAATCTCAAATCATCATTAAAAGGATCATGGAGAAAAGATTATAACCATGGCAAGGTCTTTGATAAAAAGGTACTGCATCAACCTCAAGGTTAAGAACTCTCACTTAATTTTACAGTTCAGTGATAACTCTTTCCAGAGATGGAAATGATACTATTTAAAAGACAGGTAGGAAGGGTTGGGAGAGAAGGGCATGCCACATCCAAAGGTCCCAGCAGGATCTGCCAGGCTGGCCCTGGGCTTGCTATAAGAGCTTGATGCAGACAATTCCTAAACCAGGAGAACAGAAAGTTGGGTAAATTGCTCTGGGATGGTTATGGAAGTGCTGGGGGAGCCAAACCAGGGTCTTCTCAGAAACAGCAGGCTCAACCAGGCAAGGACAGTGCCAAGGACAGATGTCCGCTCCCACCTGCTGAAGCTGCCTCCTCTTGAGTGAGCACCGAAACCCCTGTCCCAGCAACTGAGAAACTCAATCTAATCTCAGAGGGATGAATGTGTGGTCCAGCACCACATGGAATGCTGCAGTCAGCTAACAGAACCACTGAATGAAATACTGAATAGACAAGGAAATGAGTTATAAAGCTCTAATTTAATATTTCATAAGTCAATACTGCATCTCATATATATTCATTCAGATATCAAATTTCCATATTTGGAAGGAAAACTAGATGAGAATAAACAGAAAATGTTTCACTGGGAGGAAAACCCAAAACCCCTTAAACCCCTATCACGAGCTACCTCTGGACTTATCTGCCTAAACCAACAGAGAGGTATGCAAAGCCTGCAGTTGTATTAACGTGTCTTTGTCTTCGCAGAGTGGAAGACGTTCTGCAGCAGAAATCTAGGCAAAACAAATAACAACAAGACTGGCGTATGTGGCACTGTGGGATTTCACTGGATGAGGCCTCGGAGACCCAGACGGCTAACTCTCTCTCTGTGCCACGAGGAACCTGAAGCATGACCAGGCTGTGCCCTTCCCAGCGTGCCAGGCTGTGGCTGTGCAGCACCTACACCTCCCTATCCTAGTTTTAACCCCCGCCTCCTAGCCCAGAGAGGCGGTCTGCAAACCACCCAGCTAACCACTCCTCCACAGAGCAGGCAAGGGAAAAGGCTCTGTCCAGCCCGCCCCTCAGTTCCAGCACTTTAACAACTTGTCTTTAACCTTTACATTTCTACAAATGCTGAAGAACTCCAGCCCAGAAGTGAGGCAGAGGTGGCGCTCACTGACTGCTCTGTAACATCTGTGTCAAAACTCCCATAGTCTTTGCCTGACACTCAAACTTGCTGGGGAATGCAGCAGCCTACCGATGGATAAATACATTCTCCTTCTTTCTGCTTAAATGTCTGTGGATTTCTGGATTCCCTGTGCATAGAACACTCTGTGGTTACCCTCAGGGACAAGCAGCTTTATAAGGGATTTGGTGACATCTGCTTTTATATTAGTGGCACTTCCCCATAGCCACTCAAAATGACAAGCCTGGTTCAGCACAAAGCTGAAAAACAGGTTATTTCCACCTGCCCCCTTGAAATCAATAATTTGGCTTTGCAGGCAGTTTCACAGGAATAAGAAAGCATAAAGAAACAGCCAGTCAGGGCACCTGGATAGCTTTCTAGTCGGGCACCTATTAAACTCTGCTCTTCGCAAGCTATGATAGTTCTCTTCTGCAGGTAAGTTCTATGAGAACCCTCAAGAAGAGCGGGGAGCCTATGGCTTTCAGTAACACAGCCAGACACTGCAATCATCACCCAAGCCTGGGAGATGGCCACAGAAACTCACTAAGGTGACCCTTCGGCAGGGGCAGGCTGCTCTGAGTCTCCCGGGAAAAGCCTCACGGGGAGCACAGGGCTGAAGAACGGGCACACACTGGCAGTAGATAAGCACATTTGAGTGAAAAGCACACTTTCCTCTTCTCTCCTGTTTTCATTTTTTATGGGGGAATTCATTATTGATTCGACTTTAGCTCTCTCCATCAGAGAAAACTGGAGGCTCGTAACTCCGGCAAGAGGGACACGTAGGGGCCCCTGGGAGGTACGACAGGGACCCCGGGTTGAAGTCAAGTAGGAGTGAAAACTAAGGGCATATATGAACGGAGGAAAAGTTTCTGTGAGTTGCCCTGGGTGGCATGGTCATGTCCTCACCAGGACTCAGGCCTGCAGTTCTCCGAGGACAATTCTTTCCTTCCCAAGCCAACGCACTCACTTCTGCAGTCTGAGAAGGCTGTCACCTCACAGTCAAGGTTTGCTAAGAGCCAGCAGGCACTCTAAAGACAGGGAGCTGCTAACCTCCCCGCTCCATAGACGAGACCCAATTCTGGTATTTCACATACGTGCCCCCTTCAGTTTCCATTCTTTGGGCTCACAGCAGGGGAGAGAAATTGAGAAGTATGGCGTGTACACACACACACACACACACACACACACACGCACGCACACACACACACAAATCGCCCTCTCCCAACCCCACAGTCTTCCCCCAAGGCAGCCTGGCAGAAGCCCACCACCGCCATGTTTGGTACGCCCCCTGCTGGTCTGGCAGGAGCTGACTCAGCCTCCATTCTGTGGGCTTAAGACACAGATAAATGACCTTAAGAGGCAGAGGGAAGGAGGAGCAGGAGGCAATTTCGGCTTACGGAAGACTTACCACTTCTACACAGAAAAGGTGAATGAAGAGACTCTCAGGCGAATTTAAAAAATGTTTTAGGAAATAACTAATTCCTGAAGACCTAACACATGCCTCTGTATTATCAGAAGTACCACAAGGAATTAAGTAGAAAAATTATGGTAAATATTTTCACAGGTCTACAGGTGATAAAAATGGCTATGTGGGCCAGAATAGTTTCACAGACTCGATTTTCAAGGAGTTCACAGCCCAGAGCCCTGCAAACCACTCTTCTTATCCCTAAGGACATTTTAATTATAGAGGAATCTCAACAGACAACTTAAGAGCTCAAGTTCTAAAGCAACCATATGCAGAGCAAGACCATGGCAAAGCGGTGCCCTCGGAACCAGTTCTGCCACAAGGCTTATCATCTCACGCAGGCACGCCACTGGAGCTACACTTGGCACCCCGGGACGGGAGGTCAGGGGCCCTGTCCCGCACATCGATCACCCAGAGTAAGATTCTGCTCCCCGCAGCACCAGGGTGGGGGCCTCACAAGTTACTTCAGGGGACACCTGCCCCCCAGCAGCCAGGCACAGGGGAGACTTCCACCCGCAACACTTCAGAAAGCAATGACGCCCACTGTCACCTTGAACGCCAAGGGTCTAAAGTCAACCACTGTTTTCACATATTTTTTTTCACACCAATCCAAGATTCAAAAGCTTCCCATCCCTAAAACCAGAGTCAAACTTTTTCTGCGGCGCATAAGGTAGTATTAAATTCCTCGCAAGCCCAATATGCTCACACTAATAATGAAAGGCATCTGTATTTTAGCCAATTAGGAGTGGTCATTAATTATTAAATACAAAAATGTCAATATTTAGGTCCCTTATTGGATGTCCTTCTGACACAACAGGCTTAAGTAGACGTTCAGACTGTCTTGGGAACTTGCTTACTTTTGCTCCCATTAGAGTTGGTGCTAATGGCACACTCGCACGATAAAATGCTGGTGTGTTGCTGACATTTAGGGAGGAATTTTCCCAGAACTTGGTGTGCTGTGCAGATCTCCAGCCTCCGCACTCGCGGACCCTCATTGGATGTTGTAAAGGTCTTGGATGGGGTGGGACCCACACAGCTGCTGGGAGAGCCCTCGCCAGACCGGCACCCTTTGCCCAGGCAGACTCCGCCAGGCACACCCTGGAAAGGAGTGATGGAGGAGGAGACCTGCACATCTGCCTGAAGCAATCAAGGCCTGCGAAGAATTAGGCCCCACTCTCTCCCTTCCCCCCGAACACATCATCTGCCTCATTAAATAGACCGTCTTTTAAAATCGCTCCTCTTACTGCTCACTTTCATTTACAAAGATAAGCAAGCGACACCGGGTACCCGTCATACATGACTTTCCCTGCATCTGCGCCGTGCGTGCATGAAGCCCTTCCCAGATCCGTGGGGATCTAACAAGTTTCCCTTCAAACGTTCTTACATCTATTCATTTCCAAGCCGACAGATAAAAATAAAACTGTTTTCACTTATATGGAGATTGGGAGTTTAGCGAGCAGCGGCAAAGCCATTTGATGGCAAAGATTCTCACAGGGCTGCAGCAGCTGCACCAGCGGGAGGAGGGTACTCTTGAGCGGTTGTGTCCAATGAAGGAAAGTTTTAGTTAATGATGACATCACTGACATCTCCCAAATTTAAAGGAACACTTAAAGCACAGCGGATGCAATTTTTCCCCTCCAGTGAGGAGATGCCAGGGAGGCCTCCGGGTTCACAGCCAAATCGCATCCACGGCTCCACCGCTGTCCAGCGAGACCGGCGGAGCGAGCCAGCGCGCGGCGGGCGGTGCGCGGGGCCCGGGGCCCACGCAGCCTCAGCCCC
>NW_004955416.1:30544120-30600777 GCF_000276665.1 Chinchilla lanigera
CGCGCTCCGGGGCCGGGCGCACGCCTCGTCCGGCCGCGGTCCTGCCCGTCCTCCCGGCTCCCCGACCCGGCCCATCCCCTGCTCTCTTTTCACTTTCCCACGCCGCTACTTAAGGTCGGTTCCGCGGCGGTGCCCTGTCCTGCCTGCTCCTCTGTGCCCGCGGGCGCCGCACCCCGTCGGAGAAGCCACGCCCCTTTCTGCCTGCCGCGACCTCCGCTCGCGGTGACACCGGGGCCACGCTTTTTCCCCACGACCCCCACCCTTTTGTTGAGACAGGCTCTGTAAGTTGAATTTCTTGACGAGTGTCGCTTTACTCCTACTTTAGGGCTTTTCCTCCGGCCTTAAACATTATACATGCTTAATAGTGTTTAGTAATTTGACGTTTTAAAATGAATATGCAGTAATATTTTCTTTTTCATATGAACACCTGTGGTGGTCAGCGATTATCTGTTTTCACGTAACCTGCAGGGTGATCAAGAGACATTCCCCAAGGAGCTCTCTACTACTGTCCCTTTATAGCCACACCCTCCTGAGCGCTCACTTTGGCCAACCTCTGATATGCTCTCCGTTGATACAGTTTTGTCTTTGTGAGAATGTCGCACCCATGGAATTATGCAACAAATTTTGTAATGTGCAACACAGGAATCCGATTATTCAGTGCATTATTATGGTTTCAATACTCATCCATGCAGTAGCAGGTGTCCGATTACTTAAATCCTCTTCTGTTGATATATTTACTCCCTGGAAGATATTTGGACGATTTTTAGGTTTTGGTCAGTCCCAGTAGATATTCTACAAACATTTGCATATGGAGTTAGAACGGACTAAAGTTTTTAAATTAGTTGGAGACACACACACACACACACACACACACACACACGTGCTCATGGATTTACAGTGGGATGACATCCGATTAAGCTCGTGCTACACTGAAAATATCATAAATAAAAACTGCATTTAATACATCTAACTTACATCATACTAACAGCGGAGCATCAGTGCCTTGACTGACAGGGAGCTGAGACTCCCAGGGTGTCCGTCCAACATTGTGACACTAGCCCTGGAAAAGACCAACATCCAGAATTTGAAGTAGTATTTCTATGGAATGCATGTTCTTTGCACCATTACAAAAGTTAACAAAAAAACCCTGAACCATTGAGGACTGGCTATATGTGCTAATATATTTGATATGTATAAGGTCATATATGGCATCCTAATAGATATCCAGTGCTGTATCCGTTTTAATATTCGATTTCTTCATGAAAAGTGACGTTGAGCTTATTTTGTATATTTGACTTCTACTTTGGAAGTACTAAGGATTGAACCTAGGAACTTTTCACCGAGCTACATTCCCAGCCCTTTCTATTTATTTATTTTTGTTTTAATACCACATGTTGCTAAACCATTAATTTGCTCAATCTGGGCTCACATTAAGAGCCTCTTGCCTCAGCCTCCCAGAGTGTTGGAATTACAAGCTTCGGTCATCAGGCCTGGCATTTATCTTTGTATCTTCTTTTGGTGAAGTTCATACCTTTCACACATTTTCAATTAGGTTATTTGTGTTGTTGAGTTTTAAGAGTCCTTTGCACATTTTGAGTAAAATTGCGGGTATGTGTATGGAAATGTTTTCTGCCAATGTGAGGTTGGTCCTTTGATTTTCTTAACAGTGTCTGTTGCAGAGTAGATGTATTTAGCCTTAATAAAATATACCTTAGGTCTTTCTTTCTCTTTCATAGATCATATTTTTAATATTTGTATCCAAAAACACAACTAAGACTAAGATCACATATATTCAGTTATATATTTCTTCTACACGTTTATAGCTATACACTTTACATTTAGGTTTGCAGGGAAAGTCTGTGTCCTGGTTTTGTTTTTTGTTTTTTTGGTTTTTTTTGGTCTGTGAATGTTTGTTGAAAAAAACAACTACCCTATCTCCATTGAATTGGGCTGGCTGTTTGCCTAAGGTCAGCTGACTGTACATTTGTGGTGGTCTATTTCCGGCCTTTTTGATGTTTCAGTGATAAATATGTAATTCTTTGATTATTACACTACCTGCGTTGATTACTATAGCATGCTCTCTGGATTACTATAGGTGTGTAGTTAAGTCTTGCAGTCTCTTAGTGTCAGTTCTACAACTGTCCTTCAATCTTACATTGGCTACTCAAGGTCTTTTGTCTTTTCAAATATATACTTTAGGATGAGTTTAGGAGTAGCTACCACAAAGCTTTCTGAGATTTTGATTCAGATTCCATTAAATTGTACATCAAATTTGGACAAATTAAGATCTTAACAAGATTGCTTCCTCTAATCGGTGAATATGAAATATATTTCCATTTAAATAGATCTTTGAGTCTCTCAACAATGTTTTATGGTTTTGTGTACGTACGTCCTATAAGCTTTCATGCTATTCATCCATATTTTGTTTCTGGGTTGTATACATGATACTTCTTAATTTCAAATTTTAATTGTTCATGGATGTACTGTAGGAAAGCAGTTAACTTTTATGTATTAATCTTGTATCTGTGATTTGCCTGTCCGTTCCAGGATTATTTTTATGGAGTCTTTGGGATCCAAAAAATGTATCATATTGTGATCTTCTAATAGAGACAGTGTTACTTCTCCTTTTCAATCAGTATCCATTTTATTTCTTTTTTTTACCTTATTGAATTAATTGGAACTTCGGATGTGTTGTAGTATAGTAATAGCAAAAGGGGACATCTTTGTCTTCTTTCTAAGTTTAGGGAAAAAACATCCAATATCTTATCACTAAGTTATCACCTGTAGGGCTTTTGTAATGTTCTTGGTCAAGTTAAGGAAGTTCCCCTCTATTCTTAGTTTGCTTAGAGTTTTTATTGTGAATGGATACTAGATTTTGTCAGTTTTTTTTGCCTGCATCTACTAACATGATAATGTGATGCCAAGTTTTTAGTTTGTTGATGTAATGGGTTTCATTGATTAAATTTCAAAATTTAAGCAGGTTTGTATACATAAATCCCAATTTCTTGTGATATATAAATGTCCTTATATACTGTTGTGTTCAATGTGCTAGTTTTTTAGGATTTTTACATCTATATTTCTGAGAGATGATGAATACGTAAGTTTTGTTTCTGTAATGTCTTTATCTTGTTTTGGTATTCAGGTAAAGCTTGCATCATAGAATAAGATAGGAACCTCTTTCTACTTCTGTTGTCTGTAAGTGATTGTAAAGAATTGACATCATTTCATCATTAGATATGTGATGAAGTTCATTCATGAAACACTTAGATCTCATAATTGTTTCAAAGATTACTTATTATTAATTTGATTTTGTTATGGGCATTGAGGTATATACATTACTGTTTGTTCTTGTGTACATTTTTGTAGCTGTGTCTCTCATGGAATCAGTTGGTTTTATCTGACTATTCCATTGTATCAGTTTAGAGTTGTTCAACATAATACTTGATTACTCTTTTAATGTCCATAAAATTACTAGGGCTGGCTCCGCTTTCATTTTTAACAATTGGCAAACTATTTCTAACAACTTTTCTTATCATGATACATATTTATGAATTTAAATAGTACTTTTAAAGAACCAGTTTCTATTTTATTGATTTTTCCTACTGTTTTCCTATTTTCCACTTTACTTATTCTGTAACTTTTATTATCTGTTCTAGTTACTTTTCTATCAGTGCTGAGACACAATACCCAATGCCCAAAGTTAAAGGAGGAAAGGTTTATCTAGCTCACAGTTTGTAGAGGTTTCAGTCCATAATTAGCTGGCTCCAAGGCAGGGTAGCACATGGCAGAGGGTCAACAATTCATGGTGACAGAAGACACCAAAAGCAACAAGGGAGAGACAAGACTCTTTCTGTCCTTCATGTAATATGCAGACTACCTGCCCTAGGGTGGGTGTAGCAGTGACACCCTTAATCCCAGCATTGAACCATGAATCAGTCACAAACTCTCAATTCAGCTACCTGTGAAAAGCCTGTCCCTGTGGCCGTATGAAATTTTGGGGGGACCTCTAGACATGAACCATAATATTATCTTCTGCTTGTTTTAGGATCAAATTACTTGTCTTTCTCTAATACCCTGGGTGAAACTTATATTTTTGATTTTATATCTTCATTCTTTTCCATTATGTATTTAATGATAAATGTTTCCCTTCAAGTACTGCTTTTGCTGTATAAGACATAGTTTGGTGAGTTGTATTTTTATGTAGTTCAACATATTTTAATTATTCTTGATACTTTGTCTTTGTTCCATTGTCGTTAAGAAATGTGCTGTTGAATTTCCAATAATTTGCGACTTTCTACTTATCTTTCTGTTCTTGATTTTTAGCTTAATTCCATTATACTCTGAAAACATGCTCTATGATTTCTATTTTCCTTTATTTTAATAAGGTTTGTTTACTTGGAATGTGGTTGATGTTGGTGAATGTTCCATACAAACTTGGGAAGAATATGTACTTTGCTATTAGTGGAACTAGGTATAAATCTGAACTAGATAATTCTAATTATTAGTGTTGTTCGGGTGAACTCTATCCTCTCCAATTTTCTGCCTACTTGATATATTATAGGTAGAAGAATGTTGAAGTCACCAACTATGACAGTGGATTGATCAGTTTGTTTTTCCAGGCTTATAATTCAGATTTATGATATTTTCTCTTATATATTTTGTTTCTGTTGTTAAGTACATCTACACTTAAGATTATTAACTTGCAGAATTGGCCCCTTTATGATTATGAATTACTACTCCTCTCTTTTATCCCTTGTGTTTTTCCTTGTGTTAAGTTTTGTTTTATATGAAATTAATTTAGTTGCTCCTAATCTACTTATTAGAGTCAACATGCTATATCTTTTTTCTATTCCTTTAGTTTTAACTAATTAGATATTTTATGTTAACATGGGCTTTTTATAGAGAAGAGGTAGTTGAATCTTGTCTTCTTAACTACTCAGTAAATCTGTGGCTTTTAATTGATGTATTTAGGCCATTCACACTGAACTTGATTATTGATATGTTTGGTTTTATATCAGCCAACTTGGTAACTGCTTTCTAATGATTGTTAATGGTTTCTTTTTTGTTTTTTTATTTCACTGATTTGAATTGAATATTTTATAATATTGCATTTACTTTAAGACTACCAATTATATTTTGAAGATATTTTAGTGCTCATTCTAGAGTTTATAGTATAAATTTTTCACTAATTTCTATCTTTTTTGAAATAACACTATTCAACTTCACATGTAGTACAGGTATCTTATAAAAATATTTCCAATCCTCTGTCCACATTTCTGTGACTTTGCTGTCAATTTATTCAACAATAACCTAGTTCCCTGGTACAATGATTGCTTCAAATAATTATATTTTAGATTAATTAATAATAAAAAGAAGGTCTACTTTACATACATTTATTATTTCTCCAATATTTCCTCTTCTTATATAGATCCAAAAATCTTATGTATATCATCTTCCTTCTGTCTAAAAAGAAAAAAAATCTTTTAGCATTTCTTGATGGGCATGTCTGATAGTGAATTGAACCAAATTTTGTTTGCTTGAGAAAATACTTCTTTTTTAGTTTTGAAGGATAATTTTACTGGATATAGAATTACAGGTTAGTTGCTTTTGTCTTTTAATCCTTTAAATATGGCGCTCTACTTTTTTCCTGATTATATGGCTTTTGATGGGAAGCTAGTTCTGTTTCTTAACCCTTTTCTTCTACATATATTCTACTGCACACCCTCCAACCTCCCATTCCAGCTCCTTTCTGTATTCTTGTGTTCTCTCTCTCTCTCTCTCTCTCTCTCTCTCTTCTCTCTCTATGTCTCATGCACATTGAATATAATACATCTACTTCTGAATTTTTTAAAAACCCGTTTGTTGTTCTCTGAGATCTACACAGTATGATTTTGTGTCTGTCATTAAGGTTGGAAAGTTCTTGACTATCATTACTTCAAAGATTTATTCAGCTCCTTTCCCTCTTTTATCTCCCTCTGATATCCTAATTATACATGTTACAACTGTTGAAATTTTTCCATACTTCCTGGATGTCTATACTATTTTTTCTTTTCGCATTTCCTCATGGGAAGCTTTTATTAACCTATCTTCCAGTTCCCTGATTTTTTCTTCAGCCATGTCCAGTCTATTGATGAGTCTATCAAAGACAGTTATAATTACAGTACAGTATTGATGATATCTAGAATTTTCTATGATTTCCTTTAGAATCGCCATCCTTCTGCTTATATAATCCATATGTTCTTGCAGGATGTCTATTTTTTCCTGTTAGAACTAGTATCAGTTAGTGTTCACCATGGAACTAAAACATGTATATGCAATAAACACCTTTTACTAGTTATGTGTTTGAGGGGAGCAGGAGAGCAGCAGAGGGCGTGAAGGTGGGGACAAGGAGGTGGACAGATTGACATTACAGGAAATAGGCCTGTGCCACTGCAGAGTCTGGAAACCTGAAATCTGAAGGCCAGCAAGCTGGAACTCGAAGGAAGGAGCTGATGCTGAACTCTTAAGGCAGAACGTTTATACTCGGTTTTGTTCTTACGGCACTTGAATGGATTGGAGGAAACCATCTGGGTGATCAAGGAAAACACTCTTTACTTAAGGTCAGGAGCTGTGAGCCTTGTACACAAAGGTTCATGACACACTAGCTCAGGTCTGTTTTTCTATACACCCTCTAATGCGATCATGGGGACCTCATTCTAACCCTAACTGCTGACCTCCTCTCGCCCTAACTACCATGCAAAGGCTACTTCTAAATACCATTGACTTGTGAGTCTGGAGATTACATTTCCAGCCCTTGAACTTTAGTAAACAAACTCAAACCATAGCAGTCTGTCTATTTCACAAGGACTGCTTTTTCCCTCTTCCTGCCTGAGCTGGGAGGAAGTCTTTGGATCTCCACTATGAGGACCTGATAAGTTTTCCAGAGGTATTGTCCATGACAGTATAGGGAAGCTTCTAAGGCTGAGCCACCAGGAATTTCTCCTCCTCTTAGGCTAATTCACACTCAGCCTCCAGAAGTTTGTTAGAATTCCATTTAAAGTGTAGCTCTGGTGCCTTCTCCAAGTGAACAAATCTCAGCTGTCACCTGTCTCTTCAGATTTCTAGGTGGCAGTTTACGTGCAACCCCAATTCTCCACTGGGTCCAAGAAAAGTCACTGTTTCTCTGTGACAATCATGACAACTTTTAGGTTCTAAAAGTCTTGCTGTCATTGTAATCCTAAGATACATTTCTCTAATGCCTTGTGGTGAGCTTTTCACAGGTTTATGTACCGCTTTTATTCTGTTTCATGCATTTTTTGTTCAAGGATTTTGTTATTTTTATAGGATTTAAATATTTTTCTTACTGTTGAGTTTTACAAATGATTGATTTTCATGTATCTACCTTATATTCTGCCAATTTATTCTATGTTCTAGGAGATTTTTCAGGTTTCATTGGGTTTCTACATACATAGTTCTGTGTTTTATGCATAGTACAGTGATCTTCTTCCTTTATTATCTTTAGGCTATTTATTCTTCTTCCTAATTGTTGGGTCTTCCAGGGAGATAGTAAAAAAGGCAAATATGGATATTCTTACCTTGTTCCTAATCTGAGGGGAAAAACCAGTCTTTCAACATTGAGCTTGATGTTAGCTAAAGGGTTTGGAGATGTTATTTGGGGCAGAAGCCCCTTTCAGTTCTAGTTTGCTGAAGGTCTGTGTTGTAGACGAGCACTGAACTTTTTCAAATGCCTTGTCTGTATCCATTGGTAGTCATGTGGTTTTTCTTTACAGTTGGCTAATATAGTGGATCACATGTCTCATTTTTTAAAAAATTGAATCATTCTTGCATTCCCAGGGTATGTCCAGCTTGTCATGGTGTTTTTCCTTCCTTCCTTCCTTCCTTCCTTCCTTCCTTCCTTCCTTCCTTCCTTCCTTCCTTCCTGCCTGCCTGCCTTCCTGCCTGCCTTCTTGCCTCCTTTCCTCCCTCTCTCTCTCTTTCTTTGGTACCAGGAATTGAACTCACCACTTCTTGCTTGCCAGGCAGGTGCTGTGCCTCTGAACTGTATCCCGGCCCTGAACTGCTTTCTCGGTACCCTTCCTCCCCACAACCTCTCCTTTTCTTTCCAGCTGCCTAGGGCCTTCCTTCTCAGTTCCCCATTAAAAAAAAATCAGGACTTAAATGTTTCCACTTTGCTACACACTTCCCAAAGCTACATCTCCATTCAAGGCCAAGCTGCAGGTGTCCAGAAAAAGAAATTACCAAGAGAGATTTACCTGCACCCCTGGACACCATCTCTTTTAGTCAGAGAATAGAGTCATCCCCCTCTTTAGATGCCTCCCTGGCCTCCTGTTCTTCCCCCACGGCCCCCACCATCACTAGTGCCACACAGTATTTCATGGAGACGAGAAATGGAACCTTTCCTACTGGCTTTCATGCTATTCCTAGAAATGGTGACGCATGATCCCACCCTTAGACCTCAGCCCTTGCTGTTCCCAGTTCTCAGTATATTCTCACCCCAGCTACCTCTGTGGCTTACTCTACCATGACTTCTAGTCTCTGCTAAAGTCCTCTTGTCCTGGGATTCTTTTAAGTATCCTTTCCTGCGTTGTACACCCACTTATCTCCATCCTGTGTAGAGGTCTCATTTTCTGGATAACACCGACAATATCCTGACATAGTACATGCTTCTCTTGATTTTCTTACCGTCAGGCAGGTCCTCAAAGCTGTGAATTCCATGAGAGCTAGAATATATCTGTTCTCCTGACTGTGAAATTTACAGTTCCTACAATAGTGTTGGTGTCTAGAAAGAGAATAAGTGCATAAGAGGTATTTGTGGAAGATCTGTAGTGGTGTTCACACGTCAATGTATGCACACAGAGAATATAAAGAAAGAAATAGTTGTGAAATGCAGAATGAGTTCATTTGGGAAAATATTTTATCGTATTTTGTTTACTAGTAAGCCTTGGGATAGTTAATGATGGTTAAATCTGTTCAGTGGCAGAAAGTGTACTCAAGAAACATTATTTAAATAAAGGCATCAATGAACAATATCATAAGAATACAGAATTAAAATAATCTAATACTGTATGATGTATTAGTTTTATATGACAATCTAATAGTGTATGATGAAATTCACAGTTCTAGAAGTAAAAATTCCAAAATTAAGGTGTAGCAGATCTAATTCCTCCTGGAGGTTCAGACGGAGAATCTGTTTGTACCTCTCATTTTCTGTTGGCTTTCTGGCAACCTTTGGTATTCCTTAGTATGAGGGACTGAATGTTTGAATTCCCCCTAATATCATATGTTGAATCATAACCTCTAATGTGGAGATGAGGTTCCAAGGGGAATAATTAGATTGTGAGGACAGGACCCTGCTCTGATTGGATTGGTGTCCTTATACGAAGAGACACCAGAAAACTCCATACCTTTGTCTCTCAGTCTTGTCTCTGTTTCTCTCTACCTGTCCCATCCCCTCCCCCAAGGCAAGTCCATGTGAGCGCATAGAGAGAAATCTTCTACCTACAAGCCAGGAAGAGAACCTTCCCCAGAACCTGACTATGCTGGCCCCTTGAGCTTGACTTTGAGCTGGTAGAAGTCTGAGAGATTAAATTCCAGTTGTGTAATATATTTGGCATGTAGATGTACCACTACAATCTCTATGACCATCTTCACATGGTCTTTGCTCTGTGTACTGTCCACACTTTGCCCTTATAAGGACAGTGGCCTTTGGGCTAGAGACTGGAAATCCATGTTATCATATCTCAAAAATTCTGATTTAATTCATCAATAGATATCCCATTTCCCAAAGACATTGTATTCATTGTGCTCTTTAGAAGAAATTTACTGTTTGCAGCCCATACTTTAAGGGAATGGATAGGCAATATCTTTGTGGGTAGAGTAGCTACATAAATTATTTGGAATTCTTCCACACAGGGTATTTTTCTCTTTCTTGTCAGTACATTTATTTAATCATTTATGTCCATATGGACACAAGGCTACTTTTATTGTCCTTTGAATTATGATCCAAAACTGCCATATTAATTTTTTCTTTCCAAATTGCCCTTAGATAGGATAAAAGAAATTAAGACAAGGAGAAACTAGGAAAAGAGACAGGAAATCATAATTTTTAAATTGTACTTTGAAGAAAAAGTAAAACTTCAGGTCACAAAGTTTTCCAAGATTACATTGCCCTTTTCCCTTCCAGGAAACTAACCAAAACAAAAAAATCTTAAAGACAAAAGAAGCTGTAAATGGAGCCCATGTTTTTTGTTTTCTTACAGATTTGTATCCTCAAGGAAATAGCCCTACTAAGTGGGCAGCATATCTCTAGACTTCAAGCATGTGTGAATGGTTTGCATTGCAACCTAGCCCACCAAATTGGTAACTTCACAGACAGGAACCTCTGGCTTCTGTTGCTTAATGCCCAGTGACTTAAAAACAATTATTTCATAGTTTTACCTATTTCCTTTTTACCTCAGGCATAAATGAGTATCAATCTCTTTCTCTTACTCCATTTTAGCATTTTAAAATGCCAACTGTTCTGCTTCTCTTTTGCAAGCCAGAAGACAGAGAAGACGACTTGCTGAGAGAGAGCAGCAGTTATAGAGATGACATCACACATGTGCTGAGTGCCTACTTTGAACTTGAGCTTGGTATCTATGATCTCATTTTCTTCTCAAGCTCCCAAAGGGGCAGGTACTATTCTTATCACCAGCTGGCAGATGAGGAAACTTGGGATATTGTGTGGAAGCTTCATTAATACCAAATGATCAGCTTTGCTGAAAGTATTTTCAGCAAAGCTATTTCCTTGAGGATACAAATCTGTAAGAAAACAAAAAACATGAGCTCCATTTATCCCTTCCCAAAGATATCTTCCCAAAGATATCCCTTTGGGAAGGGCTGCTCGGGGCATGACTGGCTTTGCTGGTGGGTCATGCATTCCTTCCTTGTCCCTTCCTGTCCTATCTTACCTCAAAAGCTGCAAGCAATACCCAAGCTGACTAAGACAGGGCAGTAGCCTGAGGGGCACTCCTGTGCGGAGGACACTCTCAATACAGTGAAACCGTCATCACTGTACACAGAACCAACCAGGACAGTACTCTTTTGGACCAGTCAGAAGCTTGTTATTTTCAGTCTTCATCTGAATCTGGCGCTGTTCGCAGGACCAATCAGAAGTTGCTCTTTTCAACCTTTATTTGCTGTGGGCACAACAAATCAAAAGATACTATTTCTAATCCTTTATTTATGTGTAAGAGGAAGCCAAACAAGTTTTGCGACAGGACAGGGTATGCATGGCGTGATGCCAGGTGAGTGTTTGGTCAAACACCTTGCCCAATGCCTTGTTTGCGTGAAGGAGAGATGACTGGGAATTTTGGATATAAAGGAGTCCTTTTGCTTATTCTTGGGCAGCGGTGAGCCTTTTCATCAGCCCGCTCTCGCTCTGTAGAACATACTTCTTTTCTGCTTCAATAAATGTACACTTTTCCTGCCTTTTTTGTGTCTCATCCAATTCTTTGGGACACTAAGAACCTGGAAAGAAGCCCTATGGGACCCTCCATCTGGGAACAAGAACCCAAGAAAACTGGCAAAGGGTGGCCCTTCCCATTCCAGTTCCTTAGTGACCTTCTGTGGGGAATGCCATTTTAGGCCCTACCTTTAAGGATCACATGAGTAGGAATTTTGACTTCTCCAATGCAAATGCAGAATTGGGAGCTAAGGGACATGGACTCCTTTCTTTAAGTTCCTTGGACCCTTCTAGTAGATATGTCTTGTTTCTGCCTGTCAATCCACCCCTCGTGCCTTCTAATTTTAAACCCGCTCTTTCTTGGGATTAAAACACAGGGTCTCAGATGGGTTGCCCCAGTAGGGATCTCATGTTTAGAGTCTGCTTGACCAGCTGAGTATCTGCTCCCACCTGAGGCACAGTGCTTCATCCAGGGATGACACATGGTGGGATTATCAGAGCCCACTCCAAATTTATTGTTATCAAAACTCTGTCTCTCCTATGGTTGGGAAGGTGAGTATGAGGTAGGGGCTTCCACACATGGAATGAATACATAAGATGGTTTGCCTGGACCATGGTGAGCCCCTGGTGTGATGGCGCTGGGGTTGTGGAGTTCTCGCTGGAAGATGGATACACAGTAGTCAACCAACTGTGGATGGAAGGGATTTGAAAAATAATTGCATCTGTACTGAATGTGTACAGACATTCTTCTTGTCAGTCCCTCACAATAGAACAACTATTTACATAAAATGTACATTTCATTAAGCATTATAAATCCTGTGGAGATGGCATAAAGTATGTTGGAAGATGCACATAGGTTATATGCAAATCTATACCATTTTATGTAAGGGATCTGAGTCCCCTTAAATTTTTGTATTCACAGGGAGTTCTCAAATCAAACCCCCAGGTGCCAAGGGGTAACTGAATATTCACATGCAAAAGATAAATTTTTAAAATCTCTAATTAACTTTAAAGGTAGAAAGAACCTTGAATAAACACGACCTAAAATTTATCCTTGGCACTGCCATGAGGTGAGTGCATGGCTTTCGCTTCTCTAGGCGCCGTGTTTGTAAAGTAAGAATTTTGGAATAGAATAAATGATTGCTCATGTTCCATCCACATTTAACCTCTCTTTAATCTGTGACCCTGTACTTCGGGCTCTTGGAGAATCTGGTGAGACACAGTTAAGCCCAGCACCAAGAATCCCATGGTCACCTGTGCAACACTTCGCTCGCAATGCTACCTGATGTCACTTGCCCTCTTTTTCCTGATCCCAGATCCTGGTAGGACATTGCCCCAGGAATAAGAATTTTAAAGCACCATCCTGAACACTATATTCCAGCTCATGGCAATTCCTTCACAGGGCCCCCTTAGTTATTATAAAAGGCTTTTCTTTACTTATGTTTCAGTGGATTGGAAGGTCCAAAGATAGGCTTGTTCTGGTGACCACAAATGAGGGGATTTATAAAGCATATTGTCATGAGTGTGTGTGAAGTGCAGGGTGTGAACTCACCAGGGGTTCTGGTCTTCATAGGAAGGCAGATGTTCCTGCAGGATCCCAAGGAAAGTCCCCAGAGGGGTGGCAGCAACACTCTTCTGTGATTGGTCTGAGTTTGTGCGTCAAGCCAAGCGTGTGTCCAGAGCTGCATGGTCCCATAGCACAGAGTGCAGCAACTCACCACATAAATGTTTCTGAGAAGGGGCCAAGGTCTTCACTGGCTTTGGGATCCCACGGACTTGATACTAATGATAGCCAGTACTCACAAGAAGAGCCATCCTTTCTCCCTCTATCTCTCTCTCCCGTTCTCTCCCTCTCTCTTCCTCTCTCCTCTCCTTTCCTCTCCTCCTCCCTTCCCTCCCCTCCCCTCTCCTCTTCTTCTCTCCTGTCTTCCCCTCCCCTCCCCTTCTCTCTCTCCTTCTTCTCTTCGTTTCTCCCTTTTTCTCCTGCTCTTTTCCTCTCAGTCCCTGTTCTCCTCTGTGCCCCTTTCTTCTTATTGTTGAAATTTTTTGTGCTTAGGATCAAACCCTGGGCCTGTATCTCACTCATGCTAAATATACACTCTGCCACTAAACTGCAACCTCAGCCCCAGATCCTCTTTTCTGAGTAGCTATTTTTTCTCATTTTGCAAAAACTACTTCTGATGCTCATATCCATGTATAAATGCAAGAGATTTCTTTCTCCCTATGTTTCCCAAATGAGAAAAGGGGCTCAGAGAGGGGAGCAACTTGCTATGTTGTCTCAGTTGGTGAGTTACAGAGTCAGGCAACATTCTGAGATGTTGAACTTCAGTCCTCAATATTTTTCATGGTTTTGTCCCACCTATTCTATCTATAACTCTTATTACTTTGGAGTTAGTGTAGGGTACATGGCTCTCTGGTTCTAAGTCATGATGCAGTGCGGTGAATTGTTTCTATGGACTGAATTATTCTGTTGCCAACCTCCAATGTGGCTGTATTTGGAATTGATGCCTTCAAAGAAGTAACCAAGCTAAAATGAGGTCATTAGAGTAGGCCGTGATCCAATATGACTGGTGTCCTAATAAGAAGAGGAAACTAGGACACATACCCAAGCAGAAGAAGACTGTGGGAGGGCCCATGATGAAGGTGGTCACCTCCAAGCCAAGGATATCTCAGGAGAAGCCAACCTGCTAATGCCTTGATCTTGGACTTCCAGCCTCCAGAACTATGAGAAGAGAATTTACACAGCTTAAGTCATCCACTTCGTGGAATTTAGTATGGAAACTAGGAATATGCCAGTCAAAGATTTTCTGCATTGCCTTTGAAATCTACCACTCTCCTCAACCACACAGAGCTCCAGTGCCAACACCTAGCTTAAAATCTAGCCACCCAAGAATCCCTCGAGATTTCAGGCTCAATATTCAGCACACATTTTTGGAACTATATTTAAGAACTATGTCTCTGTCACCTCCTCCCATCCAAGGTCCTTACTTGGTAGCAGTGACCTGAGGTATAGAGTAGGGTTTCGAGAAGTGGAGTTTTCTGCCACAGAAGAAGCATTGTATCTAAGAATGTACTTGCATCTAATTCAAAATCCTGAGATCCAAGTATCCAAAGAGACCTTGTAGGGCTGAAGTGGTTGATATGGTGCTTTGTGACCACTTGATGGGTGTGTGAGGCTGCCTCAGGAGAAGCAGAGTCAAGTCAAATGCACAGACAGGTGAGACATGTTCTGACCCTGGAAAGCCGCAGAATGGACCCAGCTGTTGCACTGCTTATTAACATTGGCATGCTTGAGATGTGTAGTCATTCCTCAGTTTTCATGAACAGTCAGTTCCAGGACATTCCCCAGCCTGACCTTTATATAAAATGGCACAGAACACCTGCACATTCTCCTGTATACAGTACTTTAAATCAGCTCTAGATTACTTAGGATAGCCAATACAATGTAAATGCTATGCGAGAAGCTGTTATACTGGTTTTTTTTTTTTTTAGGAACTGACAAGAAAAAATATCTATATTTTCAGTACAGATGCAATATTTTTTAATGAAAAATTTTCCAGCCATGGTGGGTTGAATCTGTGGGTGCAGAACCTACAGATACTGAAGGCGATTGTCACCCTCTTGCCAAACTCTTCTGAGTCCTATTTCCTCCTGCCAGACCTCCTAAGCCCTGTGCATGGAGCCATGAACACTGTGAAGCAGCCAGTATGGACCCTCCAGAGGGCATATATACCCCAGGCTGTTCTGAAAGGTCTTGAAGAAAACTGATCTTTTAAAGTTACCCAAATCTAGGGTTTTCAATAATTCAAAAGTCAGCTCATAATTAGTTCTATCAATGTATCTGATAGAGACAAGAAGACTTTTCAGATGGCCTTCTAGTGTTTATATCAGCACTGGGTAATATTTTGATCCCCAGAAGCAAGAAGTTCTCTTCCTACAGTGCTTCAGGTGTCTCCTGGCCTCACTGTCACAAAGAGGTCAGCTGGAACTGGGCATGCAGACCACACACAGCAGAGCCTGCTGCAGGACCACGTTCAGCTAAGCAGAAAGTCAGCAGTATCAATTCTGCTTTAATATTTTGGGAGAAGCTTTTGAAATACAAGTCTGAGACAATCATCTGAGATGAAAGCATTTTGAACTTTAAAAATCAAGCCCTGAGAAATAATGTGGACTCATTTTGAGTCCATTTTTCTCACTCAGAAAAGTAGATGAAGTTTTGCTGGGCCAGGGAACAGATGAAAGAATGGCAGAGGAGAAAAGAGAAGGTACAGTGTCAGGAGGATGAGAGTGAAATCCAGCTCTCCTGCTGTGCCACAGGGAGGACGTATGGTGACACAAAAACATCAGGGAGGCAGAAGCCAGCAGTGTAAGGAACGCCCTCCTTCCGAAGATCTGAATGATCCCCTGGCCCCTGCCATTAGTATAGACATGGCCTTGGCTATGCGGCCACTTAGGCAGATGGACAGTGTGGTCTTACAGAGTCATCTCCCACTCCAGTCACTCAAAAAGCAGTGCAATAATTCCCCGTGGTCAGGATGACGGCAGTGAATGCCCTGTTGTGGTTTAGATAAAAGAGTTCCCCGCAGAAAGTTCACGTGTTCAGAGGTGGGGCTTTCAAAGGCTAGTTGGATTGTGGGGGCTCCAAACTCCTCTGTGGAATGATCTATTGATGACTTCACTTTTGAAGGTGCTCTTAAGTGTGTGGGAGAAGTTGGCTAGAGGAGGTGGGCCACTGGGGCACGACTGGGAAGGGTGTATGTACTCTTGGCCCCAACATTTTCTCCTTCCAGGCTGTCTTCCACTTGCTGGCTCTTTGGTTTCTGCCCCCTTCCTGGCTGCCGTGGGTTGAGCAGCTCTCCTCTGCCAGCCCCTTCCATCATGCTGTTTCTGCCTTTGAGCCAAAAGACCATGGGCTAAAACCTCTGAAACTGAACCAAAACAACCGAGCCTTCTTTAAGTTGCAGGTGTCAGGATTTTTGTCTCACCAACAGAATGGTAACTAGTTCAGCCCTCAGTCCTCCTGGGCCACAGACTGCAGTGGGCTCTGCTCAGGTCCCTAAGCATAGCCAAAAAATAGCTGGAGGGTGTGAGACTGGAGGGGCCCTGTAGCCAATCTGGACTGGAGGGTGACTGGTAGCACCCCACACTCCTAGGACCCAGGGAAGCTGCATCCTCAGGGATAACAGGGAGATACTGATGGAGTCATAGAAGATGAACACCTGTCCCCAGCAACTCCTAGACCACTGCACCAAGGCACCCTCCAGATCAGCAGCTGCCAAAAGGAACATGTCATTGGGCACATAGAGGAGCAGCCTCAATTATCTGGAATTTCATTTCTTGTTGTAGGTGGAGGGAAACTTAAAAAAATAAATTATGTTACCTCAATATAAAGCAACAACTCCTGAAAACTTTGAGATTCATACCCTACTACTTTCTAAAGAATTTGTTCTTTGGAGTAAATTTTAAGCACATGAAAGGCAGAGAGATTATTGGGGGTAAACTTTATTCCCAGCATTTGAAAGTGTAGGTAGGTATAAAACCACCTACAGTTAGAAAACTGTGAAAATCATTGAATGAATATTTTACTGCTATGAAAACTTTTAGAGAAGGTACATAAAATTGCCATCATGTTTTATTCTTATGGCAAAAGCATAAATGAAAATAAAAAATCCATTAGACTTTCAAATCACAGTAATTATGTCGACAATAGCTTTCTTCTTCTCATCTCAGACAAGAAAGAATCTCCCCTGTAAGATGTAGATGATGACAGTTCATTCCAGTTAATGTGAAGCCTGGAAGGAATGGGGAGTCTCAAGAAGTTCCATGCTCCCGGACAGAAGAGCTATTGGTATTGGGATGTCTCATTCGCACATGGAGGCCAGCACAGAGAGATAGTAATTCTTTAGTTAAGTAGAACTGAGTCAGATCAAAGTCACCCACATTTATATAAGAAATGATCCCTCTGATAAACTCACAAATCACTACCAAATAATGGAAACACACCACATACATGAATTGAATGAGGGAGGTAGACCAGAAGTTCTTGCCACACTTATTCATGTAATTCCTACAATGTTACCTCTCTGGACCAGGCTTCCATTCACTACCTGACTTGTAGTGTCCCCTCTAGCAAGGACCTGGGAGCACAGTGATCCATGTCAGGGGCACCTCAACACTGTCTGACACCTTAATGTTCTCTGCAGATTCACTTCGGCTCACCTAGCCCCACTTACAGCCTGTGTCCAGACTGTGTTTAGTGTGAGGACTATTCAACCCTCTTGGCTTCTGTCCTTGCAGGCAAACTACCATGTCTTTAAGACTGCTTTATGGAGACCCTCCATGCACTCAGGCTGCCATATACTACCATAGAGGGGATGGCTTCAAGAGTGGACATTTATTTCTCACAGCCTTTGGGCTGGGAGTCTGAAATCAGGGTTAATAGTATGGCTGGGTTCTGTTGAGTACCCTCTTCGATGTTGCAAATGGCTCCCTTCTTGCTGTGTCCTCACAGGGCAGAGAGCCAGAGCAATATCTCTGGGGTCTCATTTTATAAAGGCACTAATCCTGTCATGAGGACTCTGCTGTCATGATTTCATTTATTCCTAATCACAGCACAAAGGCCCCACTTCCTAATAATGTCACATTGGAAGTTAGAACTTCAACAAGTGAATTTTGAGGGGACAAATTTTGTCCATAACAACTGCAAATATAGGAAAGAATCTCAAGTGACAGCAGCCACAAAACAAATTCTTGATTACAGCTGTGGCTGGTTATTTGACCTCAAGAGACAGAATCTTGTCTTGCTGAGGAGTCTGCTTCCTGGGAGGGCTGGAAGTTTTAAGAACTTTGGGGATGTTGGGAGTTCTGGGGCTGTCAGGTCATTGAGGGTGTTGAGATGCTTGGAATCTTGGGCTTGTTAAGAATTTGTTTGGAGTGTTAGGAGTATTGGGAATGCTGGATACATTTGGAGTGTTGGGAATATTGGAGGTGTTGAGAATACTGGGATTGTGTCGAGTTGTGGGAATGGTGGAAATGCTGGAGGTATTGGGGATGTTAGATTCTCACAGCAGGGTCAGGGTGCACACTAGTGGTGGCACTTCTTCCATGGGGAAATACCCCCAAAGCTCGAGGAGCATTGTTGCAGGAGTGCTTCCTGTTTCTGACTCCTGTTATGGACTTTCCTATATACCTGAGACCTCAGGTACAAGTGAGTATTTCCTGTTCCTTGACATATCATGTGTCCTCAACCTTCTAAAGGGGTTTTGGTATGCACGGCTGCTTCTTCTTAGCTCACAGTCTCCCCTCTTGTGCTCTCAACGCTCTGCATAACCACTTCAAATCTCATTTCCTGGTGAAGATGCCCACCATTCTGGAGGCAGGGAGAGCACCAATGGGTCTAGCAACCTATTTTCTTTTTAATATTTTATTATAATTTCTTCGTGACTACATTCTAAACTCCTTAAGAGGTGGGAAATGGTTTTATGCCTCACCTCAAAACAGATGGTACTGGTACCCTGCCTGTGCCAAGTTGCTTGCTGCACACACAGGAATGTTTGCCTGAGTTTTGCCATGCTGACACTGGGACTAGACTCAGGCTACACACAGGGCAAGCATCAGTGATGCAGGTGAGGACCCTGCACCAGCCCCCAATCAGAGAAATAGGAGGAGAGTTGGGGGATGAACATCCAGTTTCCTCCTCTCTGAACACGGGACTCATGGAAGCTGGTACGGCACCACTGAAGACTGGACTGGGGCTGGGAGTTCACACCCAACATACCCACTCACACAGCTGGCAGGCAGGTGGTTGCTATTGGAGGAAAATTGCCTTGCTCTGTTCTGTGCTGCTGTAACAAAATACCGAGACTAGGTAAAAAGTTTATTATCTCAGAGTTCTGGAGGCTGGACAGTTCAATATGAAGGCTATCTAACCCCATCCTCACATGGACGAAAGCTGAAAGACAAGAAAGAAGGAACCATGGAAGAGCAAGAGCACACCAACACAAAACCTTCTACACCACCATTCCTCTATCACAAAGGCTGTGCTGGCATGACCTTGTCACCTCTCCTTAGCCCTCACCTCCCAACACTTTTGAGTTGGGAATTAAGTTTCCCACATATGAATTTTTTTTGTTTTTGTTTTTGTTTTTCTCTGGTACCGGGAACCGAACTCACGACCTTGTGCATGCCAGGCAGGTGCTTTTACCTCTGAGCTAAATCCCCAGCCCCACCACATATGAATTTTGGATGGGGCAAAGACATTCAAGCCATAGCAGAGTCTCAGGTCCTCCATGGGCCTTCCCATAGTCTGCATGCATTTGTTAATGTCTGCTACTTCTTCTTGTTGCTGAGACAAAATACCCAGTACCCAAAGTTAAAGAAGGAAAGGTTTATTTTGGCTCATAGTTTGTAGAGGTTTCAGTTCATAGTTGGCTGGCTCCAACGCACAGTGGCACATGGCAGAGGGGCATCACAGGTGAGAAATAGTTTGTGGCAGGCAGAAGGCAGCAAAAGCATCCAAGCAGCCAGTGGTGATCTGATTTCTGTCCTGTGTGTCTTATCCAGTCTAGCCACATTTAGAGCAGGTAACACTTGCCCTTAATTCTAGCATTGCAAAATGGATCCCAGTGTCACACTCTAGACCCAGCCACCTCCAAAAAGCCCCACCTACATCACAGGGGCTTTGGAGGAATGTCTTAGTTACTTTCTCTCCTTGATGAGACAAAATACCCTACACCCAAAATTAAGGAAAGAAAGGTTTATTTAGCTCACAGTTTGTGGAGGTTTCAGTCCATAATCAGCTGGCTCCAAGGCAGGGTGGTATGGCAGAGGGGCAATACTTCAAGGTGGAAGAATATGCAA
Source organism: Chinchilla lanigera (assembly GCF_000276665.1). Classification (NCBI taxonomy): domain Eukaryota; kingdom Metazoa; phylum Chordata; class Mammalia; order Rodentia; family Chinchillidae; genus Chinchilla; species Chinchilla lanigera. The sequence continues at coordinate 30,564,423 of NW_004955416.1, forward strand.
AAACAAGAGCAAATGGGGGTGGGGAGCAAGCCTCTTTTCCTCTCTTATATTGTATGCAGGATATCCATCCACACAATCTCCATGACTTCCTCTTGTACAGGCTCAGGATGCTTACTAAGTAAGGACTCTGGCATCCTGAGGACAATTATAGGGCGCTTTTCCCTAAGCCCTTCTTCCTACCGTGTGAAGTCCCCACTTCAACCCTTCTCCAGTGGCTGCTGTAGGCCTGTGAACTTGGGAGCTGCAGCTGTACATAATCATTTGTCACTTAAGCTCTCTCCTTTCTCCAGCAGATGCAGGGTGCGGCCCTCTGCTTTGGAGATGGGCCAAAGGTAGATTTCTCCCAAGGTAGATGTGTGCTTCCTCCCTGGGCCAATTTCCTCTGGGCTTTGTGCTGCTGGGAGGACAGGGCTCTACACAAGTGATGCCATTTTGCTGAAGCTGGTAATATCTGGTTTAATTCACAAGGATCTGCAATGTTCTCTGACAGATGTTCTCACCACACCCATCCCTTCTTTGTACAAATTGCTCCCAGGGAAGCTAGGAGATCTTGAGGCAGAACTTCAAGCTCCAGATTTGCTGGTGGGTTGAGGTATTAGACCTGGGGAGAGGGGATCTATAGAGTGCTGGTAGGAGGCTTAGGTGGGCTCCCCAGTATTTGGGCTCCTCAATAGTGAATGTGGGCTGTGGAGTTTGGGAGATCATCCAATATCCACATCCACTTTTTTTCTTTATGTGTTATTTCTATCCTATCATGCCCACTTTGCTTCAAGTTTGCTTCATTTAAATTCTCTTTCAGATCTTACTCAGGTGGAGTGAGTGATGCTGTGCATACCCAAAACTCTCTTTTTCCTCACAGGGAATTGAGGATCTTGTTTCTTACTGATTTTCCCCTAATAATCTTTTGGTAGTGTTTCATTGCCTTTCAACATTTGATGATGAAGATAAGACATTGGGTACTGCCCACTCCTTTCCATTGGAGCAAGTTGTTCTCTCTTCCTGGCAGCAGGGATGTCTTTCTTTTCATCTCTGGGATTCAGGAATTCTACCAGTGTTATTCCAGTAGCTGGGATTTTGTTTCATTTTTGTGCATCCTACCTGCTTGCCTTTCAAGAGTCAAGTCTTTCTTTTGCTTTGGAAAGTTATTTTTTTCAATTATCTCCTTTTTTCCTCCTATAAAACATGCATTTTCTTACCAAATCTCATACCTTTGTTCTATAAAGTCTCTTTTCACTTGTAATTTAGGTTTCTTGTCTTTTTATAATGAGATTGTTACATTTTGTTTTATGGTACTAGAGATTGAGCCTAGGATGGTCACACTGAGCTGCATCTTCAGCCCATTTTTTTTTTTTTAAATTTTAGAGACAATCTTGGTAAATCACTAAATTACCCGGGTTAGACTGGAACTATGAATCCTTCTATCTAAATCTCCCAGAGGGCTGGACTTACAGGAGTGAGCTACCACTCCTGGCTTTAACTTTTATTGTTAATTGACCCATAAGAATTGTACAGATTTTTGGGTACAATGTGATGTTTCAGATCTGTGAATGTTGCACGATGATTAAATGAGGTCATGAGCACATGAGGTGAAACATTCCCAATTGTCTTGCTATTCTGAAATATTCAAACTGTAGCCACTCTACTATGCAGCAGAAAGCCAGAGCACATTCCTCCTAACTGTCATTTCATAGGCATCTTATTTCTCTGTTTCATTATCCAGAATACAGATTTGGTGCTTAGCAGCAATGCTTCTCATGTTTACTCTGTGTATTAAAACTGACGATATGAGCTTGGTTATCCTTGGGCCATTTTGTTCTCTGGTGCCTTAAGAGTTCAGATCTCTTTTTCCTCTTCCATTTGTTCTTACCACAGACCCCACTTTTCTCTTTGCATGACTTGACCTCTCTCTTCAAGTACTTTTGGTGGGTCATGATATTTCTCTCCCTAACATGGTGTAGTTCCTTCTTGTCATGTTTACCAGGGAGTCCAGAGCACTTCTTAGAGGCAGGAAGCAGCACATGATTCCAAAAGAGGCCACAGTTCCTGGACAGTGTGTCTGCCAGTGGACTGTCCTGTTCAAAGAACTGGATGGGACAACCCATGAACAAAAAATTTCAAAGTTTATTGAAGGTAAAAGAAGAAGTAGAAGTGAAAAAGAGGTAAAAAGAGAATAAAAGAAGAAATAGAGGTGGAAAAAAGAGAGAAAATACATTTTGCATGTCCAGGGGGATCACTGCAAGAGTAAGAAGACGGTGGAAGTGAGCCCAATAGTTGCCATCTTTTATACCCTTCCGGTATCAGATCCCAGCTGTCAGAAGCTGTTCTACACGTGCCTCTCTGCTGTGACTTGCCAGCTCTCCGTGATTGACAGATCACACCCTATTGACCAGCCTTTTTGTCATACTCTAATCTCCTGCCTCAGTGGGGCAGGAAGCATAAGGAAGAGGTTGTTGTGAGGTTGCTGGTCCTTCTAGATGTTGATGGAGGAGTTATTCCCTCATGATCAACAGCCTGGGGAAACCATGGGGAACACTGCTTCTAGAAAGACATGAGCAGCTTTTGAAGACATGTTCTGAAGAATGAAATCTTTGCCTGAAATGAATGATGTACTATTAGTATCTGTCAAACTGATTCTCTATGACTAGTGTTCACAATTTAGATTCTGGTTTTCTTAATTTAAAAAAATACATTTTTTTTTTCAGGAAGAAAAAGATATTGAAAAATGTTAGCTTGGAGTTTCCAAAATTGTATTTTCCTTCACCAATAGTTGGATGTTGTACTGGTCAGCTTTTGACTCTTGAAAAAAATGCCTGAAACAAACAACTTAACGGAGGAGAAATTTGTATGGATCACAGTTTCCAAAGTTTCAGTCCATGGTCACAGATCCATTGCTTTGGGCCTGTGTTGAGACAGAAACATCATGACATTAAGGACATGACAAAGGAAAGGTGCTCATCTCTTGGCAGCAAGGAAGAGAGAGAAAGATGAAAAAAGAGCCTGAGAAGAGATTGCCCTCCAAAAGCTCGCCGCCAGTGACCTTCCTCCTCCACCTCCACCCCAGCTCCTAGCTGCCATGCAACTGATGAACTCTCCACAGGCTAACCTGTTTATGAAGACAGCACCCTCACAATCACCCCTCTAGGACTCACTTCTAAACTTTGCTGCATTAGGGTCAAACCCTCACAAAATGAATCTTTGGTGGGCCACTTCAGATTTTAACAATAACAGATACCTAGTATAGATTAAAGATATGACTCTGTATGTTTTGGAAGACAAGGAGTTAGCTAATGATTCGGTGATTTAAGGAAAAGATGGTGGCCCATTTGCCAAGTTTGAGATGATGTAAATGACCACTTATTGATTATAAGTGAAGACTTTTGGGGCTGTATGATTACTTGAGCTCTCTCAGCAAGATGCCCAAAGCCATATGAAATACTGTGATTTTATCATTCCCTTCCCTTGGCACCTGTGGGAATTGGCACATTAACTAAGATAATCAGTAAGAATCATTCCCAGGTATTCCCATAACCATAAGCTACTCATTCTCCCAGTGGGAAACAGGTTTATCAGGAAGGACCATGAAATACTTTTAGCTTCCCCAAGTCATCTCTCCTGCATTGTGTCATGGACTTTGTGACGGATTTTCCACACAATAAGGCCAACATAGAAGATGAAATGGCAGGGGTGAGAATCTTGCAATATCATCAGACCTTCTCTGGCTCCTGGGCCACTCTGCTTTATTAACCAATTCTTCCTTTCTTGACTCAAGTTATTTTATCCCAATTTTTATCCTGTAATAATCCAGACTATCATAACACACACACATATACTTGCACACACGAACATTCTCGAATTATCTTCAGCAGTATTCCCCCTTTATTGATGGTTTCACTTTCTATGGTTTTAGCTTTTTGAGGTCAACTTTAGCCTTAAATATTCCAGAAATAAATCATTCCTAAGCTTTAAATACTTTTCATTGAAGTATGTTGCTATGATTATTCAATTTTATTAGTAGTTACTCTTGTTAATTTCTTGCTATGTCTAATTTGTAAACTAAGATACATATGAATAGGAAAAAACTATAGCATACATACTATCCAGTACCATTCATGGTTTCAGGCACCCATGGAATGCCTTGGGTATGGTATACAACATATACCCTGGTATACAACATATACCCTGCAGAAAAGTATGTGTGCATGTGTGTGTTTGTGTAGCTATTGTAACACTGTATAAACATTACCAAGTTGGTAGTGTGTATATAGAGCAGTGCTAGATGAAGAGAGATGTGCCCATTAACATAAGAACCATCCTTCCTCTCGAGTAAGTTATGTTGTTGTAGATGCAACACATCATAATGCTGATTACACAATACAAGATTCAAATAACAGATTGATGTCGGTGTGATCAGTGCCCGTATATGAAACTTCAAGGAATGAATGATCTTTTCTCTTTGGGTTTAGGGCAATAACAGTGACTAGTTCTGGAGAGTAGAATCAAAGGTAATTTTCCACTTGAAGTATTTATCCAGAGGCCCAAAATATCCAGCGTTAAGATTCAAACTCTCTCATTTTGCTGTAGAGGTAACCACAGTCCGAGGTGGAAAATTATCCAGGAAAGTCCATATAAAATGGTAAGGAATCTGTAACTCACTTGCTTTCTTATTTCAGGAAGAGTGCCATAATGCTCCCTTTTGCTGTAAGCTGATGCATTTGCTGTCTAGGTGTGTCCAAGCACCCTGTTGTGTCCAGCTATGTAAATGATAAAAGCATTGTTGAAATTCATATTTTGGTTAATCATCATCATTATCATCATCAAATAATTAGTACATGTTATAATCCAGACTGACCCTAATCTAAGCATCTCTAATTGCTTAGAATAATTGTATTTGTTTGCTCATAACAAAATACCACAGACTGGGTGACTTAACAAATTCTGGAGGCTGAAGTTTGAGATCAAGGAGTTAGCAGGGTCGAATTCTTTTGAGATCTTGCTCTTTCACTTGCAGGTGACTGTTTTCTCCTTGTCCTCACATGGTCTGCTTCTGAGTTTTCCTCTGTCCTAATCTCATCTTCTCATTAGGATACCAGTCATATTAGATTACAACCCATTCTAATGACCCAATTTTAGGTTAATTCCCTCTTAAAGGCCCTATCTCCAATACAATCACATTCCACAGATACTAGGTCTTGAGATTTCAGTATGTGAATGTAAGGGGTGGGGTACAATTCAACCCATAACAGTTATTTGAGTTTTTCAAAATAACATTAGAAAGAAACAAAATAGTATATGTATCACCAGTAAAAAACAACATTGTAAATTGAGGGGAAATGTACAGGGGACATCATCTTCAGCACTTCACACACGAGGGGCTTTATACAGTACACAGAAATAGCTGTCCTCTATCCTAAACACTTCAGCAGCTTGGTGTAGAACTCAGTGGTAGAATGTGCAGTTAGCATGCACCTGGCCCTGTGCTGAATCCTCAGTGCAAAGGAACAAACATATCTGAGCCTGAAACTTGACACTGCTGTCTGTCAGCCCCCAACAGACAAAAAGCTGAGTATCCCCCACTCACAGATGCCCAATAGAAGGGGAGTTGTAAGATATGGCAGAAGCCATAAGTTGGTGGAAAAGTACATCATGTGGCTGAACTGTTACAGACCACGGAGCGTGAGAGATCCTAGCTTCTCTCGTGTGGTTTTATTATTGTCAAGGGAACAGTAATGTATACATCAATATAATTCAATACGTATTACATCAGTTAATGTATACTGTATAATGAAATCCATTATACACATAGTATATTGTGCATTAACATATTTATAAATAACTAACATATCCTAGTCATTTATTTTTGATCTTTAAATATTCTATGTCCCTAATGTCGCTTTATTAACTATGCACATACATTTGATGCAGAGTAAGGCATTGAGTTTTTCTCTGAGCCCTACTGTCCATGTATTTAAAATAAGAGCAGTACCTATCTGCCCATTAAGCAGGAGCAGTGGTGATAATGATGGATATGGCATGGGGTTACAATCTATAGATTGCAAATCACTGCAGGTAATAAAGAGTTTCTGACCCGGTGAGTAATGATGTGTGCTCTGGAACAACGCCAAGTTCTCTTGCCACAGAGAAAATCATGGCCATGTTAGTTCCAAAAGAATCCCTACAGACATGGCTTTTGGGTAGCAGTAGGCTTCCATAAAGAAAAGTTAAAGTTTGATTTAAGTTGCGAAAACAATCTCATCTAGCCCCGTGCTGGTAAGATAATTGTAAATCAGCTGATAATTTGTCTACCTGGTTCGTACGGAGAGCTGCTGTCAACATTTAGATACAATAAATGAACGATCCCAGGTAGTTTGGTTTGGCAAATTGGAAACTTGAGATTGGCAGAGAAAGAAAATAGAGTGAGAGGGAAGGCGTTATCAGAAAATCCCAGGGAAAATTGGTAATTTCCTTGGCAGAGCCCAAAGCAAGTGCTTACAAGCCCGTGTGCCTTTCTCTTCTTAAAGAAGTTTCAACCAAAGGTACTTCAAAGCCACTTGCTACCAGTGACACCAGTTATATTAATTTCTGACACAGGGAAGAAGTGAAGAAGATAAGATTTAAACTCAAGGGGCTGTTAAAATGGGAATGGATGGAAAAATGAAATCATGTAAGAGAGGCCCGTTATTGTATTAATTAATAATATCGATATCAATGTAGTTGAGGTCTTTCCTGGGCGGCCACTGAGAAAGCCTGTTTTTTTGTGCTGCTTCTGGTCCTGACATTGCAGTTCCCACGCTGGGACAAGATATTCACACTTACAGTGTTTCCGCAGCTTGCAGGATATCTCTGCTTCGCAGCAGCCACCGTGTGTCAGCTTAAAGAAAGGACCAGAGGGTAATTTGGATTCTGTATGGGGAGAAAACCGGAGATCACAGTACAGATGCTACTTGGAGGGCTGGGCATTTAGCTCAGTGGCACAGCGCTTTCCTGGCAAGCGCGACGTCGTGTGTTCGATTCCCAGCACTAGAAAGAAAAACAAAAAAAAAGATGCCACTTGGAGTGGATGGATTCTGATCCTAAAGCAGCTGTTTGCCTGGCCCTTTGTGGGGACTGCCCTAAGTCTGTAGTTCATGTAACAAAAATATCTTTGGGCCACGTTTTGTGTGCCAGGGATGGGACTAGAATTTTGGGGGTGGAAACAGATGGGGGAGTATATACCCAAAGCGTGTTGTGTGCAGTGGGATAAGATGGCGTGGAAACAGCCCTGACCAAGGCTTTTAAAGGAGAGGGATGATTTGACAGCGGACAAGGAGGAAAAGTCTATATCAGTGAGAGGAACAACGGGCACGAAAACTGCTGAGGAAGATCGGGAGCAACAACACTGCTGAGCCTCACTGTGCTGATGAGGGGAGGCGGGTCTGTGTCAATGGTATGCTGAGTCATGTGGGTTTCTTCCCGCCAAGGACAAGGAATAGTTACTCTAAGTTACTGAGATCAGGTTTGCAAACTCAAAGAAAATTACTGCAGAAGCTGTCCGTGTTACACTTATTTCGTTGGCGGGGTTAGTCGGTTAACTATTTTGTTTAAATAAAAGTGATGTGTTTAAATAAAAAGTGATAACTACTTTCAATACTATTTAATGTAAATTATACAAATACATATTTAGATGTAAATATATACACACGTGTAAGCATTCAAAAATAATGATAGTATATTTTGTTTATAAACTATTTTATAGTGTAGTCATAAAATATTACAAAAATAGTATTTGCCTCTTGCATGGACACCTTGATCCTGTTCCCCTCCCGTGCTCTGTCCTTGTTGGGAGAGCTGGTTGCAAAGTCCACAATGCATTGTGTTTTGGGGAGAAGACAGGGGGAAGCTAAGGCCTTCACTGCCTCCTGCTGCAGCCAAAATAAGGCCACCGGCATTTGGAAGTATTTTTGCCACGCTGCCTCACACATGAATGATGTTTTAAATACACTGCTTTCCTCTCACCTTCCTCTCTCAGAGTTTTCTTGTGCCTTGTGGGACCTGGGCTCAGTGAGGCCAGAGTCAGACCCTGGGGCTGGGTCTCCAGTGGGGGTGCAATATGAGGAGCAGCCCAGCGAGAGTTTCAGGGAGCTCCTAGAGCATCTCTGGTCATTCAGCTATGGAGAAACACTGAACCCTGCCTTCTCAAAGCTCTCAAAACTAAGATTGAGTATGAACATGTTTTTATTGAATTCAAATTCTTCATTTTTGACTGCTGGATATGTCAACACTTTGCCATGTGGAATATTCACCTGGAAGCAGCACATACCATGTAGGAGGCACAACTGCTTATCCTCAGCAAAACCATTTAGGTCAATAGTGATATAAAATAAGCACAACATTAATGATTATAAACAACAAGGTTAAAATGGAAGGACTTTTTGAGGGTAAATACATTGGTGCTTGTCAAAAGGTTTCAATGATGGTAAGCTTACAATGCACATTGCCATAGCTACTCATGGCTGTTTAATTCTTTTTTCTCCCACTAAAGAACTTCAGTAGTAGATTTGTTTGGAGAAATATTTGCTGTATGAATGTATTCCTTCTGCAATGGAGAAATAAACATCAGGCGCAGCCTAATGGAACTGCATTAGGGAAACAAAACATCATGGAAAAGAAAAACCCAGGATGGAGAATAGATTTAGGGATGGGTTTCTCAGAAGCAAACGGATAGCCAGTCATGTTCCTTAAGTGGTCTCTGTCTGGAAACTGCTTTACCTCATCTGCTGAGCGAGATTTGAAGGGGTAGGAGAGTGACTTCAGGCAAACAGAGTTGAATGCAAGTGCATTATCTAGAATGCCTTTTTCCTCAGGTAGGGCTTTGGGTATTTCTTATTATAGTCGGTTCATTTATATTTTAAACATCTGCAAGACTACAGTGAAATGAACTCCCTCTTAATCATCACTACAGAGAATGAATAAATACATGCATTTATCTTGCACACGGTAATTGGCTGCCAAGCATTCTGTGATCCTTTCATTAGGGTGATGAGATCCAAAAATAGATACCAACTATGTTTATTGGAAACTTATGGACCCACCTGAGGTGTAAGAACTTCCCATAAATGCAGCAGTCTGCAGAGATGTGTATGGGTATGGGTGCTTGCTGCCCACACGTGTGTCCATGGAGATTGTGGAGGGAGCAATGGGAAGGAAGAAGGGATGAAGTCATTCTTCCACCTGCCTCAGATCCTTCTTTGGAATAAAAACAGTGTAACTGACCCTCTTTGTTATAACTATTGAGAGGACTCCTCCACTCTTCCTTCTTATGTTCTGGCTTGGAATCAAGCTAAGCAGATCTAGTTTCTTTCTGTTTCCATGAGTTGCTCTGGGGCTATCATTGCCTGCCCTAGAAGATCGCTGCATCCCTGCCTTTCCCCTTTCTGTACAGTGACAGATTAGGTCTTGGTTAAAGACAATTTTATACGCAGAGTTCCAGCGTGGGTCCTGCTGAGAAATTCCAGTGTGCTAGGCAGAATTGTCCTTGATGCCTCCCTTCAACCTTCTTGGTGCTACCTCATGCCCAGGAAGCAAAGAGAAGAGGAGGACGAGTGAGGATCCCACAGCTCCCATCTAAAGCATGCCTCCCAGACTGCAGGACTTGCTTGCTGGGCCCATCTCTAAAATGTTCTGCCACCTTGGGGTCCAAGCCTTTAACACCTGAGCTTTGCAGGACCTTTAATATCCAAATGACAGCAGCATCCTCTGTGGGTAAGGGGGATGACTGAAATAGGACAGCCAGGAAATTGACATTGTTACAATCAACTGATCTTATCCAGTTTCTTCTGCTTTATATGTACTCGCTTATCTGAGGTTGTGTGTACTGTGTTAGTTCTATGCAATTCTGTCACATGTGTAGTTTCATAGATCCACCACCTTGGTCAAGATACAGAACAGTTCCATCATTTTACCTTTTTAAAAAGAAAACATTATTCACTCCCCGCCCATACTGGCTTCCTGTTCCTAATCCTAGGAAACACGAATCTGTTGGAGTGCTTGTAAATGATATTGTACTTTTATTGTGGTTTCTGAATGCTCATTGTTTCGTATAGAATTATAGGTTGACATCATTGTATTAGTATTGTACACGGTGATATTACTTAACTCACTTACCCATTCTAGGCATTCATTTTTGTGTACTAAACTATTCTGCAAAGACAATCACGCTATCTACAACACCACTGAACATGATCATGTCATCTGAAGTGAAGTAGCCTCAGTTAAACATGGGTTTCATATAATTGGAGAGTAGCAACCGGATCCCTCCTTCAAGTAGGGGTGGGGATCTATGACTCAGATCATTCGGTTTCTTGCTCACTCTCCACCTTTCCATGACTTGGAAGAAGAACTCTCTGTAGAGTCCCATCCCCAGCAGTCTATGCTGCAGGATCTCCCTCTATGTTTCTGTCCATCTCTGTCCCTGTCCCTGTCCCTCCTCTCCCCTCTCTGAATATCCAGGTATGTGTGCCTCTGTCTCTTTCCACTCCACTGTCATTGTCCCCTTCTCTTCCCTCATCCCTTCTTCCCTTTTTACTGTGTGCCTCTCTGCCCTGTGTGTTCTATGCACCACGCTGTACTTGAGATCAAATATCTGAAGGAAGGGAGTTATAGTGTATGTAGATTAATCAGCTTTAGCAGATTTTCTGGACTCGAGTCCATTGTGCTGGCCTACAAGATGCTTAAATATTTCATTGTTTTCTCCCTATCTGTCTAAGTTAAACTTGTTTCTGGTAAGTTTGCTCTTTTTTGCACCATGACCCAGAGACGCAAGCAGCTGCAGTACTCTTATTACCTCGGAAGGGCTCATCCTTCCTGGGAACACTGCATTTAAACTTCCTTGCAGTTTTAGCTCTTTAATGAGTGTCACATATGATTTTGGAATAAGTTGGGTTTTCTTCATTATTATATTGTGTATATCAGCCTCTCGTAACCTTTACATTCTAACAGTAGGTAGGAAGGACTCCTACTATTCTGTTAAACCAGCCACATCACTCAGCAGCCTCATTTGTCACCCATAGGAGCTACTAGTTTTGTTCTCAATAGTTTGAAAAAAAATGTTAGCATGTCTACCCCATAGTTTAGTGGCTAGCCCTATCCATCTTCTCCAATATGCTACTCCCAGGCAAATGTACTTGTTTATCTCACAAACACCCTTATAAATCCAGTGAAATCTTATTCCAGCAAGTTGAGTAGTTCAACTTTTCTCAGGCAAGGCTGGAAGCTGACACCCAACAAGATTAGAATTTCACGTATTTTCTTGATGATGGGGCTATGTTGTACTTTCTCTAGGTTACACGTTATACTGAGAATAAAATAAATATCAGATGTAAATTTCACCCATCAACAACTGAATAAAGCAAGTACACTTATGATCCCCAGTTTAAGGCTCACAAATATTAAGGAGTTGCCTAAGGTCTTGCCTAATTAGATCTGCCTGATTAGAAACTAGAATCAAGAAGTTTAGGCCCAAAGACCACGTCTGTTTTTTACTGCCATGCACACCATCTCTACCACTTTACCCTCAGGTTATAATATCTGTGGCTGTCCTAGTCATTCTTAATTTAAAATCATTTTGAAGAATACAGTGATCCCTCACTTATCACAGGAGTTACATTCCAGAGACACCTGAGATAGGTGAAAATCCACGAAGTAGCAGCATTACATTTATTTTATTATTTTTATATATTTTAAGGCTTGATAAACCCTTCCCACACTCTTACAAAGTTTCCCACTCTCTTATTAACCTGTCCCACACTCTTATAAACACTTCATATGCTCTTAAACACTTTCTACACTCTTAAACCTACATAATTTCAACAACATGTAAAATTCTATATGTAGTATGGGATACTTCTTCACCAATGAAGCATACTACAACTTGAATAATGAAGATCATGAATTATGCAGCTGTGCAGTTCTGATGGTGGTGAAGGTGGTAACAATGAGATGAATGTACTGCACAGCCAAGAAGAGCATGGGTTTTTTGACTTATAAATAAGCCCTGGTTTTATCATAAAACCTGCAGCCTTCTCACACATAATTAGAGTTACTTGATCTTTTTGGGCCTGAAAACCAAGGGCTTTGGCTTCATCCTTAGTAGTAAAAGTGTGAGACAATCTCCACTTCCAAAATAAGCCCATCTCATCCATGTTAAAAAATTGTTCAGGCTTAGTGCTCCCTTCCTTCATGATGGATTTGAACATGTAGTTCACGTACTCCTTGGCTCCAGCTTTATCAGCAGAGGCAGCTTCTCCATGCAGAGAAACGCTCTTGAGTCCAAAGTGTCTCTGAAATTTGTCAAACCAGCCCTTGCTGGCACTGAATGGAGTTGGCCTGGTGGGAGAAGCACTTGACGGTCCTGATTCTGTGTCGTTGTCCTCGGCTTCATCTTCCTTGGCTTCATCCTTCTCACCATTGTGAACATCCATGCTTTCCACAAAACTATCATAAAGTTTCTTGGCCTTCATCCTGATGGTGTTGGTACCCAGCGAGATATTCTTCTTCCTGTAGTCATTTATCCACAGGGCCAGTGCAGACTCCATCCTCACAATGGCCTCATTACTGGAAGTGACCCCCCTCTTTGCAGTGTTGTTAAAAGTCCTTGTTGCTGTAGACCTAATATTCCTCTCATCTTTCTTTATGTGGTGAACAGTAGACTCATTGATCCATAATGGCGGCCTACAGCAGTGTAGCTTTTGCCTTCCTTTAGCATGTCGAGAAGTTCCACCTTTTCTTTGATGGTAAGCATCTTCCTCTGGCACTTGGGTTCACTGCCAGAAGGCTTAGAAGGAGTAGAACATTTGGGTGGCATCATAGGGCTTGAAATAAACTCAAACTTTTATGAAAATTTCACAAAAACACAACACCACAGAGCAACACTATGTGCAGTGATCAGACGTCAAAATGAAGTGGATAAGCAGAGATGCTGAGCATATGGGTATAGTGAAGGACAGCAAACAGACAGATGCTATGGTCACTGAACCAATCAGCACCCAGGATACAGAACACAGTGCTGTGCTTGGTCGCCTTCCATTCCATCAGCCAATCGTGTGCCGTGTACAATCTCACACTGGCAAACTTGCACAAGCAGTAGTAGCATACTGCATCTCCACTGTGTATAGTATGGTGTGCATTCACTGATAAAATATATACTGTACTTTATTTCAATTTAATATTCTTTCAATATGTTTGAATTAACATTTTTTATAGTTTTATATTGCTTTAAATTTTTTAGGCAAAAATAATTAAAATCATAAATATTATATAAATACCTATGTACCATGAAATCCTGCTATAAAGTGAAAACTCCGTAATACAGAATTAGATTTAAAAAAAAAACCCATGATACAGTGAAGCTACAATAAGTTAACCATGATACAGCGAGGGATGACTGTACAGTCAGGTCTAATGCAGTCATAAAGAGAAGAGAACACCCCCAGTTTATACTGTTTTGCTTGTTTGCTTTAGTTAGGAAATATTTTTATAACAGTAACTATTCGTACTATGATCATTATAGCCAGTGTTCTGTATCTGTGGGTTCCACTTTCATGAGTCCAATCATGTTTTAAAAAATCCAACCTGACTTAAATATGTGAAGACCTTTTTTCTTTGTTATTATTTCCTCAGCAACACAGTAGAACAATTTATGCACCGTTTACATTGGTGTAAATATTAAAAGTCACCTAAAAATGATTGCAAGTTCAGGAAGCTGTGCATAGATTACACACAGATATACACTAAGCACTACATGGAATCCACACAAATGCAGGCTGTGAAGGCCCAGGGTACTGCAGCCTCTGGCTGCATCACAGAACCTTAGTTTTTCTCCAGTACTTCCAGTCTGAGAACTTTTCTCCCTGAGTCTCATGCATGTACTGTGTGTTAGATCTGTAATGACACCTCCAGACCTTTCTCTTGTCATTACTCCCTCAATAGTACAGTATAACAACTAGTTACGTGGGATGTATGTTGTGCTAGGTTCTATAGTAATCTGGAGATGGTTTAAAATACACAGAAGGATGTGTTCAATTCTATGCAAATGCTACCCCATTTTATATAAGGGACTTGAATATCCAGGATTTGGGGAACAACCTCTCAAGGATCCTGAGGTATAACTATATTTGTGTCATGATTAAGACTATATACTCTCTGCCTCTACCCTCCGTCCCATTTCCTGATTCAGTGATAGAGTGGGTATTTTACTTCACTCCCTACCACAATGGATCAAAGACTCCGCTGCCCACTGGCTTTTCTTTGGTTGAGAAGTTCAATCCGACTAGTCTTGTTATCTCACTGAGGTTCCTCTGTTCTCCCCAATGGTCTCTGAGATGCAGGTAGTTCCACAGACATTGGGAACCCATGACCTTGGAACAGAGGTGCACTTTTTCCTGCTTCTACTGTGGGTATCTCCAAGTCCCAAGGTTCTTGACTTCACTCTATTCCTGGCTATTGGGTATGAGTTATGAGATTATGCATTGGACAATCCACACCATCTGCATGCAATCTTAGCCTACGTATCTTATAGTAGAAAAAATACTCAACATAGAGACTAGTATAACAAACTCCTGTATACTAATGCCTTATTTTCAAAATCACCAATGCACGGGCCTGTCTTGTTTGATTCATTTCTCCACCCACTCCACACCCTCCCTACTGAGTTATTTTTAGTTAGTTCATAGCTATCACACCCATCAGCCAACAGTTACCTCTAAAACATACAAATCCTTTTTGAAAATAGCCGTAACACCACTATACATCTAAAGGATACACAAAAGGTGCAAACATGGTATAGTTCTGTCTCAAATCCGTTATCAGTTTTCCTCATCCATATCTTTTTCATATCTGAGAGAATAGTTGTCAATGAAATTGGGTGGTTTGCCCTATAGCATTTCTATAGTCTGGTTTTGCTGATATCAGCGATGATAGCAGAGGAGTTCACATGTTCCTCTACCTGCTGCATTCCCCCACAGAAAACCCTGAGAGAATGAAATACTCTTGATTACATTACATTCAGGTTCAATATTGTTTTCAAGAATGCTATAGTGTGTGTGCTTTCTGTCGCACACAGGAGACCTTGTTGTCTGTCTCTTTTTCTGTAATGTTGATATTGATCTGTGGGCTCAGGTGTTACCAGAATGACACAGCCATTATAAAATTTCCCATCACCTAATAGCTTTATCACCTGGTGATGCTATTACCTGCATTCATTACTTCATTTGGGGCTTGCAAAGATTAAAATTCTGTCATTCCTTCAAAATGTATTAGCTGTGAACAAGATCACACTCATCAGTACTGGGTTACCATGGGTTATGAGTCCAAAAGTCAAAGGAGTGAACTAAGCATGCTGCTTGCCACATGCCTCCCTATGCCACAATAGATCAAAGACTCCACTGCCCACTGGCTTCTCTTTGGGTGCATCTCATGGGAGTCCTGGATTAAGATCAAAGGAAGGAAGGACAACGAGGGTGGGATTTACTCCCATTTTTTTTTTTCCCTGTGCAAGTCCTATTCACTGGCCATATCATTACTCCCTTGTCTGCAAAGGCCTTTCTTCCTCAGCTTCACAATCACTCCTTCCCTCACTCCTCCAATCTTTCTGGCCCTCAGGGACTCCAAACATTGCTGACTTTTATAATGCTGTCCTGTTTCCTATGGTTTCCCTGCACACACATTGCCCATACTTTTTATACAGTCTCTGTATTAAGTTTCAGATTACACAACTTCTGCCATCTGTCTCACATCAGGAGATCTATTACCTCCTCCTTCTCCTCCTCCTCTTTTCTCTTCTATTCATTTATTTTTAATTTTTTGCTGTCTAACTAAAGCGAACTGAGAAAAGAGAACAGTTTGGTAGAACTTGGTAAGACTACCGTTTTATGGGTTGATCCATGCACCACAAGACCTTAAAAGAGAGCAGTTGGACATAGCACTGTCATATGTGTATGCTGGATCAAGTTTGTTATTTGTATTAGTTTGTTCTTTTTATAGCTTTCACATTTTTCCTTTGACTAGCTCTATCACCTAAGAGAGGCATATCACAATATTTCTTTTTTTTTTTATGTTTTTCTTCTGGTACCAGGAATCGAACTCATGACATTGCGCTTGCCAGGCAGGCACTGTGCTCCTGAGCTAAATCCCCAGCCCCCACAATATTTCATTTTGATGATTGGTTTGTCTTTTTTTCTTCTGCATTCTTACATTTTTTGTACTAAATATTCCAAAACTATGCTACTAGGGTGCTTATGAATGTAGATAAATTATATCTCCTTGGTGAACTAAGCTTTTTATTGATATGTAATTCTTCTGTATCTACTTCTGCCTTTCAAAATTCATTTGTCTAGCATTAATATTGTGTTTCTCACTGAGGATTGTCTTTTTTCCCCTTAATTGATGAATATTTCTGGATTTTGGTCCTTAATCAGTCTCAAAATCTTTGTTTTACAACTGAAACTTTCTGTATAATAATATTAATTAAAATTGTTAGATTAGACTCATTCCTATGATCTTATCTTGTTGTTTTTTCCCTGTTATTCTTTTTCCCCTCTCTAATTACCTTTTACATTAATTGAAAGGGCTGAAGATGTAGCTCAGTGGCACAGCCAGTGCCTGCCTGGCAAGCATAAGGTCCTGAGTTTGAGTCCCAGCGCTAAAATAAAAAACAAACAAATAAAACACCCCAAATCGTACCTTAATTGGACTTTCCCCTATTTCAAAATTTCTCTCATATGAATCCATTTCTATTTGTTTACTGGATACTTTAGAAGCCTTAACAATGAATACTTAATATAACAAATTATGCAATTAACTTTCATCTTTTTCCTTCTACGGGACACCAAAACTAGCTTAGAATTCTTTAGCATCCATGAATTATCTCCTTTCCTAGTGGTTTGCTAACATTTTCTAGTATTTTAGAATTAGCTCAATGTGTTGTCTCCTCAGTTTGGATATCATCTCTCCTCCTCATTTTTTTTTTTTGTCAAAATAGCTTTATGAGCTATATCTTTCTTTCTGAATTATCTTTTGTGGTGATAGGCTGGTAGGACACTTATTTATTTGTGGATGTTTTGTTTGTTTATTCTGAAAATGACTGCTTAGTTCTTATTCTTGAAATGTATTTTTTTTTCTGCACATAATGTTGCAGTGAGTTCAACAAGACAGGTACTCACAAGAGATCAAAAATGCATGCATGAACAAAGCTTTACACAAAAGCCAGTGACAGACAGTCTCCAAGAAGGACCCAGAGAAGATGTCCTTCTCAACCTGGGGTCTGCTGCCAGTTTAAATACTTTTTTGGGTTTCCATAGTAATCATACAACCATATTAGCTTATTCTCAGGAATTTTACAAGAACATCACAGAACTGTCACAGGTTTACATTTTCCAGAAGTGGCTAGTCCTGTGCTGGTCATGCAGAGCTAATGTATACATTGTGGTTTAACATTTAGCCTCCTTCCCAATTTGTTCTGTTTATTCAGTCCCTATTTTATAGCTGTTTTTTTTTTGGTGGGTTTATGACTAGCTACAGGGGAGGGAGTGAGGAGTGAGTTCATGTACAGCTTAAGTGCACTTTAAGTGGCGTCCCTTAAAATGGAGTTGCCTTATCATTCCCCTCTCAAGGACATATTCTCCTCTCTCAGGACTTATATTGTCCTTCCTCAAGTGGAGGGGAACACTTTTTGTCTTATATTCTGTGGCCTCTTTTAAAACCATCATTTGTACTTGGTTTACTGTGGATGGTAACCTATTTTTGATCCGTTTAATAAGACATGGCCCAAAAGTCAGAAGGGCCATTATTATCAAAATTGGTACTGCCAGGCTAGTGATCAAAGAAGTCAACCAGGGGTTCCAGCTGAACGTTTGTTCACGCCATCCTTGTTTACCATAATATTACTTTTCCCTTTCTTTTCCCTCTTGTCTAATTTGTGCAGGGTTTCTATATATTCCCATAACTGTTTGTGTAGAAGCAGCACTCTTCCTTTAGGGCAGCACAAAGCCCCCCTTGTTCCATAAAGAGCAGGTTAAGTCCTCTCCTGTTTTGTAACAGCACCTCTGCTAAAAAGTCAACCAGGTCATGTAGTTGTCTGACCACACTTCGAACCCCTGTCACAGTTTGTTCCACATTGTAGGTCAACCTGCTAAGACTTCAGAGTCCTGTTTCAGAATGGACAATCGCCCTGGCACCACTCCCCAAGGATGTTGCTCTACTTCTCCTAGCCAGTATTGGCCAAACCACAATGTATCATTTTGACTGTGCCTGATAGCCAGGAAGCAGATGCAAGGTTTCCAGGTCACCTTACACAGTGGACACCCAGGGAATAAGCATGATCAAAAGGCAGAGGCCATGCTGTGTGAATTTTTGTCTATAGTCAAGACACTTGAATAATCCATTAGTGCAGAGTAACCAGGACCCCTGTGGTGCTTTGTACATGGACTTTTGTAGCACGGTTTGGTTGCAAGCAACCTGATTGTGTCCTTCTCCTGCACAAAATCCCTGTTCATATACAGTTTCTATCAGAAAAAGAGCCAACAGTTTTTCCTCTTCTGGAGTGCAGAGAGTTTGACTAAGGGTAATTTCCTTTGAGGAAGCTATCACCTCAAAGGAGTGGAACTGATCTTACACACAGCCAACAGCTCCCAGCTAAGACAGGCTTAGACTCATTGAGAAGATTATGGGTTTCATTATGAACTTCTACATCTGCTTGGATGGCATCCTGGATAGGAAGGTTGCCTTTTAGAGTGTCAGGCAGGATGTTTAGCATGGGGGTGTTAGATCAGTGCAACTCACAAGACAGGGAAGAAAAAGGAGTGGCCAACCTTCTAGGGGTGATCTCTGTTTGTGTTATCTGTATGAGGATACATGTGTCCTACCATCACCTGAACTTATGTACATGCACACAAACTCCCCAACTGAGCCCTATAGCCTAGACAGGGTTGTTAATGCTCTTTAGGATTATTATGATCTGTAAACAGAAACCAACTGATTATCCACTGTTACAACCACTCTCTTTTCTCTACAATCCTGGATGTAGTTATGATTCTGGGCCCACCAGTGGGTTAGGGGGTCCAGATTATGAGTCCTGCATCATGCCAAATGCCCATCATACAGTGCCAGCCATAGCCCTATGATTCCACAACCCCAGTGGGGATGGTATGTCACCTTTTCACTATTACATCTTCCCCCAGTAGTTTTGGGAACATATATAGTCACCATCTTACTAAGTCTGTGTGAGCTTTGTCTCATCTGATTACTAATTTCTAGACCTCACAAGCCAGGAATGAGTGAGTCCTAGGATCAGCTTTGTCCCACCACCAGTGGGGATTCCTTACATACAGAAATTATGGATTCAGTATTTTGCTGGTCACATGGGACTCATAGTGAAGCCAGCTCAGCTTGCCAAAGGTGAACAGAGTCTACCTGGGGATGCATAACGGTGTAGTTACAAATGTGTTCCCCAAGTTCATCTAAAGAGTCTGTTTTTATCTGGGATCTAGTGATCACCGAGGTTATCCACATCAGGAGAACTGGGATCAGGATGGCCAAGGGGGTCATCATGTTGATTGGGTAGCAGCTGATTTCTGCTATAGTCTTTGAGAGTGACATGGCAAGTGAAGCTTTCTTAGGGATAGATGGGGCTCATTCTCAGGTGTGGATGATGGCACAGGCTGAGTCGATTCTTCAGGAAGTTCTAGTACCCACTTGGCTCAGGAATGGTGGATCCATGGAGCAGAACTTGTAACTTTAAGAACAGTAGGTATAGTTAAAACGATATCATGTGGCCCTGCCTACTTCAATTGGAGTGGTTCTTCCCTCCAGATTTTAATTAACCCTTTGTCTCTCCGTTCAAAATAACGAACAGGAGAATGAATTGGAATGGGATGTCACTGTAACTCGACCCTCTGGAGTTCCTTTAGAGTCCTTTGCAAAGCCTTCATTTGTTGGTACAGGTCTAAAGTCTCTACTTCCTGTAATCTTTCTAAAATGGGCAGAAGCAGGGGAGGCCTCCCAAATATTATTTCAAATGGAGTGAACCCGTCCTGGTACAGGGTGCAATGAGATCAAAGCAGGACCATCGAAGCATAGCCATCCATTTTTCCCAGTCTCTTGACAATGCTTGGCTAGGGTGGGTTTTTAAAGTTAGGTTTTATCTTTCAACCTGGCCAGAACTCTGCAGCTAATAGGATTTGTGTAACTTCCTCTTCAGCCCCAAAGCTGCAGAGAGGCTCTGAACCACTCAACCCACAAAAGCAGGTCCATTACCTGAACCCACCGTCATGGGGAGCCCATACCAGGGAATGATCAACTCCATCAGAGCTTTTACCACCTCTCTAGATGTCTCAGTTCTCATGGGGATGGCTTCCACTCAGCCCAAATAGGTGCAAATGTGGACCAACAGATACGTCTTGTTTCTACTCGTGGGTTTTATTTCTGTAAAGTCCATCTCAATATCCTCCAAAAGCAGTGTTCCTTGTCTTCGAACTCTGGGCTGTTGCTGTGGAGGAGGAACTGGATTGTTGTGAGCACAAGCTACACATCTGCTTGCCAGTGCAGTGCATAAGGTCCAAAGTCTAGAGATAAAGAAGTGACAGCCAAGCAGCTCTTCCATGGCTGTCTTTCCCAAGTGAGTACGACTATGGAGTTCCTGGATCACAAAATGTCCTAAAACCTCAAGAAGGAACACCTTCCTTCCTGGCAAGACTTGCCATCCATTCTGTTCTGTAGCCCTCTGTGTTGTGACCCACTTTAGTTCTGCTTCTGAATACTTCAGTGGTTAGAGGAGTGGCGCCACTAGAGCTCAGGTGATGGAGTGTGAATGTCCAACAGCAGCTTGTTTGGCTGCTCCATTTCCTTGGGCCTCAAAAGAATTGCCTTTCTGATGGCCCAGACAATGGATTGTGGGCTGCCTTAGTGGGCAGCAAAACAGCTTGCAACAAGTTTAATATCACCTGAGAGTTTTTAATATCTTTTCCTCCCATGGTTAGGAGGTTTTTTTCCCAGTACACATGCAAAGTGGCAAAGGCATAATGGGAGTCCGTATAAACTTTCATTTGCTTGTCTTTTCCTATCTCCCAGACCCAAGTAAGAGCAATCAGCTCGGCCTTTTGTGCTGATGTTCCAGGAGGCAAAGCCTTGGGCCAGACAGTCTGTACAAGGGTGACAACTGTCACTCCCATCCTCTGAAACCCATCAGTTACCATGCTGCTACCATCTGAAAACAGGGTCAGGTCAGGGTTCTGGAGGGGTGTGTCATGTAGATCTGGTCTGGCTGAGTAGACTGCCTCGATTGTTTCCATGCAGTCACATTCAAGCAGATCCAGGGACATTGGCAGAATAGAGGCAGGATTGAGGGCCTGTATAGTCTTAATAGTGAGTTGGAAATCCTCCAGAAATGCTCCTTGGTACTGAGCCAGCCTAGTACCCAAGAGTCACTTATTGCTGGGACCCCCTCAGCACAGCTTCTACTGCATGGGGAACAAGCACTTCCAATTTTTGCCCCAACATCAGCTTATCAACTTCTTTTACTAGTATAGCAGTGGCTGCAGTGTCACACAGACAGGAAGGCCACCCAGCTGCCACATAATCTGGTCTCTTTGACAAGTAGACTACTGGACTCAAAGCCAGGGTTAGATTTTTGTCTCCCCTCTAGATCCTCCCATTCAAAAGCAAACGATTCTTGAGACAGGACAGACAAAGGAATACAAAAGAAAGCATGTTTGAAATTTAACACAGTACACCAGGTTTGAGTAGGTGGGAGCAAATTAAGAAAGGTATAGGGGGTAGGTACAGTAGGCTGAAGAGTTACAACCAGGGTGTTCACCACTGGCAAGTCCTGGATGGGGGGATACTCATTGGTCCTGGGCTTGCAGACTGGCAGGAATGGTATGTTCAAGGGAGACTGGCACTCTTTCAGTATGCCATCTTCAAGCAGCCTCTGAATATGGGGTTTAATTCCTTTTCTAGCTTCCATAGTCATTAGGTACTGTCTCAGGCGGACTGGTTTTGCATTTCCCATTAACTCTACTATCACTGAGGGCACATGAATTGCAAGGCCAGGGGGATAGTCCTCTGCCCAAAACTTTAGAAAATCTTGAGTCGAAGAAGGGAGAGCAGGTTGTTCCATAATAAAAGAATCCAGAAGATGATATTCCTCCTGCATAGGCAGATTGACAGTCAAAATGTGAGCTTCAAGGGAGGAGTCTCTTCCTGTGGTTAAAACAGGTCCCTAGAGAGTAAAGGAAATTTGAGCCCTAAGTTGGTGGAGAAGATCTCGGCAGGAGGGGGAAAGGACAATTGGGCATAAGCAGGAAGAAGTGGTTAACCACATGTCCTCCGACCTGAACCTGCTGTGGTTGTGGTTCAAAAAAGAATAGTTGACATCTGACTTGTTGCCCCTTGGACGTATATTTTTTGTCCCAGAAGTGGAGCTATTGTCTGAGTAACTACTGACAGATCCACACCGATGTATATCAAAAATATAATAGGTTTTCTCCCTATATTGATGGTTAACATGGGTTCCCTGGGGCTGAGAGACAGAGACCCCTGATCCCATCAATCTGAGATTTCCTCCAATTCCATCACAAACACTGCCTTTTTCTCCCTCTTCTCCTTGTCTCACAACTTTGGACACTTTCACTTGGAGTGTCCCTTCTCTTTGCAGTAGGCACATTGGGCCGGATCTAAGGGATTGGGATGACCTTCTCCTTGTTTACCTTTCTTTCCTCTTTCCCTAGCTCCTAACTATGCCTCCTTCTTGAAAGCTGCTAACATCACCTTCTTCTGCTCCTGCTTAAGCTTTCATTCTACATCCTCTCTATTATGAAATACTTCCTGAGCCACTTCTATCAACTGGGTTATAGTCATACCTGCAAACCCTTCCAGCTCCTGCAGCTTGTGGCCTGTATCAGGGTCTGATTGAGAAACAAAAGCCATGTTAACAGCATGGGCATTTTGGGGAACCTCAGGGTTGAATGGGATATACATTTCATAAGCTTCCATGAGGTGCTTGAGGAATGCAGCAGGGATCTTGTCTGCTGCCTGGTACATTTCCGCTACTTTATTTAGGTGAGTGGGGTGACCAGCTGCAGAAAGGAGCCCTTTTTCTTGAAGCCCCATGGTGCTCCTTAAGGGCATTCATCCTCTCATCAGTGTTATAGTCCCAATCAGGAGTGTCTTGTGGCAGAATGTGGGCTACTGCTGCGTCTTTATCCTGTTCAGCTTTCCTTGTGTCTAATGTTACTTGTTCCTCAGCTGCCTTTTGAATTCTACTTCTTTCTTCTGAAGTGAACAAAGTTAACAGGATCTGCTGACAATCATCCCAAGTAGGAAGATGAGTCTTAACCACTGACTCAAGCAATGTAATCAAAGCTTGCAGCTGCTCTGAAAACGGGAATTCTGAGTTTTCCAGTTATACAAATCACTAGTGGTGAAGGGAACGTATACCAGGGTAGATGAAGATTCTCTCCTGGTCCCATCACAGCTGCCTGCTGGAGAGGCAAAACAGGGGCTGAACTCTAGGAAGAGATGTCCTTATCTGAGTCAGCCAACAGCTTAGGAGAGGGCTGCATGCAGCTCCGGAATGGAGAGGGACCACAGACTCGGTACCATGGTGGCATCCCCCTCAGCTGTCACACTGAAGAAGAGCCCTCATCTAGCAAGGGAAGGCATGCAGCAGGGGTGTCCGGTGGGTTGGTATAAGGTGGTGGGAGACAGAGACAAGATCCTCCACCTCTGGGGCTGAGGGCAAAACAGGGGCTTCTGTTCTGAGGAATTTTCTGCAGTAACAATAGTTAATACATTATGTGTTGTTATCTTTAAAGTAGTGACTCAGGGTATAATAAAGGACATGAAATTTTCTCCAATTGATAGCACAACCTGCCAAAAACTGAAAATAGACCCAAGTCTATCACCATGCACCAAACTCAAGTCAAAATGGTTCACAGATCTCAAAATTAAAACAGAAACACTAAATCTATTGGAAGAGAAAGTAGGTAAAAACCTTGAAGACACAGGGGTAGACAGAGAGTTCATGAACAAAAACCAAACTGCCCATGAAATACTTCAAAGAATCAACAACTGGGACCTCATCCTACTGAAAAGTTTCTGCACATCTAAAGAAATCACCAGCAGAGTAAAACACCCACAAACTTGGAAAAAATTTTAGCTGACTGTCCCTCAGACAAAGGGCTTCTATCTAGAACATATAAAGAATTAAAAAATATCAGCCCCCCGCAAATTCAAAGACCCAGTCCAAAAATGGGCAGCTGAGATGAATATACAGTTCTCGGATAACGAAATACAAATGGCAAACAAATACATGAGAAAATGTCCAACATCATTGGTCATTCGAGAAATGCAAATTAAAATAGCATTGAGAGTCCACCTTACCCCAGTAAGAATGGCTAGCATTAAGAAATCAACCAATAGCAAATGCTGGCGAAGCTGTGGAGAAATAGGAACCCTTCTCCACTGCTGGTGGGAATGCAGACTGGTGAAACCACTGTGGAAATCAGTTTGGAGATTCCTCAGAAAACTAGGTCTAGAGGTCCCATTCAACCCAGCTATTCCCCTTCTGGGCATTTTCCCAGATGGGCATTTTCCCAGAAGATCTAAAAACATCATATCACAGAAATATATGTGCACCTATGTTCATAGCAGCACAATTTGTAATTGCTAAATTGTGGAAGCAACCCAAATGTCCATCCACTGAGGACTGGATAAGAAAATTGTGGTACGTTTATATAATGGAATATTACTCAGCTATAAAGAAAGATAAACTCAAGGCCTTTATAGGTAAATGGTCACAACTAGAGACCATACTCATAAATGAAATAAATCAAACATACATGTGCAAGCACCACATTGTGTCACTAGTGTAAAACCTGAAAGAGTTAATTTAAACTAGGAGGTATGATAGACATTGTGAAATGATAGGAAAACACTCAAAGGTAAAGGGCAACCAGGATGTGGGAAAAGAGAAGGGAAAGAAGGAGAAATTTTGTATGTATGTATATACAGGATAGTTAACACAGTTGTTCTACTGTCTTCTATTTCTTTGCTGAAAGAAACTGTCAATGAGTCCTTAGTTGATCAATAGTGCATGGCTCTGTTTTCCTGAGAAACCACTTTGAAGATATCACTATGTAATACAACAAGCATTGTTAATTTCCTACCACTTTGTTTGTAATTCTGTATTGTCTGTACTGTTGTTTTTCTATTTTGTAAAAGGTTTTCTCTGTTAATGTTTTCCTCCTTTTATTTTTAAAATAAAAAAAATTGTTGTTAGCGCAAAGCTTTTCTAAAGAACTAAGAAACTCTGATAGTATAACTGGCTTGCTCTGTTTCCCATTTCCCTACTGTCGTTTCCCCTTCACCCATCCTAGTTCCTTCTCCCTTTGGAACCATTTCTCCCCATTTCATGTTGTACACTTTGAATTCATTGACTCAGTTTCTCACGTCTTGATTCTGAAGTCTGCCGTTTCTGCTGACAGGCATTCACAATGCCTTATTCCCGGATGCAGATTCAGTAATTTCAATTGGCTCCTATTCTTTGGAACATGATGGGGATTTTTAGGCCTGTATTTAAAGCAGCTCCTTTGAGAGACATTTTCCATGTTCTATCAGGCCCTAAGCCTAAGAGAGCAAGGCAGCTGTCCCACCCCTGAGGGAGTTTCCACTCAGTTTCCCATTCAGCGTGCTCTGTGGACTCTCACTGCTTGCTCCTGAACTCTATGTTAAAACTCTTACGTGAAAGTAATGATTTTTCAAATTGAGTGTGGCAGCCCCTTAATAGTTCATTCCCATTTGAATGGATTGCAAATAGGATTTGAAAAACTGATCACAATTCTATAGTGAAGATGAGCCTAGTGGTTCACACCTGTAATCCCAGCACTTGGGAGCCTGAGGCAGGAGGATCATAGTGAGTTCAAGCCACCCTGGACTACATAGTGAGATTCTGTCTCAATGATAATAATAATAATAACAATAATAATTGCAATAATATAGTGAAAAAATAAAATATTTAACTGCATCACAGTCGGGATGTTTTGTGAAATTTAGTTTCACATACACTTCTGTGCATGTGCACACATATGTTTTTGTATATGTTTTGATGCATATGCACTGATTAACATGTGAAAAGTTCGAAAAATACCACTATAGACAAACAGGGATCAGAATAAACACATCTCCCAGGCAATCTCTTGTTCCCCATAGATTTCTTTTTGTATTTTTAACTACGGTCTGTCACTTAAGAAGTCTTTACTACCATATGGAGAAAAAATGAATCTCCTACGCTCTCTTTAAACATTATTGTTTGTTTATTCTTATTCTTTGCCTTAGGTTTATCACTCCCCAGACTATGATGTTTAGATGTACTATTAATTAGGCATACAGTTCCAATTTCTGCCATAAATGTCACGCTGTCTCTGTTAGTTATAGTTCTCTCACTGCTGATACAAAATACCCAGACACTCATCATTAAAGGGGGAGAGGTTTATTTAGTTCACAGTTTGTAGATGTTTCAGTCCATAGTTAGCTGGCTCCAAGGCAGAGTGGCACATGACAGAGGGGTGTCACAGAGAACAGTTCTTGATGCCCACAAGTAGCAAAAACAATAAGAGAAGGAGGCAAGACTCTTTTTGTCCCTTATATTATATACAGGTTACCCGCCCTAAGGCAGATGAAGCACTCCCACCCTTAATCCTAGTCAGAACTATGCCACAACAATCAGTGAACTGATCACACACCCTTAATCCCAGCACCACATACTCTAGACTCAGTCACTTTTGTAAAAGCCTGACAACCACATGAGGCTTTGGGGGGACATCTAGACACAAACCATAACTCCATCTAACACCATCTATGAGGAAGACTGTACTTTTTCTATCACCGTGCAGTGCCACCTTCATTGTAATTCTCTCTCTCACACACACACACACACACACACAAACACACACAGAGTGTCTTGCATTCTCAACTGGATGATTATTTCCTTATGGGGTCACGTAATGGTGCCATTTTTCTATCTTTTTGGTGTCATTCTTTGCCCCTCCCTCTTCCTTTCCCTCAGCTAATTTCCTGTGAATGGGCTTGGTTTGGTTCCAGGTGCTGATGTGGTTTGTCCCCCAAAGGCTTATTGCTAGAAACTGGTATCCTGGGTCATAACGCTGGCATGGAGGGACCTTCAAGAAGTGGAGTCCACGGGAATTAATTATGTCACTATAGACTCACTATCATGAATGCATTGATGCTGTCTCAGAAATACGGGTCAGGACTTGGAGGCTGGGTCAGTTCCTACAGATGAGCCTGGCTTTCTTAGCTTGCGCTCTGGTCACATGAACACTCTCTGCATGCTCCTGCCATGGGCTGTCGTGTACTCTGTGATGCAGCTGGATGGCCCCTGTTAGGCACTCACCATGTTTGTGAGCTTTCCAGCCACCAGATCCACGAGCTGTGAACCTCTTCCCTTTATAATTCACTGAGTCTTAGGTATTTTTAAAATGACAGCACAAAATAGACTAAAGCAAAATGGACTTACTTTTCTTGGGGTAACACGTCCTAGGTGCTGTCTGTGAACTTCTTGTGGCAGCACACTGGATGGTTGTGCCATTTTTAATAATCATAAGATGGAGGTTGAGGATACAGCTCAGCAGCACGGCATCTACCTGGCAAGCGTGAGGTCCTGAGTTCGATTACCGGTACTCTCCCCTGAAAAAAATCATAAGAAGGATATCTTTAGTTGATATTATTGGACCAATTCTTACATTGTAATGTTTTCTATCAGTCTTTCATTTAAAATATACCTTTTTGCATTATAAATGAGATTTGATTTAGATTATTTTGCAGGTGTTGCAAAATTGTGAAATTCTAACTACTTTTTTAGCATTTTTCCTGTAGTTCTTTCTTGAAAGGAAGAATTTGCTTTTATTACCCATGTTGTTACTCATGAAATACAATTGAAAGCAAGTTAATGTGTGATTTGATGGGGGGTGAATTTAATAGTAATGGATTGGAATCCTGAGAATTTGTAATGGTATCTGGTGTTTTTAAAAACTGTTTTATTTTTGAAAACTTTAAATGTTATCACAAAATCTTTTCTTTCTTACAAAATCTTGAATACATGTGTACATGCGTACCTGGAGAGAGAGACAGACAGACAGAGACAGAGCTATTTCACTTGTTGATATTCAAATTGTCAGATTGATGTTCAAATTTCTCAAAGACAAATTGTTCCCCGTCTTCGACAGCCTACTTATGTTCTGGCACACAGAGAACTCCAAGATTTGTTGTCCGTTATGATTTTGTCACAGCCTGGTAATCCCTCATTTCTACAAAGGCCCTGGATCATTTTCTTTTACATTAAATGACAAAAAGTACAATTTGTGTTCCAGAAATGTTTATTTTTAACAACATGTTCATTGTTTTCTATGAGAGAGGTATAAAATTCATATATTTCTATAAAATGAGAGACACGAGTTTGTACTAACATTTTAATGCAGGTTTAAATTTACAGGATTCTTTATTTAACAATGTCTTACTTATGCTGGAGAGCTTGTTTCTGATTACAACTTGTTTTCTTGCTCTTTCTATATGTTCACAAATATACTTGTTTTGAAAGAATACTAACATTAGCACTAGAAATCCACCTACCTTACAATATGCTATTATAGTTCCTTCAGTTGTACGCATGTATGTCATGAAGGATGTGCAGTCAAAACAGTGTGGGGCCACTGGAAATAATTCTTGCCAGAAACATGGTACCACCACTGTTTATTGAGGCGGAGCTTGATGAGTTCATTCTTACTGTGGACATTCAGGTATTTCACAATCTGCTACAAAGAGTACTGCAGTAAATAACTTCATAATATTTATGTGCCACAATGTTTGGGGGATAGATTCCTAGAAATGAGATTCCTAAGGAAGAGAAATAGAATTTTTCTTGATTTTCTTCAGTTCTCTGTAGAGATAAAGGTATTTTGCTTTACCTCATTATAAGAGCAGGATTACCAATTTATCAACAGCTTCACCCACAGAGTGGAAAGTAAGTTAGGTAAAAATTTCTGAAGTAATAGGCATAAGCAAAGGTTTTCTGAACAGAATCCCAATTGCACAAAAAATAACATCAAGAACTAACTAGTGGTATGATATTAAATTTAAAAACTTCTCATAGCAAAGGAAACAACCAACAGAGTGAAGAGACAACCTACAGAAAGGGAAAATTTTTGCCAGCCAATCCTCACAGGACTAATAACTATAATATATAAAAAACTCGAAACTAAACCTTCCAAAATAAACGACTCAGTCAAAAAATGGCCAATTGAAATGAATAGACACTTCTCAAAGAAGAAGTACAAATGGTGAATGATGATGTGAAACAGTGTTTGGTATCTTCGACTATTAGAGAAATGCAAATCAAAACAACTCTGAGATTCCACCTTTCTTCAGAAAGCATGGTTATCATCTAGAACTCAAAAATCAACAAAAGAAGATCGTGGAGGAAATGGGACCCTTTCACATTGTTGGAAGGAATGTAAACTAGTGTAATCGCTGTAGAAATAAGGATGGTGACTTCTCTGGAAACTTAAAATACAGATTCCATTTGGCCTGGCTCTATCTCTTCTGGGTATCTTCCCTAAACAGTTAACAACATCATTTTACACTAATACGTGCACACCCAAGCTTATAGCAGCACAACTCATAATAGTTAAATCTTGGAAGCAGCCTATATGGCAACAGATGAATGAAAAAAATGTAATACACACACACACACAATGGAGTACTACTCAGCCATAAGGAAGGATAAATTTGAGTGATTTGTAGGAAATTGGATGGGTCTTGAGACCACAATGGTAAGTGAAATAAATCAGAAATAGAAGGCTAAATATCACATGGTTTCTCTAATATGATAAATTCAAAGTATAAATAATTTAAGTCACAGAATAAAAGACAGATGACAGGAAACAAGGAGATAGGCTTTGTGACAGAGGGGTGGGACTGGGGGGAGGGAGATGGGAAGGAGGGCTGAGGAAGGGGAAGCACAAAGGATGCAGACACACTACATACATGTACCGATTCCCCACAGTGAGCGTGTTCGTTATGTATCACAAACATGTACTAATAACAAAGCCAGGGGAAACTTAGGGATTGTGTACCTGAGTGAAGTTGCCAAGGTCTAATGCAGTGGTGGTGAACTTATGGTACACGTCTGCAGCAGTCTGCATCACTTAAAGCTCTAAAAGTTTTGCCATCACTGCTTTTGGGGTATAGCTGTGTTTCTACATCCTTCCTGAGGTGAAAGATAAGTTGTTGCCTCTGACTCAGCTGCAGTCAAGGAAGAGCCACAGTTCTTAGTGGGCCTATTTGAGTTTTGGAAGCAACACCTTCTGCATTTGAAGGTGCTGTCAAAGGTGGTTACAGAAAAGCTGCTAGCTTTGATTTTGGTGCAGAAAAGAAAGCCCTGAACAGGTCCAGGTTGCCAGGCAAGTGGCCCTACATGTGAGCCACGTGATCTAGCAGGTACTTGAGGGGTCAATGGCAACCGTTCAGCGTCTTTGGAAGACCTCTGGAGGTGAATTGCACCTAAAACTGAACACAGCTGTGGTCCACAAAATTACCTTGAGACCTGAGCTGCCTGTCATGAACTGAGTGTCACGTGGCCACACAAGCAAGAGTTGGGCATGCATGGCAGCACCCCACTATCAAAGGGAAGTGGCATGTGATCAACCCTGAAGTGCCCCAATGCCCATGGCTCCTACTCCTGCTACATGGGCCTCTCTCTGTAAGAATGTACCTATGGCTTCATGGAGAACTGACATTATTAGTTGCTTACTATTATTAATTGATGGAGAAAGAGATGCCTCTGCCTGGCTTATAGACTGTTCTGCATGATAGGTAGGCACCACCTGAAAGTGGACAGGTGCCACAAGATAGCCCCTCTCTGGGACAGACGTGAAGGAGAGTGGTGAAAGGCAGCATTCCCAGTGGATAGAACTTTGGGCAGAGAACCTGGTTCTGCACTTTTCTGGAAGGAGAAATCCTAAGTGATTATATGCTGATTCATGGAATGTGGCCCCTGGTTTAGCTAAATGGTCAAGGAATTGGAAAAAGACACATTTTGAAAAGAGTGACAAAGAAATTGGAGAACATGCATGTAGAAAGGGCTCTCTGAATGGGAAAAAGCCATGGAAATATTTGTCTTCTGTGTGAATGCTCACCAAAGGGTGACCTCAGGAAAGAAAGCTTTAATAAACAAGAGGGTAAGCAAGCGGCCAGTTCTGTGAATACCAGCAAGCCTCTTTCTCCAGCCACTTCTCCTTGACCAGTGGTTCATGAACAAAGTGGCCATGAAGGAAAGGATGGAGGTTATGTAACACGAACTTCCACTCTCTAAGGCAAAGCCGACTATGGCCATCATGGAGTGCCCAATTTCTAGGAGCAGAGACTAACGCTATACCCCTCATATGAAGCCATTCCCTGGAGTGATATAGCAAGGTTATTCCACTGAATTGCTTCCAGCATCGAAAGGTCAGTGTTTTGTTCTTATTGGAATAAACACATGGGGTATAGATTTGTCTTCCTTACATGCTTTGGAAATGTTTGTGCCAAAATTACTTGTGAAAAACTTATGAAGGCTTTCTTTGCCCGTCATAGAGTTGCACCGAACATTGCTTATGACCAAGAAATTTCCTTCACGGCCAAGGAACTGGGACAGTGCCCTCATGCTCATGGAACTGCTGGCTTCACCATGTTTCCCATCATGGTAAAACTACTGGCTTGACAGAACTGTAGAACGACCTTTCAAAGACGCAGCTGAAGTGCCAGATAGGTGACTAGAAAGCTGTACAT
The DNA here is from genome assembly GCF_000276665.1 of Chinchilla lanigera. NCBI lineage: Eukaryota > Metazoa > Chordata > Mammalia > Rodentia > Chinchillidae > Chinchilla > Chinchilla lanigera. The sequence continues at coordinate 30,596,289 of NW_004955416.1, forward strand.
GATCTGAATTGGGTCCACTATATGGTACTATTTCTTCCGTAGTCAGGATTTACAGGTCAGGGAAGCAGGGAGCAGAAATAAGGATGGCATTATTCATTATTATCCCTGGGAACACACTGTACTGGACTTTGATCACTGTGACAAAATACCTGAGAGAGCCAACTTACAAGGAGAAAAGGTTTACTTTGACAGTTTCAGAAGCTTTATTTCATGATTTCTTAGTCCCCTTGCCTTTGGGCCTGTGATGACACTGTATATCATGGAGGGATCACATGGCCGGGGTGCTGCTTTCCCCATGGTGACCAGGAAGCAATCAAGAGAAAACAAGAAGGAGCTGGAATCTCAGCACTTGAAGCTGTGCTTCAAGAGCACAGCTCCAGGGTCCTAAATTCCTTCCAGGAGGTCCCAACTCCTGAAGGCTCTGCCACCTGCCACTAGCAATGCTGTATCGGCACCAAGCATTCAACACTGGAACTTTTGGGAGACACTTAAGACCTAAACTCTAGCATCCATTAGCTACATTTTTCTTTCCTCTTTCCATCACTGCAGGCTCTGTCGGCATAGAGGTTTTACTTCCAGAGGGAAGAATGTTTTCCTCAGGAGACATAACAATGATTCCATTCAACTGGGAGTTAAGAGTGCCAACCAGCCACATTGGGTTTCTCATGCCTTTGAATCAACAAGCAAAGAAAGACCCACTGTGCTGCCTGGTACAGACTACCAAGGAAATGTTGGGCTGCTGTTCCACACAGGATATGTGGAAAAGTATGACTGGAATTCAGGAGATCTCTCTGGCACCTCTTAGCACTGCATGCCCTATCAATGGGAAACGATAGCAGCCCAACTCAAGCAGGACTAGAAATGGCGTAGATCCTCCAGAAACAAAGTGGTAGTCATCCCAGCAGGCAATCAGTTTTGGCCCAGGTAATCTGCTGTAGACAAAGGGAATACACAGTGGGTAGACACAACTAATTCTAAATTCCGGGGTCAGAGATGAAGCCTGTAATTGTCATCAATATGCCCTCCCTGTTTTGTTAAGAATATATTTGTAGGTGCTTGTTGAACAAGTGTCTTTGTTTCCTCTCCTCTCTTAATCTTTTACCATATACTAGGAGATATACTGCATTTATATCAGTGTTTAAGTACTTTTAGTTTTATATCATAGTATTAAATTTATGAAATAGTAGAAATATAAATGTCACTCAAGGAATTTACCTCCTTTCTGGAGAAGAATGAGGGCATTTGTGGTTGTACACAGAACAGTTGTGTCACGTTGGGGTGAACTGTGACTTTATTATTCTTTATCTGAAATCAAGCATAGTTTAAGAAGGTGTGTGGATGCCACGGTGAGAAAGTGTGGACTTGTAATAATTACCCATAGGAGTTTGCTTGACGGTATTAAGGGAATCCCAGATGGCAGGAAGGCATAATTCCGTGCATGTCTGTGAGGAGGCTTCCGGAAGAGACTGGACCTTGAGTCAATAGGCTGAGTAAGGCATAAGCCCCTTTCCCAAAGTGGGTGGGCACCATCCAATTGGTTGAAAGACCAGACAGAACAAAGAGGCAGAAGTCAGGCAAATTCGGCCTCTCCTGCAGCTGGGACACCCTTGTTCTCATGTCCTTGGGTATCAGAAGTCTAGGATCTCCGAAGGACTTCAAGACTTGCACAAGCAGCACCCCAAGGTTGTAGGCTTTCTTCCTTAGACAAAGAGTTGTGCCTTCATCTGAGCCAACAAGAGGCTTTCTGACTTGAACTGAGCCATTCTACATGCTTTTGAGCGTAGAGAGAGACTCTGGTAGAACTTCTCAGTCTTCATAATTGTGTGAACCCGTTTCCCCACCAACTCCCTTCTACCTCCTACCTTATCACATCGTCTTACCTTTCATTTATCTTCCATCTGATCTCATCGTATCTATCTACCCATCCATCCTATTAGTTTCTCTCCAGATAATGACGATTAATATAACTTATTTAGTATATATTCAAGCTCCATTTTCATTTAAGATTTTTATGGTGTTCCATTGTTTACTCATGTACCAATATTATGTTATCTTAATGGAAGATTTGTAGTATATTTCTCTATCAAGCAGAACTAGTTTAATGCCTCTGTTATAATTGTTTTTTTTTAAAACACAGCTATTTCTTCTTGTGCTTTTTTATGTGTAAACTTTACAATCACTTTATCCAACTCTATTACATTCATAGTAATATATATAATATATTAATTGGAATATAAAATTTACTTAATGGTGATACCTTTGTACTGCTGTTCTTCCTATTTGACAGCCTAATATGAATTTATATTTATTCAAGTAATCTTTGTGTCTGGTAAGAGGCCATTATTTTTTAAATACTTTTATTCATACAGGTACTACAATATTTAAAGATACTTCCTAGTACTTTATTTCCTGTTTTATGCTGCAAAAACTATTGTCCCTTATTATATATTCTACTTGTTTATTTTTTTGCATATTTGAAGGCTAATATGAATTTCATATTCTAACTTGTTATGTTTGGTGTACAGAGATATAATTAGTGGTGCACGCCTGTAATCTCGGCATTAGGGGGCTGAGGTAGGAGGATCACTGTGAGTTCCAGACCAGCCTGGGCTACAAAGTGAGCTCAAGGCCAGACTGAATTGCATAGCGAGACCCTGTCTCAAAAAGACAAAACAAAAAAAAAAGAGATAATTAAGATTTACATCTTTGTACCCAGAAATTTATTCATTCTCATAACTTATCTTTTTAGCTTTTTGAGTTTCCACATGTTTGTGTCAACTGCAAGTGAAGGCTTTTTCACTTTCTAATCACTTTCCATTTCTTTTTCTGGGCATAATGTTCCAGCTGGAATTGCCAATAAAGAGCAAAAAGTTTGTATTTTACTCCTTGTATCAAAGCAAAAACTTTCAATACTTTTTATGAAAAAGTTTTTAAGTTATGTGGTGCTAGACACTGACCCAGGACCACACGTATGCTGAGCAAGCATTCTGTTACTGAGCTACATCCCCAGTTCTTCACGGAGAGTGTCTACTGATGCTTCGTTTGGGTCTATCGAAATGACAATGGAAATGAAATGCCTTTTTTCTTTAATATAAGACCAGTGTTGCCATGTTGGGATAAAATTAAGTTGGTTTTGTGACCAATACTACTTTATACTGGTGGATCTAAATTTCTAATATTGCAATGAATATTTTATTTACATATATAAGAGAAGTTGGTCATGTATCATCTTTCTCAACTTAACCCTGAAAGATCTGAGATCTGGATTTTGCTAACCTCATAATATTATTTGCAGAGTATAATCTTTAATACTTCAAAAAAGTTGTTATTTTTTACCTATTGCATATCTTTAGGGGATTAAGTAATCCAGGCTTGCACTGTTTTCTTTGGAAAGCTAATAAATCTATACATTTATTGTCGATTTTCTGTACTAGTCTTAATATTTTTATCTTCAAAGTGGTAGTTTGCATCTATTATAGTTCTAATTTTTTCTATTCTTTATCTTTTGCAGTTTTGTGAATGATTTATCAATTTTGTTAGTCTTCTCAAAGAATAAATTAATTACGTTTACTCATTGATTTCTTTCTTCTACTTATAGTTTTCTGTCTTGGTTACCTTTCTCGTTGCTGAGACAAAATACCTCACACTCAAAGTTAAAGGAGGCTAGGTTTATTTTGGTTCCAATATTGTAGAGGTTTCAGTCCATAACTGGCTGGCCCCAGGGAGGGTGGCATGGGAAAGGGGCATCACAGAGGAAAAATAGTCCATGGCAAGTAGGCAGGAGACAGCAAAGTAGCAGGAAGCAGCAGGCAGCAGCAAAATACATGTGATCCCCAGAAGCCCTCTTTCTGTCCCTTATATTCTTTCCAGGCTACCCATCCTTAGGGCAGGTAGCCCTCACACCCAAGGAAGGATTTCCCATTATCTGCTCCCAGAACTATGCCAAATCAATTAATGGACTAATTTAGTAATCATGCCAGCATCATAGACTCTAGATCTAGCCATCTCTGAAGAGCCCCACCTATGAATGCAAGAGGCTTTTTGGGGGACATCTAGACACAAGTGATAACACTTTCTTATTTCCACATTGTACGAAATATGGAAAAATATACCATGATTGTAGATTGGAGATTTAATCTTGTAATGCAGTCCTAATCAAAATTTCACTTTTATTTTGTGAAATTTGAAAACTTTATTCTACACTTTATGAAATACGTATGAGTAAGTGAAAATAGAAATAAGAAAGTGGGAAAATATTTACATCAGAAAAGTGATTAGTTTTTATATCTTTTCAAATCAATAGAAGAAAGATCAACAAACGAATTTTAAAATAGGTAAATTATATGAACAGTTGAGCCACAGATAAGAAATAAATGGCTCTTGGGCTGGAAGGTACAGCTTGCCAGAGCCTGCCTCGCAAGCAAGAGTTTATGAGTTCAATTCCCGGTACTAGAAAGAAAGAAAGAAAGAAAGAAAGAAAGAAAGAAAG
>NW_004955416.1:30600877-30604453 GCF_000276665.1 Chinchilla lanigera
AAGAAAGAAAGAAAAAGAAAGAAAGAAAAAACAAAGAAAGAAAGAAAGAAAAAGATTTTAAACATAGGTATGATGTTAAAATATCCACTTAAAACACTCAAACTGGAAATTATTGAAGTAGAAATGCACAGAATAACACAAAATTGATCTTCACACAAGCATGAAAGGAAGTTAATGACAAATAAGCAAATCAGATAAAGAGCTAGTAGGGTAAAACACATTAGATGCAAACTTGAATTAATGAGTACATTTAATATTCTTCACTTGACTAGAGACCTTATGAAGTTTTTACCCAAGTTGGAAGGCACTAGGTCTCAAAGCTAACCTTAATGAATACCGAATGGTTAGTTTCATGTACACAAGATCGTAGTCTTTAATAGCAATTGAGAGAAAAATCAATACTAAAATTCAAGTAAAACATTACATTCTTTTGGAAGTGAAAAAGCAGACTGCTAAATAATTCAATGTGTGTGGACTCACAGTAAAAATCATGATACGTTCATAAGTGAGTGATTAAAGAATGGCTACATACGGATATCTGAGTCATCCTGCTAATATAATGATTAGAGGAAAATTTAAAACCTCAGGTGCATCTATTGAGAAAGAAGAGACTGACCACTATTGGACTAATTTTTAAAATCAACATCTATATAAAGGAGAAAGTGATCTCAATGAAGACAGAGGAAAGCTGATAAGGTACAAACAGATGTCAATGGAAGACGAAACAAGCCTTAAGTCTGCTCAGTGAAGCCATGAGTGGGTTCTTAGACCAAGGGGGGAAAAGAGAGGAAGGTAGAATGTAAGATGTATTTGATCAGGACACAATACATATGTTATGGAATTATCATAGGTGGATCCATGAATTTATACAAATAATGTATGCCAATAAAAATGCATAAATAATAACAATAAATGCATAAATATCTAATTACAAACTAGATAACTGAAAAGATTAATCAAATAAAAGAAAGGAAGTACCAACGTATCATATTAGAAAAACCACACCATCAGACACAGTAGTAAATAAAAATTAGAAAAGAAAACCTAGACAGTATTTCTATATTACACTTGAAAAATCAAATGAAATAAGTTATTTCTTAGAGAATATGTAAACAACCTAAATTTTTACCAGAAACAAAAAAGAGAAAGAGCTGATTGGTCCATTAAAAGTAAAGAAATTAAATTCAGAACTTCTTCCACTTTTTCCTCAAGTGACATCAGGCTTATAATGTTCCAAATAAGTTTTATAAAACGTTCAGATAACAAATAGTCACCATTTCAATCAAGCTTCATAGACAAGCAAAGATGACCAACTCCAACTGTGAGATTTAATATAACCTTCATGTCCAAATCTAAAAAAATATAGGATACTTAATTTGAATTAAATGCAGTAATATGGGAAAAATCACAATATATAAATATAGTGTTCATCCCCAATGTTGGTTGAATCTGAGAACATGGTCATGAACTCACGGTGATCCTCCTGCCTTAGCCTCTCCAGTGCTGGATTAGAGGTGTGCACCACTATGCCCAGCAATATTTTCTCTCTCCCTTTCTCTGTTTCTTCTGTCTTTGTTAATTTCATAATTGTCAAACAGTTCCCGGATATGTTGCATTAACTTTCCCAGTCTTTATTCTCTTTGCATGTTAGGTTAGAAGTTTCTCCACACCTCCTCAAGTTCACTGATTCCCTCCTCCTCCATATCCAGGCTATCCACGAGCTTCCAGACATGCTCCCTCTCTGTTACACGGTTTCCCCGCTTGTTCTATCTAGCACATATTTGTGACTTTTAGTTTCCATCTCTTTGATTACATCAGCTATCTGTTCGTGTATCCTGTCCACTTCTCCTGCTAGAATCACAGCATATCAATCGTTATTGTTTTAAATTCTTGGTCTCATAATTCTAACATCCCTCCCACATTTGAGTCTATGCCTCTTTGAGCTCATTTGTCTGTGGTGTGCCCATGTAGTTTTTTTTTGCTGTTGTTGTTGTTATTGTCGAAAGGCACACTGTAGCTTCAATGTATCCCTCAAAGGAATATGTGCTGGAGGCTTGGTGGGCTCCTGTGGCACTACTGGGGGAGTAGAACCCTCAGGAGGGTAGGCCTAGTGGGAGACAGCCAGGCCCATGGAGGGCGTGCTTTTGAAGGGGATATTCGCACTCTAGCCCTTCTCCAGCTCTCTTTCCTTTCCAGTTACCCTGAGGTGGAGACATTTCCTCTGCCAGACACAATCACTGTGATGCACTGTGTTGCCACAGACCCAAGAAAACAGGGCCAGAATCAATTGCCTGAGACTTCCAGAATGGTAAGCCGAAATACCTTCTCCCTCATTAAGTTGATTATCTCAGATATTTTGTCACAGTGGCAGAAAGTTGATTAATACTCCCTGACAGGAGGCACTGAGTAAAAGGAACTGAAATAAAATTGGTCTTTGTGTGTGGCCTTCGGATAATGTAGCCAGAAGTTTATTATGTGCTGTGGCCGTAGGTGTCAGGAGCTAACACTTCTTGTGTCTTTGTTTTATCTCTCATTTTGGGGGCTGGGCTGGAGTATGAGTTTTCCTAGAGACTTCTTTTTAATAAAGTCTCGGCTCTTCCAATAGTACTCCCTATTATAAAACAGGAGCCGTGTTGGTGGCACGGCATGGCAAGGCATGTGTGTGTGTGTGTGTTCTCTGGTCCCATAACCATGTCTCAGTAGAGAATGTAAACCTATGTGCTTCTCAGTTCCTTCCCTCCTTGGTGAGACAGGGTGACAAGGGGGGACTATCGCTGAGTATCTCCCTCTCTGCAGCTACTTAGGCACCAGTAAGACCATGCCTCATTAGGCTATGGGAAAATGCTTCTTTAGGGGAGGCCTTGGCTCTGAGCGTATTTCAGAGTGGTTACTCTCCATCTTCTGCTGTTCAAACTTGTAGGTCTTTTACTCTGATTTCACTGTACAAGCCTAGCAGAGCTCTGGGAAGTAAAAGTCAAGAAAGTGTGAGCTGTCCAGGAATGGGCCCCCTGGAATGGTTCACTCTCACTTTTGTTGCTATTGGACCTCTAACACCTCGTCCATGGCGGTGCAGGCTTCCTAGGCCAGTGCTGGCTGCTGTGGGGGCTTCTGCTCCAGGGTTTTTCTGTGTGAAGACTTCCTGTCTGTTATGGTTTGTGTCTAGATGTCCCCTCAAAGTCTCATGTGATCATAGAGGGCTTTTTTTGGAGGTGTCTGAATCCAGTGTGTGATTGATTGATGGTGCAATGCTGGGATTGAGGGTGCTGGGATTAAAGGTGGATGATTGGTGCATCAGTCCACTGATTGGATTGGCACAGCCCTAATCCTGGTAGCTGGATAAAATATAAGGGACAGAAAAAAGCTTGTCTCACCTTTACCTGTTGCTTTGCTACTTCCTGCTCACCTTAACTGCTCTCTGCCACACCACCCTACCTCAGAGCCAGCTGATTATGGACTGAAACCTCTACAAACAGTGAGCTAAATAAACCTTTCCTCACAGAACTAGAGCAAAGAAGCCTAAAATTCATTTGGAACCAGAAGAGACCCAGAATATCAAAAGCAATTCTGGACAACAGA
>NW_004955416.1:30610566-30612087 GCF_000276665.1 Chinchilla lanigera
CTATCTATCTCTGTACCTATGTATCTATGTCTCTATCTAGGTATCTATATATCTATGAATGTACCCATGTGTTTGGCTGTCTGTGTGTTTATCTATCTATTTATCTATCTATCTATCTATCTATCTACCTATCTATCTATTATCTATCTATCTATCTATCTATCTATCTATCTATCTATCTAATCTGCTGTAGTTTAGATCTTGAATGTGTCCCACAGGCCCACATGTTAAAATGCTTGGATCCTAGGGTGGGTAATTGGGAGGTGGTGGATTAGGATTTGTGGGATCTCCTTAGAGAACTGATATTGTGTCTCTGATGGGGATTGTGAGCTCCTCTTGACTTTTTCTTCTTTCTTTCTGGACTCCAGGCTGTCTTGGTTACTTTTCTCTTGTTGCTGAGACAAAATACTTGATGCCCAAAATTAAGGAAGGAAAGGTTGTGAAGGTTTCAGTATGTAATCAGCTGGCTCCAAGACAGGGTAGTATGGCTGAGGGGCAACTGTTCATGGTGGTGAAAGACAGCAAAAGCAATGAGAGCAAAAGGGGTGTGTTGGGGGAACAAACTTTTTTTCCTCCCTTATATTGTAAGCAGGCTACCCACTCTGGGGCGGAAGTAGCACTCACACCATCTCCCTGCCCTCTTTTTGCACAGGCTCAGGATGCTCACAAAGTGAGGACCCTGGCCCACGGCGGAGTCACTTAGTTAACATTCTAAACTTCTCGGGTTGACACGGTGTGCCAACCATTACAATGTGTGGACCATAATCCTCTGCCCTAGGGCATATACTCTGCACCCTAGGATGTAGAACTGCTGCATTACTTAGTCAAGCTACTAAAATTCTCACATTGACACAATGCATCAACTACAACACAGGCCATGAAATGAGCGATTTTCTCCACTACGTGCTCCTCACCATTGCCATCTAGAATGTCTACCAGAGGCCCAAAGTGTGAGTCTGTCCAGTTGCAGACTGTGAGCTCCAGAACTGTAAGCCAAAACAAACCTCTTCTCTTTGTGAATTACTGTTACTTCACTATAGTGATGTGTAGCTGACTGTCTATCTATCTGTCTATCATCTATCTATTATCTATCAAAGGAATTGACTCATGCGATTACAGAGACTGAGAAATCCCAAGATTTCCATATGAAAAGCAGGAGCTCAGGAGAACCAATGGTATAATTCCAATCCAAGTCTATCACGTTGAGAACCAGGAGAGTCTCTGGTGTAAGTTCTAGTCCAAAAGGCAGCAGACTTAAGACTTAAGAAAAGTTGACGTTTCAGGTCAAGTCTAACTATAGAAAAAAAGACAGAGTCCCAGCCCAAGCAGTCAGCTAATAGGGTGAGGTCCACCCACCATGGGGAGGGCCATGTGATTTACTCAGTCTGTGGGTTTAAATGTTAATCTCATGCAGCAAGAGCTTTTGAGCTCCCACAGACACATGCAGAGTAATGTTTGACCAAGTATCTGGCACACCATAGCCAAGCACGCTGATATGCAAGACTGAACATCAAACTGGAC
>NW_004955416.1:30612187-30622274 GCF_000276665.1 Chinchilla lanigera
TGTGGAGATTCCTCAAAAATCTAGGATTATCTTCAAAGTAGTTTCTCAGATTACCAGATATAGACATGCAAAATTGATCAAACAATATAAGCACTAACTGCTCCTTTCAATGAACTAATACAAATTAGTAGTACAATTATCTTAGCTATCTTGTATATATATATTTTTTCTCTTTTCCCCCACCCCAATTGTTCTTTCCTTCCTTTTCATTTCAAAAGGAGGCAGTTCCTTTTGAGCAGTTTCTTTCCCTTTCTCAATATCTATTGTACATTTTGCATCTTATTCACTGTAAGCAACTACTTTGAAGATAACAATATGCAATACAATAACCATTGTTAATTTCCTATCATCTTGTTTTGAAATTCTGTAGTGTTTTTCTTTACTTTTCTCTTTAAAAAATAAAGAAAGATTTAAAAAAATCTAGGATTAGCAGTCCCATTTGACCAAGCTACTCCTCTTCTGGGTGTTTTCCCTAAATAAAAGCATCATAGCATAGGGATATATGCACATCTATGTTTATAGTGTCACAATTTGTCATAGCTAAACCTTGGAAGCAACCCAAATGCCCATCAACCAAGGAATGGATAAAAACGATGTGCCTTTTTATACAATGGAATATTACTCAGCCATAAAGAGAGATAAAATTGAGACCTTTATTGCTAAGTGGATAGCCCTTGAGACCATAATCATAAGTGAAACAAAGCAGACACACATGTGTAAATATCACATTACCTCTCTGGTGCAAGAAACTGAAAATGCAAATAAGAACGTAAATGTAGAACAGATATTGTGAAATAGGAAGAAACTTTCCAGAAGGGAAATGGGGAGGGGGAAGGGAAAGAGTGAGAAAAGAAGGATAAAATGAAAAGTGAGCTTTGTGAACAGGGAGAGGGTGGGGGGTTTGGAAAGAGGGGCTGGGAACGGGGAAAAGGAATCAAGATATGTCTGTCACGTACGATACAAATTCCCTGTAATGAATGCGATAATTACATATAACTGAATTGTGCCAATAAATTTAAATAACATGAAAAAAATTCAAATAAAAATAAGCAAGTAAATAAATAAATAAACCTTCCCTCCCTTAGCTTTAGGTGTCAGGTACTTCGTCTCAGCCACAAGAAAAGTAACCCAGACACTGTCCGTCTCCCAAACTTTGGGATCGGTGGTTGGCTGTGATCCCAAGGCCCTGCTGTATCTAAGGACAGCTGTAAACTCTCAGTTTCATCCACTGTTTTTTCTTTCTGTCAGAACAGGAGTGATTAATTCAAAACTCCTCATAAGCCTGACCAGAAACTGATAGCCCAGAATTTAGTTTGGTGACACAATTTTAAAAAATGTGTTACTAGTATTATCAAACAAAATTATAAGGTAAAGCAAACATAAACTACCTTTAGAAAACTATGCACTACCTTTATAAAGCTGTAAACATTTATATTTAAAAAGCTCAGACAGACAAATAATACAAAGAACAATATCATTTGTCAAACAAGAATAAAATTTAGGGGCAGCCCAAACGGGACCCCTCCTCTCAGGAGCTACTGCTATTCCCCAATAAATGTTCCTACTCTTAAAAAAAAAGAGAATAACGTTTAGCCTGGTTGAGGACAAAGAGAAATTACATTTATTCAGGGTTGGGGTCGATCTTGACTTCACCGTCCTGACCAGACCCCCTCACCCTACACTACTGCCCTGGGAGCTAAGTTCCCAGCCTGTGAGTAGAGCATTCCGATGACAGCTGGGGACAGCCACACCCTCTCCAGTCTCCTCTGCTTTTTCTTCGTATCAGTAAACATTCCTGGAAAACATACCTGCATAAAATTCCATATCAAATGATTTTTTAAATGTATCTTTTAGCTCCAAAATATAGGGTTTTAGATAATGTTCAGAGAGACTCTATTTTATTGATTGATTGATTGATTTTTTTGGTACCGGGAATTGAATGCAGGACCTTGCACTTGCCAGGCAGGTGCTGTGCTGCTGAGCTATATCCCCAGTACTATATCCCTGCGAGACTATTAAAAAAAAAAAAAGAAAACAAACAAACAAAAACTTTATATTTGCCTTTTCTAAAATTCTGGGTTATACTGCCGATTTGTTGCAGTCAGTCTCAAATGCCAACAAAGTCCTTCCGAACAAGCTTAGCTCCAAATGCCAACAAGTCCTTCCGAACAAGCTTAGCTCCTCTGACGACCACAAGGATGAGGACGCCAGCCTGCGTTCTCCAGGAGCCTGCAGTTCACATCTGTCCTTTGGGATTTATGTCAAACGCTTCTTCCCAGTATTATATTTGCCTGTATCTTAACTTCCTAAATATACGATAAAGCCGTGGAACTGAGTCATTTCTGTTTTTATTTTTAAAAATTTGTGATACGGGCTGGGGATTTAGCTCAGGGGCAGAGCGCCTGCCTGGCAAGCGCAAGGTCGTGAGTTCGAGTCCCAGTACCAGAAAAACAACAACAATAAAAAATTTGTGATACTGGGTATTGAACCCAGGGCTTTTGCACTGGGGTTTTTACAGATTTTGATTTGATTTGATTTGATTTTGAGACAGAATCTGCCTCACTAAGATGCTAAGTTTCCCGGGCTCATCTCAAATTTGTGATTCTCCTGCCTCAGCCTCCCACAGTGCTGGGATTCCAGGCCTGAGCCACCACACCCGGCTCAGAGCTCCAACCCAATTGCACCTCCGGCTCGGTGTTCAGTTCATGTGGTTCTGCCCGGCTGGGAAGGCTGCTCCCCTCCGCCCCTCCTGCCCCTCCTGCCGCTCCCACTCCTCCACCGCCCAGAGGCCAGGCGTCCCGAGACCCTTCGCTTCTCTGACATCCTCAGCTATGTCTGCGAGCATTTGCGAGATATTAGTCATCCTCTGTGGAGCAGGATATATCTGTCACTTCTCCCCTGTGAAACCCTCCCTTTGACAAGATTTATTTTAAGCAACGTGTGAAAAGAGACACTTTCACAGGCAACCCTGTGAACACCCCGGCATTTGCCAACTCGCGGGCTGGAGTGTGGTGCCGCCCGCTGCCCGCGCTGTCCGCCAGGGGGCGCCCCGGGCGGAGGCGGCTGCCGAGCAGCCCAGGCGCGGGCCAGAGGCCCGTGGCTCCCCAGCCGCCAGGGCTGCTTCCTCGACCCGCGGTGCGCGAGGCTGGGGGGCGCCCCTCCCGCGGCGGGCTGGGTGGGGCCGCAGGGGGCGTCCTCCCGCCTCCTCCGGGCTGCGCCCCCAGTGAGAAAAGCCGGGGGCTGGATTCGAGCCGCATCCTCCACCCCAGGGGTTTCTATGGCAACTCCGGAGAGCAATTTCCAGGGCCTGCAGATTCTGTCACAGTAACCCAGAGAGGGGAGAAGGCGCGGCTCAGGAGGGGCAGAGGGTCGGTGGAGGGGCAGCCGGGGGCCGCGGCCTCTGGCGAGGCCCACGGGGCGCTGACCCGGGGCCTGGTCCAGGTCCTCCCAGACCCCTGGGAGGGGTGGTCGGAGCATCTCTCGCGGGTGACAGCGTGAGCCGGGACGGGGTCCTAGGGATCGCAGCAGGGCGACCTGCGGCCTTCGTCCCCTCCCTTCCCGAGGAGCCGGGCAGGGCCAGCCCGGCGGATCCCACGGAGGGCGGCCGTGGGCGTCTGCAGAATAGAAGTGAAATTATGCAAGCAGATGGCTTGATGGAGAGGCGAAACCGTGGCTAGAAAAGCTCTCTCATCATGGAGATGCTAATTTTTGACTTTTAATGGTACAATTTTAGATATCAAAGGTGTCTTCCAGCTTTTAAGGATCTTCAGCCCCCAAAATAACACCTTTCAACAGCTCATTGCTCCACGCACCATAGACATCCTCATCTGAGGATCCGTGTGCCTGTCTCCTCACGCTCACGTACTGAGCACTAGTAATTTATTCCAGCAGCGAGTCCAGGCTGCAGACCTCCTTCCTGCACCCCGGGAGGAGGGACATAAAATGCACAGATGTGATGACCAGCAGGGAGACAGCAGCTACCATGTACTTGCAACAGCCGGCAGAAACGCCTCGAGTGGACTTCGAGGCTCCGTGGGGGTGAAGCAACTTCATTTGGGTCCCCAGGGCTGAGCGGAAGGCAGCTCCGTGGTTGGCGAATGCTGAGGCGGACAGGAGTGGGGAGAAGGCAGTGGAGAGGGAGGTTAAGCTGCGGCTGACCCCCTTCTTGCGTGTATCCCTGGGAACCGTCTCCAGTAACCAGCTTTCTCCCCAGGAGGCAATAATAATACCTCCTCTCCAGGCTTCTGGAGAGGATTAACTCAGACAAGAAGTCATCCAGCTCCTGGTGCCCAGCAGGCACTCGACGGATTAGAAGGAAAAATGTTTCAAAGAGGGCAAGCAAAACTGTGCAGGTTGGCCCTTAACACTACATCATAACCTTCGCGGACGAAGCTGAAGGATACTCTTGAGTGCAGGGGAAGTGAGATGACCAGCCCACTTCGGGACATTTCTCCAAACATTCGCAAGTGAAAGTTAATTTGTCAGCTCACTCTCAGCCAAAGCTGTCCCCTGAGAGGCCACCTGCTGGGCCAGCAGTGAAGCAGGCTGCCTTTCTCGCCGTCAGATATGCAGTGCTTTGAGCAGGGTCATACGCCTGTCCCTCCAGCTCCCTGCACTTGTCCGTGGAGAAGGCGTAGGGAGAGGCTCTATCCTGCCTCCCAGGGGTTCCAACCAGATCAGAGCGGGGGCGAATGCAGGGGTTTTCCTACTCTTGGGGGTGGGCCCCCACAGCCCCTCGCTTCTCTGCCCAGAGGCCTGGGAATCCTTTGGCCTTCACTTTTGCCTCTGAGAGCAGATGCTGCCACTTCGTCAGGTGGCTTTTCTCACTCCTGTGCTCACTCTGCTCTTGCTTCACGGGACGTGCGGCCCTCTGCCCAGCAAACTTGTGCCCCCACAGGACATCTCTGAGGCATAATTTACCCTTCAGGCTTGCACCGGGGGCATCTCAAGAACGATAGGGATTTTCGCAATAGAGTTTTCCAACAAGGGAGAGACACTGGGCTCAGCTGGCCGTACAGAAGGAAAAGTGGAATTTGTAGCCAAGGAGCAGGTGAGGGTGGGCGGATAGAAAATCAGTGAGACGCAAATAGCAGGGGCCAGCTGGGTTCTGGGTAAAATGACCCAAGAGGTCTCTTGCTAAAGACAGACTAGGGAGATCCGACCTCACTGGGGGAAGGTAGGGGATGAGGAACCTGCTCGGAGAGCCCAGGAAAGCAGACACCAAGTGTGCAGATTATGGCTCGCATTTAGTGATCAGAGATGAACTCAGAGGACAAAGGTGGAGGCCCACGCGGGAAGAGGGGTGGAGGGGCCCGCCTAGAGGGAGGCTGTCCTGCGGGATCGATGCCTGGGACTTCCCCCAGCTCAGCCCCTACCTGTTCCCAGCCTGCTTCTCCTGTTTCCCCCCGCTGACATCTCCTCACACTGCTCTTCCAGGAATCCACACTTCAGGGTCTGCTCCTGGGGAACCGAACTGAGGCAGCTGGTGTGGAAGTGGGCCCTGGAAGCAGCACCCAAGGCCGAGGCTGTGCATTGGGCCCTGTGGCTGGTGAGGGATGGTGTGTTGACAGCCGTGGATCCCTGGAGGTGGGAGCGGCCTAGAACGCACTGGCGTGTGCGGTCACTCGGGTGCTTGGGACACGTGGGACAGTGGTAATTGTACAGACCTCCAGTCTTGGTTCTCCGTGCTGTGGATGCATGAACAGAGCAAAGGAAGGCTTAAGTGAACCATTTCCTGCCAAAGGCGCAGCAGAGCTCCAGTGCAGCTGGGACAGATGAGGCGTCCTCCCTACAGGACTCTGCAGCTGCTGACGTGTGATGTGGGGTGTTAATCTGGAAAACGCATTTTTAAACTAGACTTTTTACATGCAATTTTTGGTTCCAGGCAAAATTCAGAGGGAAGCACAGAGTTCCCATAATACTTCCTCCTCCCCGACACCCCTGTTAGCATCCCACAGCAGAGGCCGATTGGAGAGAAATGCAGACGTTTGACCTTCCTCTACCACCCTTTACCCTCTACCATTTATAATACAGTTTTCTCAAATATATTCTCTTCATGCCAGGCATGATGTGTACATCTGTAGTTCCAGCTACTCAGGAGGCTGAGACAGAAGGATTATATGAGCCCAAGAGATTGGAACCAGCCTGAGAAAAATAGACAGATCCTGCTCTTAATCTTGTTAAATCCTATATACATTTAGAAATAAATAAAGTGTTAAAGGCAGTGTTATAATTCCGCTTCAACTGTCAAATATAATGGAGAAAATTCAATAACAGACAGAAAATTATTGTATTTATCTTTTAAAAAATGGTTTTCACTGTTATTTCTCCTGTTTTGATATTTCCTAGTTCATTCTCGTACTATTTCCACTCTGTTTAGAGAATTTGGTTTCATCACCCTTTTAGGGTAAGTTTGCTTAATTTTTCATTGTATAAGAACATGTTGGTTTCTTATTTCTAAAATCTCTTAGGCATACAATTCTGGGTTAACCATTCCTTTCATTTGTTTACAGCACTTGAAAAGTGTACTTATTCCTCTGACTTTCACTGTTTCTGATGAGCAATCTCCTGTGATTCCGGTTGTTTCCTGCTGCTAAGTATGTATCATTTAGTTCTGACTGCCTTCAAGACTTTTCCTTTGTCTTTAGTTTTCAGAAATCTGGTTATGATGTGTCCTGATATGGATTTCATTGGTTTTCATGTTTAGGGTTTTCTCAGCTTCTTCAGTCTGTACATTTGTGTTTTTTAAAAAGACTTGTGGAAATTTTCAGGCATAATCCTTCAAGTCCTTTTTCTGCTTTGCCATCTTCCTCTTATTTTGGAACTGTGACGATGTAACTATAATTCCCTATGTGCATGGGGCTTTGCTCATTTTAGTAGTTTATTTTCTCTCTGTCATTTAGATTGGATAATTTCCATTCCTGTGTCTTCAAGTGCACTGATTCTTTTTTCTGCACATGTTTTCAAGCATATTCCTTGAGGTCCTTTTAAAAAGTGTTTGGTTATTATATTTTGTGCTCTAAAATTTCCATGTGCTCCTTTATATCTTCTTTTTCTTTGCTGAGACTTTATAATTTCCATTTCATTCGTGTATTTCACATGTACGTGTGACTGTTCATTGAAGAATTCTCACTATACCTACTTTAAAATAGTTGTGCGATAATCCTAACAGCCCTGTCATCTAAGTGTGGCACTAGTTATCTTTTTTCTTCACTCAAGTTTATATTTTCCTGATTCTTAGTGTATCTCATGAACCTTTCCATTGAGAAGAGGATATCCTAGGCATTGTGAGCATTTTCTTGCAGATAGCTTCCTCTGACATCTGTCCTTCTGGGAGGGGAGGGCGGGGTTTTGCCTGGGTTCAGCGGGTGGATGGAGAAGTCCAAGTCCCTCAATCAGCATCCATTAGTTCCCAAGTGGAGAAGGATGTTCCGCATGAACCCTGGAGGGAGTTGTATTTCCGACTCCCTGGTAGCCCCCCAGAAATGCCCTTGACGGGAAGAAATGCAAGTGTCTCATTAGTGCTTCCACTCTGCCTCCACTGGCACCATGCAGAATGGCCTCGCTATACATGGGTGGTAGTAAAGTTCCAACTCCTGGTAATGGTTAATTTTAGGTTTCAGCTTCACTGAGCTAAGAAACATGTGGGCACCTAGAAAAGCATTTTCTCGTTGAGCCTGTGAAGGAGCTTCCAGAGGGGTCGACATGTGAGCTCTGGTGGATTAAAGGGGTGGCTCTGCCCTCAGTGTGCTCAGGCACCGTCCCATCCTCTGGTGGCACAGAGAAAATAAATGGTTTCTTTCCCGGACAGCTGGGATTCGTTCATATTCTGTTTGGAGCATGAGAATTTCAGACTCAAAGCTGCATTGTGACCACCTCAGTTCTCAGGCTTTAGGATTCCAGCTGAGAGTTACATTATTACCTCTCCTGATTCTGGGGCCTTTGCACCTGGACCAAGCCATGCCACAGGTATCCCAGAGCCTCCAGCCTGCAGGGGACCCATTATGCAAATTCTCAGCCTCTGTAATTGCATAAGCCAATTTTCTATTAAATGCCCTCTCGGATGTCTGTACCCACATCCCACTGGATCCTTTTCTCTGGAGAGGCATGACTACTAGACTCCCGAATAATCATCGTCCTATGCCGCCTCAGGGAGAGGCAAGGGTGCTTCATTACTGCAAGATCAAGTCCAAGTCCAAGATCCCCACGTGACCTCTGCTTGCCTTCTCTGAGGTCATGAGGAAAGCTGGGAAATACTCCACGGAGAGGACAGTCCCAGCCCCTCACCTGGCCCCGTCTGAAACCACCCTGGTGTTGTGCAGGAGGATTTGGACACTGCACCATAGCGTCGTGGAAGTGGATGTCGGGGCTCCCCTCTCAGCCTTTACTGGTGGGGATATGGGTGAAACCACCGGGTTTTTTCCCATAGGTTACACTGCAAGTTGAACGATCATCATTTTAAAATCTGCTTCTTTCTGGGCTGTCCCTTTCCTGCAGCTCTGAGTACAGAAAGAAGCCTTTGCCGTGTTTTTGCAGTTTTTCTCTTATCACCCACTGGTGCTTCTGAGTTGCCCCTTTCTCTAGCTTCAAGCTTTAAACAGATGAGGCTGAAATACAGCCCAGGGGACACACCACCATGCACGCCAGGCCGTGAGGTGTGTCTGCCCCTCAGAGCCAGAGATTTTAGCTGTCCCTAATGGGAAGAATTAAAAAAAATGTACATTAACTTCATCATCCCACAGGTGGGCACCTCAAGCAGTGTTTAAAAAAATATTTTACCTAGCTTTTGTAGCTTTCCTTGGCGAAGGACTGATCCGAACAACCGCATTTGTCTGTGAGGTTTACACTGACCATGTCCCTAACAGTCCTGGGGTGTGGAAGTGGGGCTTTGAGGAGGTGATTAGACCACGAAGACTCCAATCGCGTCTCAGATGAATTCATTGATCAGGTCATAACTTGCGGCATTATTTGGTGGTGACGGGAACTGAGGAGGTGGGGTCTGGCCGAAAGGAGCAGACGGTGGGGCTTGGCTTCGGGACTGGAGCTTGTCCCCAGCCCCTTCCTCCTGTTTCCCTTTCCCTCTGCTTCCCAGCCGTCACGGTGTGAGCAGCTTCCCCCGACCACACCCTTCCGCTGTGACGCCTTTGCCTCCCCACAGGCAGAGGAATCACGAAGTGAGGTGACCGTGGACTGAAACTTCTGAAATCGGGAGCCACACTAAACCTTCCCGCCTTGAAGTTGTTCGTTTCAGGCGTTTGTCACAGCCGGGGAAAGTTGGACATCATCATTACTAGTAGGACCTGCAGCCATTACTGTTCCCACGCAATTTTACAGAATATTTGTAAACTTTTCTACCATTTTAGAAATGTGAGATGGGTGGGCTATACTCAGTGATAGTGAAAGGAAATACTTGCTTAATTATGCACTGAATATGCTTGTATCAAAAGTCTAACAAAGATTTTATTTATTTATTTATTTATTAGTACCGGGAATCAAGCTCAGGACCTCGCACTCGCCAGGCAGGCGCTGTGCTGCTGAACTATATCTCTGGCCCTCCAACGGAGATTTTAAAATATCACTGCTGTCAGGGGCTGTAGTATGGTCATTGCTACTGACCACAGTTAGGGTGATGACGTAAACTGTTAAATTCTCTGAGACACTTTGCATTCAGAAGAAACACCTGATGAAGTCTCGAAGGTAAGGGAAACTTTCCCAGGTTTATCGGTCATGGTTCTCTGGAGAAGACAGCCAATAGATCTATCTATCTGTCTGTCTACCTACCTGTCTGTCTACCTCTGTACCTATGTATCTATATCTGTGTCTATGTATCTATGAATATAATTATGTATCTATGAATATACGTCTGTCCTATCTACCTCTGTACCTATGTATCTATATCTGTGACTATGTATCTATGAATGTACCCTTGTCTATCTATGTCTATCTATCTAACTATCTATCTATCTTTTTTTATCTATCTATCTATCTACCTATCTATCTATCTCTGTACCTATGTATCTATGTCTCTATCTAGGTATCTATATATCTATGAATGTACCCATGTGTTTGGCTGTCTGTGTGTTTATCT
>NW_004955416.1:30623939-30647137 GCF_000276665.1 Chinchilla lanigera
AAAAAAACCTGGGGCTGTAGCTCAGTGTGAAAGCCCTGGGTTCAATCTCTAGCACTGAAAAAATTAACCGTCATTCTAGATGAAGTCATTTTAAAACAAGGAGGATCTACTGAGTAGCTAGAAGTGAAGGCCAGCCAGGGTGCAGAGGGGACCATTTCACGAAAATAACATGAACGAGGAGCGAACAACATCTGTGAGAGGAAAAGAAGACACATTGTGCAGTGGTGTCTGTCAGTGTCCATTTCCATTCACCAATAGGATCAATAGCTTTCTGATGAAGTCATGATGAGGAGTCAGTGGAGAAGAATATACAATCAATTTAGAGACAAAAACAGTGTATGGAACGCTAAAGACAGGATGGTCTTTAACCTTACCGACTCAACAATATTCATATAGAAAAACTAATCTGGACACCTTCACCTCACATCATACACAAAACCCCAGTCCCAAACGGCTCCTAAAAGATCTGAATGTGAAAGGTAAAACAATAAAGCTTCAAAAAGTGGCATAGAAAATTCTACATTCTGGTAAGCAACGTTTCCTTTAAAAAGATATTACAAAGAGAAATATTAAGAAGTTCTATTATATTAAAATCAAGACTTTTTATTCCATAAAATTAATCTCATGAAGCAGAAAAGGCACAGTGTAAGATATCTGTAATATACATCCTGTAAGAATCTAACATTTCCAAACAACTTCAAAAGGTTAATTAGAAAAAGACAAAAAAAAAAAGTAAAAAGAAAAAAAAGAAACACCTCAATTTAAAAAATGAATTGGCTTGAACAGGAACCCATTAGAAAGTTCACCAAATGCCCCTAAACATATGAAAAGGTGAAGTTTCATTAGTCCACATCAAAGTGAAACTGAAAAGTACTAGGTACTATATAACCTCCTTTCCCCCCCACGGCAAAATGTTAATGAGGCAATGGAGTAATAAGAATTCATAGATACATTCGGGAATACTTAGTAGCCCTGACAAAATGGTTACATTTGTAGGTAAATATGTTAATAAAAACATTCACAGCCATAATTATTCAGAATAATAAAAAACTGGAAATGACCCAAATATTTATCACTAGTAGGAATAAGGAAATATAGCCTAGCAAAGTCATACAATAAAATACTTTAAAGCTATGAAAAATAATAAAGATTTTTATATAGTACCACTCCATGGACTGCTCTTCCATACTTAATGTTTATGGAAAGAATCTAGACACGAAAGAGCACACAAAATCACACACACACACACACACACACACACACATACACACACGCACACACAGTTATTTATTTTAAATTCAGAAAGAGATTAAAGTAGTCCATGCTGACAGATATGATGGTGATAGATTAGTGGATTTGGCGCGAGGAGATGGTACTAAGAAGGCTTCCTATATGTTGGTAATGTTTTATTTTTCCAACTGAGTGCTGATTGCCTGACTATGTTCTGTCTGTGATAATTCTTTGAGGTATAACGGGATTTATGTGCTTTTCTGTACACAAGATATATCACAAATTAAACCTACTAAAATGGGCTCTGTCCTCCTCCATTAAAATATGAGAATTGTTTGAAATACCTACGGTGATCTCTCTTTCCCACCTCCACCCCCCCATGCCTTAGGAAAAGCGTTGTCAGAGGCTCTCAGAATTGTCAGAAGTTAGCAGCAGCTCTGGATTCTCAAGGGCTTAGGGAGCTCAGAACTTCATAGGGAGGTTTCATCCTTGAGTAAGCATTGTTGCTGCTACGACCAGTACTAGGACTTTTATAATTTTGTTTGCTACTTTACTGAAACATTTTCAAATTATATTTTTATTTCTGTTTGATTTGATGATTTCCAAATTATTGTTCTTTTAAAAAAATAACTATTTTGAGTTCTTTAAATGTGCAGAAATAATGGTAATTGTAACAATGTACAGAAGTATGTTGAAAACAATCTAATAATTCCCCTTCTTTCCTTCCCCAGTTCTCTGTGTTATCACTCAACTTTTTCTCTTCTTAAATAGGTACGAATAAATATTCACATTCAGCCTTCTCCTCTCTCATGACTCAGGTCAAAGTTCTACTCTTCTCAGTAACCTTGAACCTTGTCCCTCAAAGGCTGTTGTTGAAGGCTTGGTCACCAGTCACCAGCCTGCGGTTCTGTTGGGAGCAGAACACTTTAGGAAGTGGATAGAGCCTCATGGGAAGAAGTAGAGTCATTACTTATGTGGCTCTAATGGATCCATTGGGCCCTTGCACCCTGTCTCTCTGTCTCTCTGTCTCTCTCTGTGTCTCTGTCTCTGTCTCTTTGTCTCTCTCTTTGTCTTTCTCTGTGTCTTTCTGTCTCTCTGTCTCTGTCTCTCTGTCTTTCTCTGTGTCTCTCTGTCTCTCTCTCTGTCTCTCTCTGTCTCTCCCTGTCTCCTCCCTGATTGCCATGTGGTGACTGTCTTAGTTCCGCCACTTGCTCCCCACCATAGCAGTCTGCCTTGCCACAGGCCCAAAGTCTTGATGGAACCAAGCAACAGCGGACTGTATCCTCTAAAATCATGGGCCAAAATGAATCTTGTCCTCTTTTAAAGTTGATTTTCTCAGATATTTTACACAGTTACAGAAAGCCAACACATCCTCCCACATCTTACACAAATTAGATGAAATACATCACATCACACTTTAATTTGCTTTTTAATTTAATCATGGATATAGTCAATCCACATAGAATTAATTTTTAATTTCACTTTCATAGCATTCTATAGCCAGGTCTATTAAAAGAATGCCACAGATTATTTGCTAATACTTCCACTGAGAGGTCTAACGTGCCTCTCCTTAAATCCTGGCCAGACTTGACAACTTTCCTAAAGGACAGAATGAAGCAGAAGTCATGCAGCTTGGAACTTCTTCCTTGGAGAGCAGATGCTGTGCTGTGGGGAGGGAAAGAGAACACAGAGAGGCCTGCACAGAGAGATCCGTGGAGAGAATTCCAGCGTTCAGCCCCGGGTAAACACCCATTCATAAGCCAGCACCAACTGAGCAGCCACACGAGCAAGAGGTCCTTGCAATGACTCCTCCAGCCACAGAGGGCCATTTAAGACGCACGGAGCAGGACCGGGCCCTTCCTTCAAACCCTGCTCACGGGACAGATTCATGAGCAAAAGAAAGCAGGATTATTTCTCAACCCCGCTGTGTTTGGGAAGGTGTGTGGTACATCAGGACCCAAAAGGCACCGAATCAGAGTGTTATAACTTGCTCATTCCTTAACCATGACACTGTGTATAAACATGTCCGTTGTTTCCAGTAATTTTCCCCTCAAGTGTCTAATAATTCTGCAGCAAACATCTCTGTCTGGTTGTTCTTAATTTTTGGCACTTACGTGGTGCTACGGGATTTGTTTATTGCATTGGATGCGTACACTGGGTGCTGCCGGTTTTTATTCAGATATCTCACGACTTGTATTCTATGCCATGATTAACGGAGGAGACATAATATTTGGGATGTTTCTAAGCTTTTAGGCTTGCCGTGCTGCCCTATAACTACTTCTTTCTATGTTTTGAATTTTTTCTTTACTGCTGACACATGCAGACTCTTCTTCTCACACACCAAGGAGAAATGCTTAATTGACTTTTAACAAAATCAGCAGGATGGGTCCTGACATTCTTTCAAACGCAGTCCTCTTCTGAGACCCTTTCCCATCATCACCTTGGCACATTTGCCTCCTGCAATGTCTTAGAAAAATCAGCGCGAGACAAATCCAGTGTTCCCTTGAAAATGGTTTCTGAGACCGTACAACGTTGGTCCTTCCTTTTTATCCGCGATGGTATGGGACAAGGGAACCATCTCACGGGACCCGTTATATTGTCCACTGAGTAAAAGAGTGTTATGTCCAACTTTCTGCCTTCACTGTTAGAGTGATCCCAAACACTGGGTTGGCAGTGTTGCTCGGTGAGTAGCATTTCACCACAGTCAGTTTGCTGCTCCTCGATGTGACACATCAGAGTGGGTTGCTGTGACATGTCAGGTTGTCCTGCTCCACACGAACTGCTGGTGATGGTGACCCCAGCAATCACATCATTCTGTTGTGATTTTGAGCAAGGAAATATGAATTCAAACTTTTCTCTTTTTTTGGAGACAGGGTCTTGCTATGTAGTTCAGGCTGGCCTTGAGCTCACAGTGTAGCCCAGGCTGGTCTTGAACTCATAATGAACCTCCTGCCTCATCCTCCCAAGTGCTGGGATTAAAGACATGTGCCACCACGCCCTGCTTAATTCAAACTTTTCTTGAGGCTCATATTTCTTCCGCTGGGGGTATGGCTCAGCGGTGCGGCACCTGCCTAGCAAGCACAAGGTCTTGAGTTCGATTCCCAGTACCAAAAATAAAAAATAAAACAATAAAATACTTTCTCTGAAGGGTGGAATAGGGAATGATTTCAGATCAAATGGGAAATAAAGTTTCCAGGGAGGCAGTGGAAGTTCTCAGGAAGGCTGACTGCTTGCCAAAAACTCACAAAGTGGTATTTACCTCCATGCACTGACCCTATAAAGACTTGAGTCTTACCATGTCAGCATTGTCCTCAGTGATAATTCCTGATTCTATTAGTGTTAATTCCTCCAATCAAGAACACGGAGGCACAAGTAAAAAATTACCAGCTTACTCATTTGCAATGACTGGGAGACATGCACCAGCAATTTACACCTTTGCGATATCAAAATTTACACTGGAATGTAATACCTAGGCCAACTATTAAATAATTTATGCTAAGAAATGACACAAAACATTATAAATAATTAAAAGTGGTATTGTAAAAAAAGTTAAAAGAGTGGGGCATGGTGGCACAGACCTGTAATCCCAGTACTCAGGAGGGTGAGGCAGGAGGATTGCCATGAATTTGAGGCCAGCCTGGGGCAAGTAGTGAATTCAAGTTCAGCCTGCGCTCCTGAGTGAGACCCTTTAGCAAAAAACCAAAGAAAGTTAAAATAATACTTAGGAAAGTAGGAACAAGATACCAGAATAATGAGAAAGCAAAAGGAACAAACAAACAAATAATACATAAGGCAAACTTAGGCTTTAAAATATCAGTAATCACACTGACTTTATACTCTCTAAATATACAGTTTAAAAGACAGCAATTAGCAGTATAAATTTTAAATGATGCAATTCTTTGTCAGCTATAATGTCAACTTCAAATATAACAGTGTAGTTAGGAAAATCATATTACATGCAAAAACATTAATTGAAAGCTGAAGTGAATATATGATCATAAGGAGAAATCTTTAAAGAAAATTATCAGAGATAGAAAGATGCAGTTTATCACAGCAAACATGTTAGTCCACCAAGAAAAGAGTTGCCCTAAATGTCTATGCACTAAACAACAGAGCTACAAATATGTTAGGAAAAAACTAACAGGACTGGAAAGAGAAATTATAATTTCAGATTTCAACACTCCTCTCCCAACACTTGGCAGAATGATGCAGTCAAACAACATGATGTAATCTACACTCAGAGGGTACTCCACCCAACAATAACAGAATACATAGTTTTTCAAGCACCCATGAACGATTTACCAACAGACACCCTAACATGAGCTGTTAAATAAACTTCAGGAGACGTAAAATAACTGAGGGGATAACATTTGTTTTATGGACCGGGTGGACTCAAAATAGAAATTAGTAAGAGAAAAACAGGAAAAATTCCAAACACTTGGAAAATGCACCACAAGCTTGTAAGTAACCTGTATTTAAACAAAAGAGAAAATCTCAGAGGAAAAATTTAAAAACGCACTGAGCTGAATGAAACTATAATATAAAAATTTGTAAGATGGAGCCTTCTGCTTCCGGGAAGATAGAGATGGCTTTCCCCAATTCCTTCCATTCAGAGCACCTAAAGCCCCCGAAACATCACACGTAAAACAAGCAAGACAACCCTGAGAGCTGCAGAGACGAAGGCATCTCGGTGCTGGAACTCGGGTCCTGCAGGACACCTGAGTGCTAGAGAAACCGGCAACCTGAAAGCACCAACACGACAGCACAAAAAGCTGGCTTTCTGCAGCAAGGAACCAGGAAAGGGGCAGCCATCAAAGACAGGATGTTTTTGGCAATAGCCACTCTACACCCGCCAAAGTACAGAAACACCTGCAGCCCCTGCCCCAGCCTAAGGGCAAAGGCCGCCTGGTCAGCAGAGGCTTCCGCTCTTTCCGAATTGTAACACGATCACACAGCTGCTCCCCACGCTTGTGAGGGCTGTCGGAAAAGGCCGTGTGTAACCCAGAACTTCCATCCCTGAGAAGCTCACCCCCAGGGCCCAGCGGCAGAGAGTAGGGAACCCTAGCTGAAGAGGAAGTGCAGTACTGCTATGTGGCCAGAGCCGGAGAAGGACCTGCATGCTTAATCTGACCCCTACATGCCCCTGTGCACCTAGAGAAGAAGGGGCTCCTTTGGCCTCACTTGACTCTTCCGAAGTTCACCAGAAAGGGTGGATCACTTAGACTCGTGCATGAGGAGCAGAGCAGTGATGAGCTGCTCCCCAGAATGACTCTGCTCTGGGGCACCCTTTGCCAGGCACCCATCTGTCCGGGTGTGGCAGAGGGGACAGCTAAGCACCTTTGCTCAGCACTGCACCAGGCCAGGAGCTTTTCCCTTGTTTGGGAAACTGCCTCCTTCACCTCGAATGAGAAGGAGCTGAGGCTCGCAGTCTGGCTTCCCGGACAGTTGGCTGGCGCAGGGCTTGTTCCATCTGCAGAATGGGAAGGGAATGGGAATGCCCTTGGGAACTGCCCGTCCCAGCGCTGTATCTGTAGTCCCTCCTTACCTGTTCGACCAACCTTGGTCTGAAAATATCCAGATTTTTCTTGTCTCTTTCAAGACAGAGACCACAAACACCTAACTTTTATTAGGGCTAACTGTTACTGCTCTATGTAAATATGGTTTACTGTTGTCACTATCTTAGTGTCCTAGTTTATGAATTAAACTTTATCATATGTATGTAGCTCTGGGAAGAAAAGGAATACGGTATATGCAGTCTGGTTGTATCTGCAGGTCAGGCATTCCCTGGGGATTTGGAATGCATTCCCCGAGGATGAGGAAGGCTATCCTATGCACTTTGGAGTGGGTGGCAAAAGCCAAACCTAAAATCACCAGATAATTCCTTAGAGTCTGACTTCTGTAACATCCCAAGCCGGTGTCTGAGGCGAGTGTCCTTCATCCCTGTAATTCTAGGAAGGCTCAACTCCTCGCTGGGGATCCTGGCTGGGACAGAGGATGAGCTCATTAATTCCAAGTCTGGGAGAATCACCTTCCACTGGGAGACTTGGGATGCCGAGCACAGGGAGACCTTTCTTAGAAGTTCCGTGTCCGGGGCTGCCTAGAGAGAAGTCCCCAAGGGCTGGTTAATCTCCGGGGCATCTGAAGAGTCCCTTGAATTCCCAGTCCTGCCACCTGGCTTCTCCTTGCCAAAATTCTGGCTTTCTTGCTTCCAGGGGTGCCACTGAAGTCGCCTGAGAAGGAACACCAGGCTGTCCTGGAGGTCTTTGGTGGAAATGCCAAAACCTGTGATGACAAGAAGGAAGGGGTCCGGACACCAGGAACAGCTCGCGGGGTTCACCCTCCACTAGACCTTGGTGGGCTCGCACTGCTGTTTATGGAGTGGCTGAAGGATTTAGTCCACAGTCTCACTGATTTGTTCACGCACTTAATAAACACGCGTCAACTTCTGGTCGTACTTCACACGGGTGACGGTGGCGGGAACGAGGTTACTGACTTGGGGCAAATCAGCACGGTGACCTGCATAAATTAGTGATCTTTCTATGAGGCAAAGCAAAGCATTGTAATAAAAATCACTCAGAGTTGCTTAATATGTTTGTTGCCGCACCTGCTAGGTACTTGAGCTGCAATTTTCCTTTGAGCTAAATCTGATCTTCAACAAGAGAAGAAATGTCATCTGGGGAGGCCAGCGCAAACGTCACTCTCTGCTGCCATCTCATGGCCGGAGCTTGGAAATGCAAGTCTGAGAGACGCAGAAGAAGAGGTGGGAAGAGGAAAAGGGTGTGTGTGTGTGGGGGGAAGTTGTTGGTTTCCTGCTGCCTGCGGTTGAAGCAGGAACCGCACGCCATGTCCACGCATCTCTGACTGTCCCCTGACCCTCCCGCGTGCAGCCTCGGGCCAGGCTGGCTCAGACCGCGCTGGTGGAAGTGCACGGTGGCGGGCTCCGTGGAGCTGACTGGCGACGTCTGGTGAAATGCTATGCGGTTTTGCCCTTTGATCCACGGATCCAGGAGACCACGGTCAGGATACTCAGGCAGAAACGGGACGCGAAGTTCACTTGCGCCTTACACTGCAGAAACTTTGTTACAGCAAAGCCTCGGGCTGACTTACAGGGTGGTCTGTAGGAGAAGGGCAGGAGAACCCTCACGCAGTCTCAGCAAGAACCGCAGCCAGCAGGGCCGGGGCTGTCCCGCAGCCGCTGCTGACCCCGAACGCCAGTGGCCCGGCCCCAGGTCTGCTCAGGTCTCCCTGGGACTCAGCCTGAGGGGTTGCTGCCGCCTAGAGCATGGCTGGTCGCTGGGCTCGGGGACGCAGCGTAGCGTGCGGGTGCTAAGGACTTGTACCCACACGTCAGGGCTGAAAGCTGCCTCCTGGTGCTGTGTTCTGCCGTGTCCCTGCTGAACGGCAAGCGCGTGCGCCTGCCACCGTGCCCAGCTGTGGGCTTCCGGCTTCGTGTGGCTGGCACTGTGGCCCAGTCAGTGAAGCCAGGGTCCGAGCCCATCGTGTGCCCGGCGTGGGCCCTGCCATCGTGTGCCCATGCGGCCCGGGATCTGTGCCCGGCCTGTGTGCCCGGCAGGTGCGCTCCTCTCTGCGAAGCCAGCAGTGCTTCCCAGTTCTGCGTGCAGTGCCATGGGGAGGGCACTGTAATCCTGAAGTCTGGGTTTTCTGCCAACTGTGCCCTGGGCAAGACTCTTCCCAACGTGTGTCCCCCTGCTCTGTGCCGGGTCTGTGTACCCAGCGCTCTTTTCCTGGTGCTGTTTGCCTGGCTTTGTGTGCCCAACACGACGTGGTATTCCTCTGTGCTAGTCAGCTGTCCTGTAGCTGGGTCAAAACACCTGCAGCTTCAAGTGAAAGGAGAGGATTGTTTACGCTCACACGTTTCAGAGAAGGGTCAGTCAGTTCCACGCGGTGGAAAAACACAGTCCTTCCAGGAGCCAGGAAGCAGAGAGGAGGGAGGGACCGGGGACAGGAGTACATCCTTCCGGGTCACACCCTCGGACCACCTCCAAGCAGACGTCACCGGCTCACAGCACACACAGCCGTGAAGTCATCAACGCACGAATCCACCATGAGCAGAGCACCCCGTGATCCAATTAGCTTCCACAAGCCCTACCTTTGAGCACGTGGGACTTGGGGGGGCCATTTTGCATCTAAGCCGCAGCACCCCCTTATCTGCAGGGACATGTTCTGAGGTCCCCAGGGGATGTCCGAAACCATGGCTGGAACTAAGTCCTGGGCGTACTGATTTTTCTGTATTATGTTGAGAACTGCATCTTTTCACCAAGAGGAAGTGCTTAACAACTTCACCTTTGGCATGTCCACATTCTCTGCATCACTCATCTCTGCTTTGCGGCCTGTGTTAGGAAAAACACGGATTGCCTGAGCACAAGGACTGCGAAATGGTGCAGTGGGTCTGGTAGCTGAGGTGGTCCCTGGCTGACTAAGGCCAGTAATGTACACAGCATTGACACCCTGGACCAACGGCTGCTTCCTGTCGCAGGTGGGACCACGTGGAATTTCACCATGCTACTCTGAACAGCATGCAATTAAAACTTATGAACTGTTTCTTTCTAGAGCTTTTTACTTAACAATTTGAGCAACTGACCTGCAGCAATAGGAAGCAAAGCCGAGCTGGGGGAGGGGTGAGCATGTACCACATCAAGTACCGGGCATTGTACGTCTGGTGCTGTGTTCCCTGCAGCTGGATGCCTGGAGGTGTGTCCAGCCTCGAGGTTTCCTGGCTTTGCATTCCCCAAATAGTCTTTCTGCACTGCGCACCTGGAATTACGGGGCTGGTACGTACAGCTAGTGTGTAACTCAGCCCTCTGAGCTCAGAGCTGTCTCCCTACAGTTTATCCCTGGGCTTGTGTGCCCATCAGGGTGTGTCTGGAGCTCTTACCTGAGGCTGTACGCAGTGTTGTGTGTCAGACAGAGTGTACACTGTTGTGTGCTGTGGTTACAGGCCTGGTGGTGTGTGCCTGGCGCTGCATTCTCACAGGCGTCTCTGGTGCTTTGCACCCGGCATTGGGAGTCTGGTGTGGGTACCCAGCATATGTGGGCACCCTGTGTGCCCTGAGTCACATCCACTGTCGTGGTTTAAGGTGAAGTGGCCCCCAAAGCCTCATGGGTTGAGGGCCTCACCCCGACGCAGCGGTGCTGAGACAGGGGTGGTTGGACCAGGAGGGCACTCAGGTCATAGTGGGGTCACCCCAGGGTGAGCTCCCAGGTGAGGGGTGTTGGAGGACGCAGGTGCCTGGGGCTCATCTTTGCAGGGTGCCTCCGGTCCTGCGCCCCTTCCCGCCTCTTCCCTTCTGAGCCAGGAGGCGAGCAGCTCTGCTCCCCTGCGCCTGCTCCTCTGCAGCGCTGGGTTTCACCTGAGGCCCAAACAATGGAGCCGGCTGACCGCGGCCTGAACCCAGGGCCGAAACCAGCTTTGCACTTTGAAGGTGACGTTCTCCGGTGTTCTGTCACAGCGCCGCAAAGCTGACTCACAGCTACGTGCCCTGTATTGTGAGCACTGCATGGCGCGCAGCCTGTTGCGTGCCCGGGGTTGTGCGCCCTGGATGGGGAGCACTGTTGCGTGCCCGGGGTTGTGTGCACCGTGCAGTCCCGCGGCCTGGCTCTGCACGTGGTCTGCTCCTGCATGCCTGCTGCTGCTGCCTTCGCTGCTCCCCACCCTGTGGGCCGCGCTGTTCTTGTCCCTGCGCAGGGCAGTCCTGGGGTCACAGCTGGCCTCGGCCCTACCCCCCCCCCCAGGGACGCTGTGGTGCTGGGAGGGTGGAGTCCACTCCCGCGCTGCCCTTGCCTCTGACCTCCAGCTGCGTTTTCCCCGGCAGACAGGGCTCGAGCTGGAGCTCAGGGTGGCTGTGTGTGTGTGTGAGTGTGTGTGTGTGTGTGTGAGTGTGTGTGCACGCACACGTGTCCTGGGGACAATCCTGTCAGTCATGGCGAATGGACGGAGGGGAGGACACTGGTGAGTGAGATAAGCCAAGCACAGAAAGGCGGGCACGGCAGGACCTCACCCCCACGTGCGAGTGGAGGAGCCGCTCCCTCCAGAGAGGGGGACGGGCAGATCCCAGAGGCCGCCAGGTGGGCGAGGCCGAGGGCACCCAACGCCCAGCGAGGGGACGGGGACAAATTCTGGGTCCCACAGCGCAGCGGGTGGCCGCGGTTCAGCCAGCTGTGCCGCGCTTGAGAAGAACTGGGAGAGGAGGCCGAAGCCTGGGACCACAGGGGCCGGCGAGGCGGGGGAAGAGCGCGCCGCCTCGCTCTGGCGGACGCACGCGGTGCACCCTGAGCGCAGCACTCGGCATAACCGTGTGCAACTTGTTAACTTAAAAATTAGCAAAATAAATGAACAAAGAGCATAAGCCCACGCAGGCCTGTGGGGGCGGGAGCCGTGCAGTGCTGCAGTCAGCTCGATGTGGGCTCCACAGTGAGCCCCCGACACCGCCCCGGCTCAAAGCCAGGGGGTGAAGAGCGCAGGACGCCGCCTTGGCGCGGCTGAGGGCGCCGAGCCTGACGCTCTCGCGCGCCGCCACCAGGGGGCAGTGCGGCCCTCCGGCGTGGGCACTGGGCACCGCTCGGCTGCCCCGCGGCCGGCCAGGGCGCCTTCAGACCCCGCTGGAAGGACGCGGGGTTAAATAACCCGGACCCCTACGCGAACAGAAAGGAGCGGCTTTCGTGAAAAGTGAGCTAATTTCAAAACATAAATAACAAAGTTCAAGCCCTGTGGCATCAAAACCACTTGAATTATTTTCCCTTGTGTTTTTAGGCTATCAGAAAGCAAGTCATTTAACTCGAGTCACTGGACGCTTTGATTCTTAGTGTTCTAAGTTCTGCTCTGCTGCGTGGACTGCTGGCAGCCCGCGGCTCTGGCTTTCCTGCCCGTCCTCCCCCGCGGCGTGGGGCCGGGGCGCGCAGGGCCTGGGCTCTCCGGGCGGTTCCGACGTGGGAGCTGGCGTGGCACGGTGCTAGGGCAATGCAGACCTCCACCGCCTGTTCTGCCCGCTCGCCCTGGCCGTGCCCTCGTCCTGTCCCGGGTCCCGCCTGCCTTCCGAAGACTCCTTTCAATGCCTGCGGCCCTGCTGCCGTTCTCCCAGCGCTGTGATGTATGCGTTTTCTTCTCGTCTCAAGGGAGGGCAGGGACGGGCAGGCGTCCAGTCGGCACCTCAGACTCTCCGAATCCTGGGAGGCTGAGATGCGATGCGTGTTGTGCTGTCTGCGGAAACCTCTCTGCCCGGCGGCCACCTGGCTTTTACACGTACCCAAGAGTCCCATAGGAAAGTCGGCAGCCGCAGAGGCGGGCTGTGATTGGAGGGGCCTGTGAAGTCTCCTCGGCCGCGCTAAGAGCAGAAACTGCAGCCCGGAATCAAAAGTGACAGGACTTAAGGATCAGCACCTCCATTACCCGCACCAATTTCTCCCTTTTTTTTTAATTTTAAAAATAAAAGGAGGAAATCATTGACAGACAGACAACTTTTTACAAAACAGCAAAGAAACAGTACAGACAATACAGAGCTACAAACAAAGTGGTAGGAAATTAACAATGCTTGTTGTATTACACATGGATATCTTCAAAGTGGTTTCTCATGAAAACAGAGCCATGCAATATTGATCCATCAAGGCCTCACTGACAGTTTCTTTCAGCAAAGAAATACAAGACAAAAGAACAACCATGTTAACTATCCTGTATATACATACATACAAAATTTCCCCTTCTTTCCCTTCTCTTTTCCCACATCCCAGTTGCCCTTTACCCTTGAGGGTTTTCCTTTCATTTCACAATGTCTATCATACCTCCGAGTTTAAATTAACTCTTTCAGGTTTTACACTAGTGAGACAACGCGGCCGCACCAATTTCTCATGAAAGGAACATAGATCACAACAGTCTCAGAACCTGAAGAGGCAAAGGGCCATAGTGTATTTCCTAGGTTCTCAGAAAAACATTTCCAATGCGCTTGTAGCAGAAAAACCGGTATCAAGCTCAACAGAAGACTTTGCACCGAGGAGTTAAAAGGCAACTTTTGTTACGCTAGCGGACTGGGGAACCCAGGGGTTCAAATCACCAGCCCAGAGTTAGGTTTGAGTTCAATTTAAATAGGGTTTGAGAGTGGGACGTACAAAGCTGATAGGTTTTTACAGACTGGTTACATGGAACACAAGAATTACATCACACACTGTCAGGCAGCTTTGTACAGGGACATGCTGGGAGGGAGGGGGTCTGAGAGGAGTAGGTAGAGTTGAGAGTGTCCTTACCTGGGCCAGTCTCCCCCAGACGTGACGGCCTTGAAGCCCTTGAAGCAAGTTGGAATCACTGTGTATGTTTAAAACACAAGCTGGACACACAGTCCGTTTGACCCGCACACTGTTAAGGTGGAACATCCGGGCCTAGACCTTCAAGGCTCACTATGAGACAGGGAGCATGAGCACAGTCGCAGACTATGAACTGGTTTCTGACTTTTGTTGTAATACGCCTACAAGTCTGCTGTTCTGTAAGTGTGCCCTGACAGGCTGAGATGGGCTAGAAATTTAAAATAATAACATTGGGTTGTACCATTTGAAGGAAGTTGATGCAACATGACAGTGCAGTGCTGTATCTACTCACCTACTGACTTTTGGTGGAGGCGGGGTCACCGCGTGAGGGCTTCATGCCGCGGTGGGCGAGTCCTCTACCCCCGAGCTGCATCCCCACCAGCCGTGCTGGATTTCAGTGTGAGGGTTATCAGGAGACAGTGATGATAAGTAACGGACAATGGTGTGGAAGGAGGACAGCCAGGACTGTGACAAGAGGAGGGCAGCCAGAAGAGTGTCCCTGCTGTGATTGCACGGAGTCTGCCCCATGAGAGGCGAGCCCGGTGTGCGGTCTGCTCTGAGAGCTGGCGCCCGCAGGGCCGGGCTTCTCAGCATGGGCCGAGCACTGAGAGCGCAGGGCCCTTCTTATTTGTGCCGAGAGTGCCCCGGGGAGGGCCATCCTCCTCTGCTTTCCGTGTGCTCAGTGTGTGTGTGTGTGTGTGAGCTCAGGGCCTTCAGTACTTGTTTTATTTTACTGAGCTCTGCGCAGGTGAGCAGTGGTCTCCCGTGTGATGGGCGCTGACCGCCTGCCCCTGCGAGGCACGTTATCTTTCTAAGACTAGGCCTGAGACTGCGTAAGGTGGGTGTTGGGTAGATAACTGTCAGTTTGAGCACAGGAATCATTCACTTGCTTTTTTCACTCTTAAACATTATCTGAGGATATCCTTCAAGTTTTACCTGCTTTTGTAATGATTAGATAGCTCATAGTTCAGTAATCTACTAGTGAGAGAACGAACTTGTTTACAATCGTTTGTCCTCAGTGCTTTTCCTTGGCTCACTCTAATTCTTCAATGAGTCATC
Organism: Chinchilla lanigera; assembly: GCF_000276665.1. Classification (NCBI taxonomy): domain Eukaryota; kingdom Metazoa; phylum Chordata; class Mammalia; order Rodentia; family Chinchillidae; genus Chinchilla; species Chinchilla lanigera. The sequence goes on from NW_004955416.1 coordinate 30,638,541, forward strand.
TGTCTCGTGTTTCTTTGGGAGGTGGTTCTACAGACTACATGTAAACTTCGTATGGTGCCAGATGGTCTGCACTGGGGCTGGGCAGATCATCTGAAGGAGGGTGGGTGTCGTGGAGGGTCTTCTCTCCTGGGAAGTTCGTAGAGTAAAATGAGCTTATTCTGAACCTTGGAGGGGCAGGAAGGAAACGGAGATGGTTCAGAGTTGACCCCAGGAGTTGAGCCTGTGAGTGGCTCGGGGTCCCAGAGGGATAGAGATGACTGTGCCTCCTCGACAGTGGAGAAAACACACAGCGGTGTATAAAGCCGGAAAGAGCTCGGTGTGCTGGGGACTGATCTGAACTTTCATTTCTTTGTAACAATGATTTTGTTGGTGATTTGGGAGAGGAGGGTAGTGAGAGGCCGGAAAATGTGGGCTAGAGTCAAATCCTGAAGGACGTGGTTAAGTTTAGATTATGGATAGGTTTGAGAGCTTAGACAATACAACTGACTTTCTGACGTTATAGACACCAATATCTTCCATAGGGAAAGAGCGTAGTAGGGGTAGCGACCAAAGAAATCTAAACCTTGTGTCCTGGCAGATCCAATGTATGCAATGGAGCGCTTGCTGCTGTGGTCCTTGGGAGGAGAAGGCAGGTGTGAAGCAGGTGGAAAGCGGGTGGAGACGCTGGGTGGTCCCAGTGGTCAGAGAGAGGGAGGAAGGGGCGCGGGAGTCCCAGCAGGCAGCAGCTGCCATGTGGCGCTCAGGTGTCAGCTGGCTCTTCCATGCCTCGAGTGCTCTTAGACTCACATTCCCAGTCAAGCGTCTTCCTCCCTCGGGCACCTTTTGACTGTGGGTCGGCAGTGAGAGGACTTTTCACCAATAAAATAAGAGCAATAATAGTAATAACTTTTTGAAAGCTTGTCTGAGAACCTATCATTAGGATGTAGCATGTCAGCCGAAGGCCCATAATCTCATTGACTTGGGAATATTGGGTATGGGCTGAGTGCTACGTTAAGTCACTTATACAGTTTCATAGTGTGACATCGGTGGACATTTTTGGCAAGCACTTACTTACCACCAAGGCCAAGCCACGACATGTAGGAAAGCCTAAGAGGTGCTACTGGCTACATGAAGAAAAACCAGTGAAGGGAAGTATATTTGAACACCTTGCCGGGCATTAAAAGCTAGGTCCCTTCCAAACTGCCACGTGGGCTATGACCGAAGAGGACACAAAGAGGGTTCAGACTTGAACCTTCTTTCCCTGACCTTGAACAGAGTGGGAAGGCCCGGATCCTTCAGAGGGTCGTAACCCAAGTTCTGCTCTAGGCCTGCTCCCTGGGGTCCCTACCAAACCCCACTCTTGGTAGCCTTGCTGCAGAAAACTACTGAGACCCTAACACTGTTTCATAATTAGGGAAGAAATGCTGACACACAGAAGTCCCAAGCACAAACCCACACGAGGGATCCTGGCCAGCTGTGCCTTTTAGCAATCTGTGGAACAGTGCAGGCAGAGTCATTAGGAAATTACAGGCTGAAGATTAGCTGTGAAAAGGCAGGAAATTGAATGAAGTCAGTGTAAGGGCACCACGAGGCATTTTTCAAGCTGTCTGCTCTGATAGGCCTTTGAAGAGTGGCCAATAAGGGTGTCAGAGATAAAACTGTGACCTGTGCATCTCACAGGCAAACAACAGGTGAACAGGAGGAAACTTTCTAGACATGTCTTCCTCCGGGAACCCTTTCCTCTTCACTGCAGGCTTGTGGCTGGCTTGGAATCTGCAGGTTCAGCCAGTTTACGGTGGGCAGAAATGATTAGCAAGACTTCACCTGGGAGATTGCAAGCGCAGGTGTGCTCGTGGACTATAAATGCCATCGAGGAGGTGCTCCCGGTGGGTGATGCCCCATCCCAGCGCTCAGGACAGATAATCAACCCATCAGGTCTGCCTGACACTGGAGTCTGGACAGCACATCCCTGCATCTGTCAGCCGGTGGCACGTCTGTGCCAGAAGGCATGAGCACAGCCTTCCCCGTCCAGGGGGTGACAGCCACTCTGGCAGCACCAGCAAATGCCATGAGGGTGTCTCAGGGAGCATGGGATTATAGCAAAACAAGGAGGATGACTTTGAGGGTGTGCTTCCCAGACCCTTCGGGGGCCTCCTAAGCATCTGTCCAATAGTAGAGGGGCCTACTTCAGGGGCCTGACGTGCTGACTGCAGTTTGCTGTTCTGTGAGGTCTTTGCTTTCACATTGTTCTTTGTTACTGGCATTATTTCTCTCTTAAAGCATTCAGAGCTGCAGAGCAACGCTGTCGCTGTGAGCCTAAGCCTATCCAGCCTTTCGGAAGCCCTCTGCCAAGCCTGCCTTCTCCCATACTTCTCCTCCTTCTTGTTGAGCTTTCCATGACTTGGTAAAGAGTCAGGAGTAGCCCGAACATCATGGATATCCTGCAGCCCTGGCCCTTTCATTCACCCTAGCACCACTCTTCCCCGGGAAAGGTTTCCAAAAAGTAACTAGTTTGAGACACGTTTTTTTTGCCAAGCCTAATAGGTACGGCACTTTGCAAAGCTGAGTGGGAAAGGGCTTTGAGTTGCATGCATGTGTGCATGTGTGTGCATGTGTGTGCATGTGTGTCCAGTCAGAGACGAGGGTTCCTTTGTTTTTCTGATTATCTGGTAATAGTGTATTAGGAGGGATTCTACAGAGAAATGGGACCTATAAGAGATGGGACACATAAGAGATTTATTATAGGAATTGCTTGCATCATTACAGAGGCCAAGACGTCCCTCTTGGGATCCGCTGTCTACAAGCTGCAGAAACAAGAAAGCTGGTGATGTCATCAGCCAGAGTGCAAAGGCCCCAGCACAAGCAGCACCAGCTATGCAAGGACAGGAGAGGACAGATGTCTGCAACAGCTTAACAGACAGCGGTACCCACCCACGTTGGAGAGGCCTTTCTGTCTCATTCAGCCCACCAGTTCAAGGGTTAAGCTCTCTTTTGGAAATAACCCCACAGATACACCCAGAGATAATAACTTACCAGTTATCTGGGCATTGCTTAGCCCAGGAAAGTTGACACATAAAATTAACTGTCCTAGGCAGAAAGGGGTGATATTAGGATCGGAAGATTTCGGAGCAGCAAAGCAAGCAAGATTACTCAAAGGATACTCAAAATCACACCACTCCGGTTACCCAGAAGGTCGAAGAGGCTGACAGTCCAGCGGAGGTGCAGAAGCAGCACGTTAAGAGGAGCCAGGACTCAGACCCCAGCCTCTGATCCGCCCGCACCAAGCTGCAGCCTCGAGTCCTGGGGGCGCAGATTCCGAGAGGACCTCGCCAGCTTTGCTGAGGCTGCCTTTCCTCTCCCACTCCCTGCCCGGATGAACTGTGCACGGCCTGCTGAGCAGTGTGATTGGGGTTGCACTGATTTGCACATTCCTCCAGCCTGCCAATGTGAGCTGAGCTGATTCCAATTCTGTTAAGGAAGCTGAAGATAACTCGAAGTTCTATTGCATTGAGTCCTTTTCAGAAGTAAAGAGCATTTAAGTAGATTACAGTTTGATGTTCTTGGCTATTCACTGTTGAGCATTGAGGCGATTGGAGGTAGTGAGTAGTTGAGTCATTTCATGGCATGGAAAATGGCTCGTTTCCGGCTCATCTGACATTCTGTGGCTTTTGTAATACGATGAAGCCAGCCATAAATGAAGCACTGGCGTGTGTTCAAGGCGACAACACTCTCTGCAGATGTGTTGGACACCAGGGGCTGAGCTGTGTTCTCAGGAAACAAAGCAGAGGAAGGCGAGGGCGACACGGTGGTAGCAATCTCTGAACATCACTACAGAAAAAGAAGGCATTTACCAACACAAGCGCGCAGACAGTGGTGCCTCCGGCAGGTGGGTAGGTTTGAGGAATGGTGCTGAGGAGGCAGTCTCCGAGCAAAGCTTGGTGTCAGTCAGGTGAGGCATAAGAAAGAAAGGTGCCCTATAATACAGTCCACTGAGGCCCTGCGTGAACTAAAGGGAGGGGAGGAAATTTGCTCTCTGTTAGAGCTGGGAAGTGTCTGGATATGAGAGTGAAGAGGCAAAGAAACGGCCCAAAAGGCATGCAGTGCGTTCAAGACAGGAGAAAGGCGGAACGTGAAAGAACGTGGTCTGTGTTTCCATACAGTGGCTCCAGCAACAGTGGGAGGTGCGCAGACACAGGCTGCTGGGCTTGCAGGGCGTCAGGATCTCGGAGAGGCCACGGCAGCTGGAGCCCGCCCTGAGCCTGCTGTGCAGGGGAGGAGGGCCAGGTGCGGGCTCCTAATTGCCAGACTTGGCGGAAGGCAATGGACAGGAGTCGTTCTGTGCCCTGGTGGTCCCCAGCTCAGAAGCAAGGAGACAGCTCCTCTCACAACGCAGAGGACAGACGGACGGTTCAGGGAGAAGAAACACAGGCTCATTTAAAAAATTGTATTTTAATTAGACTTACCAAAAATTGAAAAATAGTGCAGGGTGTTCCTGTAAACTTCTTGCTGAGCTCCCTCTACTACCCTGCTACATAGCACTGTAAGCAGAACTAGAAAAGAAACACCGATTCTATTGTTTAATATGCAGATGTTACCCAGATGTACCGGCTAAGGTGCTCAGGGCTGAGTTCTCCGAGTTGAGGTGCTCGCAAGCATATTCGGGGCACCGGGTCCTACGGTGCCCGCTGAGACCCTTATCTTTTCATTCCTGCTCCCACTCTGGAATGAAACACTGTTTCTTTTTCAATCCCTGGATATCTCTTTATCTTAGGTCGTCATATAGAACCTAAGTTATCCCTGCAGATTCCACATCTGTGGATTCAAATAATTACAGACTGAAAATACTAAAAAGTAAATGTGTGCTGCTGAACATATATAGATCTCTCCCTGTCACGACTCCCTAAGCAAGGTAACTATTTCCATAGCATGTACTTTGTATTGGGGACGATAAGTCTTCTCCAGGTGATTTCAAGTACATAGGAAGATATGTATGCTTCATGCAAATATTACCCCCATGTAAGCAGACCCGAACATCTGCAGATTTTGGTATCTGCAAGGCTGGGGTATCCTGGACCAATCCTGGACAACTCTATATATAATCTTTCCCACTCCACTGCCAGCAAGATTTAAAATTCCAAGTTCAATGTGCTGACCTCCATTGTACAAGCTGGAAGGATGCACTAAGCACTTCCCACGCACTGGTGTCGTACTGTCCTCTCAGTCCTCACACAACCCCACAGGCGAAGGAGCCACAGCTCAGTGGGGTCCAGGGAGCTGATCCACCACAGGAGACTAAGGGATGGAGCGCAAACCCCAAGCCTACTCAGGACTTCTCTGTAGGCTGACGACTCCGCACGTGCCCTGCTTCCCGCCGTCTGGTTTCTCCGTGTTCTCCGTTTCTTTCATCTAATGGTACCTTGTGTTCTTTCGCTTCTCTTGTGATTTTGAGGGAAATAGTCCCTGCATGCCGCTAGGGGTTGCCTATAAGTGGAAGCTCTCCTGTAGACTCTTTTCAAATATCTCTACACCGTCCTAACGAGGAGACTCCCGGGTCCTCATCAGACTGTACTCAGCCTCTCATAAGCTTTGGAAATGCTCAACCAGCAACACCTCCCGAACCTACGATTTCTATGACACCAGATTGGCGCTGCTCCTCATGCTGCCCACCACCTGTGTCTGCCCCATTCCACATATGAATGAATTTGCTTTCTGCCCCTGTCCTGAGAGGGTGTTCCTCCCCCTCCCCTTCTTCCTCTCCTTCTCCCTCTCCCTTTCCCTCTCGCCCTCCCTCCCTCTCTGTCTCCTACATCTTTCTTAGGTGACCTGCTTTGCTCTCATGCTTGTTGGAATCGCTCTTCTGAGAAATGCAGTGGGTGTACTGGTCACTGGAAAATTCATCTCGGACATTTCACAGTGCACCAGCTCCTCCTGGGCTGACAATCACACTCTTGTTCCTCACAGCTCCCCAGCCCCACACCCCTCCAGTCCCCCTTCACCCTCCTTCCTCGCTACAAGACCAAGTTGTCAGCAGGTCTTGCAGATTCTCACCAAGTGAGCATCACTCCATTCACTTCTCCCTGTCTCCCCACACCATAGCCACCACCAGCCCTCCAGGAACACCTGCGAAAGCCTTCTGCATGATCTCCTCCACCACCCCTCATCTTCTGTTCAGAAGGAGGAGTGGGTTTTTGTTGCTGAAAGCCAAACTGAACCACTTCTTTGCATCAGGGGACCGGGCAGCTCACCCACTGCTGGTGGGTATGCAAAATAGCACAAAACACAGTGAGGGCAATTGGGAATTTATGTCAAAATGACAAATGCGCCTACCTTTTGACTCAGCAAAGCCACCAGGAATTTATCTTCTTCACATACTTCCACGCACTTGAAATAATCTATGTACAATCTCATTCTCTGTAACACAGGCACACAAAATAGCAGAAACAATTCAAAATCTCAAGAAGAAACCAGCTAAGCTGTGGTATTGGGCACACAGTAAAATATTCTGAAACAACAACAAAAAAAAAAAAAAGAGAGAGAGAGAGAGAAAGAACAATTGAAAGCGCTCCTTATTCTGATGCAAAAATACCTGCAAAGTATATTGTGGTTTAAAAACAGCATTTTGTAGGAAATGGGGAGAAAGTAGGATTTATATTTGCTCAAGAAGGAGAGTGGGAGGGATCCAGAACAGGGGAGAATGAGACCTCTCACTGCATAGTGTAATGTATGTTTTGATTGGACTGTGGAGCCTCGTTGGGAGTACCATTGGTGTGTAGTAAAGGGCATGTTTTGAGGGACTAGGGGTAGCTTTTGTAAGGTGACTTTTCGTCGTGACCAAGGGCTTGTGAATTCTGTGTTCTTTTCCACCATCCACAGTACAGAGACAAATGGAGCCTGAGGCCAGCCTAATTTCCTTCCCTGTGCAGCAAACCGGAATTCTACCTGGTTCCTTACACATATTTTTTTTCCTGTTTCTTGCTTATTAAAATTAAAAAATGTTGCCAGTGTGTCTGCTTTATTCTGTTTATATTAATTTCATGTAGCAGAGAGGGAGCCTATCACAAAGGCAGACACAGAAAATAGTATTATATAACACTGATGACTATGATTTTAACAGATATAGGCAGTACACATTCTTAAGCTTCATTTTGAAAGAGTTAAGCACCTAACAATTTTACTGGATTTGATCAAAGCCTTAGGAAGTAAGTAATTCTATTTAGATTTAGCCTCAAATCGATGTGAGTTATTTCTTCTGTGAAAGTAGGATTTGAACATTATTCCCCATATTTTCCCTTCTTTTTCCTGTCTTTCTGCCTCTTTAAACTTTTTCTTCATTTTGTATGAAGTCTGAGAAGCTGAGAAAGGGGGAGAAGACATGACTTTTCACACTTCCCTCCACCCATCTTTCTTCTATGAGAACCAACTTGTCCTTTCCTCTCTGCCCCCTGGGGTCTCTTTCCTGGTTCCCTTCCGTGTACAGATCACTCCCATTCCTGGTGGTCTGTCTTTCTAGCCTTTCCTTCTATTGCTACCTTCTGGTCTCCCTACCTTAGCTTCACATTCTTCTACCTTCACTCACGTCTTGTCACTTTCCACTTCCAAAGCTCTTGATGTACCTTTCCTGCCACTTCTGAGGCTCTTGCTACATCTTAGCTTTTTCTTTACTTTGTAACTCTGTCTTTGTGTTTTACTTCCTTTGCCAGAGAACACACACATTCCCTGTGAGAAGCAGAGGTAGACAATTCACAAAGTACACAGCCAAGAATACAAAGACCCTGTCCAAGAGCGTCCTCCTTACCTTGAAGGCAATGTTATCTCATCCAGTCTAGGGATGACATCTTGCCTAGGGTAACCAGCAACCTCTTTATACATTCTGTATAGTAACTCTTTATCAGATATACGGTTTGCTGATGCTAAGCAATAAAAAATACAGTGTGCACTTTGTCAAAATTTATCACAGTGAGAAAACAACTCTAAGAACAGTGGGATGTATTTGCAAATCATACATCTGACAAAGGGTTACTATCCAGAAAGTATAATGACCTCCTCCAACCCAGTGAGAAAGCATGTGTGTCCACAGCTTTTGCCATTTTCTAAATGAGCTTTTTACTGTTGAGTTTTGAGCACATTTACATCCTAGCTTCTAATCCTTATTAGATATATGATTTGGAATATTTTCTCCACACTCTATAGCTTATGTATTCATCCTTTGCACAGCATTTTTAGCATAGCAAAAGGTTTTAATTTTGATGAGCTCCAGATTGTCTATTTTTGGGATTAGGTCTAAGAAAACTTTGTAAGGAAATTTGGCTTACCCTAGTTTCTGAAAATTTTTTTCTCCTTTTTTCTAAAACTTTTATAGTTTACATTTTACATTTAAGGTTCTGAAGCATTTTGAAGTTTACATTTTACATTTAAGGTTCTGAAGCATTTCGAATTAGTTTTCCTTTAAGTTATAATGCTTTTGTTTACCATTATCTATCATACTTCCGAATTTTTATTCACTTTTTGAGGTTCTTACACTAGTGAGACAATATGTTGTTTACATATGTGGGTCTGATTTATTTCACTCATGAGTATGGTCTCTAGTTGTGACCATTTACCTATAAAGGCCTCGAGTT
>NW_004955416.1:30647937-30686868 GCF_000276665.1 Chinchilla lanigera
TTGCTTTTAATATTTAAATCTTTAATCCATTTGACTTTAGTTTAGTGAATGGTGAAAGATAGGAGTCTAGTTTTACTCTTTGGCATGTGGAAAGCCAGTTTCCCCAGAACCATTTTTTAAAGAGGCAGGCCATCTTTCTGCCAGTGAACATATTTGGCCACTTTGTTAAAGATAAGGTGGCTGAGTGTGTGTGTAGTTGTGTCTGCATCTTCTAATCTGTTCCGCTGATCCTCAGCTCTATTTCCAGTACCATGTTTATTTTATCACAGTAGCTTTGTAGTGTAATTTCAAGTCAGGGATTGTGATGCCTCTGGCCTTTCCTTTGTTGCCTAGATTACTTTTGCTATTCTAGACCTCTTCTGGTTCCAGATGAATTTTAAGAATGTTTTCTCTAAATTTATGAGGTATACTAGTGGGTATTTTAATTAGGATTGCATTGAATCCGTACAATAATTTTGGGAGTATGGCTATTTTCACAATGTTGGTTCTTCCTATCTATGAGAAAGAAATATCTTTCCATTTTCTGAAATCCTCTTTGATCCCTTTTTTCACAGTACTGTAATTTTTTTTGTAATAGTTATTTTACTTCCTTTGTTAGATTTATTCCTAAGCATTTCATTCTTTAGATGCTGTTATGAAAGTTATGGTTTCTCTAATTTCTCTCTCAGTCTGTTTGTTGTTTGTGTACAGGAATGCTATTGAGTTTTGAGTGTTGACTTTGTATCCAGCTATGCTACTGAATTTGGTTATTAAATCCATGAGCCTTTTGGTGCAGTTTTTTGGGTCTTCTATGTAGAGTATCATGTCATCTGTGAATAATGATAATTTCATTCTTCCTTGCCTATCCTTATTCCTTTTATTTCTCTCTCTTGTCTAATTGCTCTGGCTAATATTTCCAGAGTATTGAACAGGAATGGTGATAGTGGGCATACTTGCTTGTTCCTGATTTTAAAGTGAAAACTTTTGATTTTTGTCCGTTTAGTATGATATTGGCCATTAGTTTGTCATCGTTGGCTTTTATCAGGGTGAGGGAAAGACCATCTATTTCTATTTTCCATAGGGTTGTTATCATGAATAAGTGTTGGACTTTGTCAAAAGCTTTTTCTGCATCTATTGAGATGATCATGTGATTTTTATCTTTGGCTCTGTTGATATGGTATACTACATTAATTGATTTGTGTGTGTTAAAGTATCCCTGCATTCCTGGGATGAATCCCACTTGGTCATGGTATATAATGTACTTGATTATTTGTTGCATTCTGTTTATTAATATTTTATTGAGAATGTTTGCATCTATATCCATTAGGGAGATTGGCCTGTAGTTCTCTTCTTTGGTGGGATCTTTCTCTGGTTTCGGTATCAGGGTAATACTCGCCTCTGAGAATGAGGTAGGAAGGATTCCTTCCCTTTCAATTTCATTGAAAAGTTTGGAAAGAATTGACATTAAATTTTCTCTGAATTTCTTGTATAATTCAGCTGTGAATCCATCATGACCTGGGCTATTGTTTGTTGGTAAGATTTTTATTACATTTTCAATTTCACTGGCAGCTATTGAGTTATTCGGGATTTTTATGTCTTCTTCACTCAGCTTTGGTAATTCATATGTATCTAGCAATCAGTCCATTTCCTCTCTTTTCCATCCTTTGAGAGTACAGATTTTTGAGGTAGGAATTAATGATCTTCTGAATTCTTAATTTCTACAGGATCTGTAGTGATTTCATCTCTTTCATTCCTTATGGCATGAATTTCAGTTTTTTCTTTCAGTTTTTCCTTTTTTTGATAAGATTAGCTAGGGGTTTATCAATTTTATTTATTCTTTCAAAGAACTAAGTCTTTGATTCATTAATTCTTTGTATTGTTTTTTTAGTCTCCATTGCATTAATTTCTGCTCTGAGCTTTATAATTTCCTGCCTTCTTTGGGCCTTGACTTGCTCTTGTTTTTCTAGAAGCTTGAGGAGCAGCACAAGATTATTTATTTGTGCTCATTGTGTTTTCCTGATGTGGGAAGTTACTGCTATAAATTTCCTTTTAAGGACTGCTTTCATTGCATCCCCCTGATTCCTATAAGTTATATCTGCATTTTCTTTTGATTGTAAATATTGTTTAATTTCTTCTTTAATTTCATCTGTGACCCATTGGTTGTTCAGGAAGGTGTTATTTAATTTCCATGTGTTTATGGCATTTTTGTGTTTTCTTTTGTCATTAATTTCCAATTTCATTGCACTATTGTTTAATAGTATGGATGGGATAATTTCAATGCCTTTGCATTTACTTAAGCATGTTCTATTTGCTAGTATTTGGTCTAATTTAGAGAACAACCTGTGTTCTGGAGAAGAATGTATATTGTGATGTTGCTGGGTGGAACACTCTGTAAAGGTCTACTAAGTCCATTTTTTCACAAGTTTGGTTTAGTTCTGTTATTTCTTTGCTGGTTTTTTGTCTAGTTGATCTATCTCTTTGTGAGAATAGGGTGTTAAGGTCCCCTGTACTTTGTTTTTCATGTCTGTTAAAATTTGTCTTATATAGTTGGGTGATCCTGTATTTGGTGTATAGATATTTATGATTGTCACCTCTTCTTCTTGAAATATTCCCCCCACAAGTATACAGTGACCTTCTTTATCTCTTTTGATCATTCTTGGTTTGAAGTTCAATTTGTCTGCAAACAGAATAGCTACACCTACTTTTTTTCTGAGTTCCTGTCATATGGAGTATTGTTTTTCATCCTTTGATTTTCATTCTATGAATTTCCTTTTGAGTAAAATGTGTTTCTTGTATACTGCATATTATTGTATTTTGTTTCTTGATCCACTCTGCCAGTCTGCTTCTTTTGACTGGTGAATTGAGACCATTTACATTGATGGTAGTAACTGATATATATTTGCTTATCTTTGTCATGTCATTTTCCTGCTGTTGATTTCTCCTTTTTCCCTCTATGTGATTGCTTGCTCTGCTTGGTGGTTCCTTTCCGTTGTTGTTCTTGAAATTATGGTCATTTTTATTTCTTTCTAGAATATCTTTTAGTACTCTTTGTAGGCTTGGTTTGGTGCTTATGAATTTCTTCAGTTGCTCTTTATCATGGAAATATTTTATCTCTCCATTAATTTTGAAGGATAGTTTTGCACGATACATCAGTCTGGGTTGTAAGCTGTTTTCTTTCAGGACCTGAAATACTTCACTCCAAGCTCTTCTTGACTTGATGGTTTGTGTTAAGAAATCTACCATGACTCTGATGGCCTTTCCTTTATACGTGAACTGTTTGTTTTTTTTTTTTTTTTCTCTTCTTTTAATACTCTGTTCTTTTGCTGAATTTCTGGGATCTTGATTAGTATATGTCTGGGTGTAGATTTATTTTAGTTATGGCTAATTGGAGTTCTATATGCTCCAATTATATGTATGTCCAATTCTTTTTCCATGGTTGGGAAATTTTCTGCTATTATTTCTGCAAATAGTCTTCTTATGTCATTTGTGTTGATTCCTGCTGTTTCATTGACACCTATTAATCTTACGTTGTTTTTCTTTGCTTCAACTTGCAGCTGTTTAATTGTTATTTCCTGGTTCCTTGTCATTTTTAGAAATCCTTCCTTTCATGGTCATTAGCTGCAATGTTGTCTTCAAGGTCTGAAAGTCCATCTTCAGCTTCATTCAAGTGGTTTTTCCAGCTTTTGATGGAATTTTTAATTTCCTGTTTCATATATTTTAATTCTTTCCTATACTGTGCATTCAAGGCTTCCATGATTTTTCTATGCTCCTCTATTTTCTTATTATGTCTTCTTTAGATTTGCTGAGCAATTCTTTCATTATTGTTGTCATTTCTTTTTCTACCTGAGAGATTATTTTCCAATCTGATGTCTTCTATGGCTTGCTGGAGTTGTTCCTTTACTTTAGTTGCTTCATTTCAGAAATTTCAGGTGTATGACTTCCAAGATTTTCTATGTTGATGTCTCCTAGACTTGTTCTGCATGGGGTGGAGGTCTGATACTGCATTTTGCTCCTTAGTTTTGTCATTTTTGAAGATCTGAATGCTCCCTGGAGCTCCACCTCACTCCCATGATGATGCAGGAGTGGCAGGGCAAGGATCTGAAAGTTCCTGGTCCTCAGTGTGGCTCCCATGATGGTGTGGGGGGGTGGTGGGATGTGGTTGCTGATGCTCCTGAAGCTTTCTGGGGCTCAGTTGACTCCCACTCCAGTGGCAGAGGTGTGGGTGCATAGTCACTAAGGCTTCTGAAGCTGTCCAGGGCTGAGTTTAGCTCCAAAGCTGGGTTTCCAAAGCTGTCTGGTGTCCAGCCCCACTTCTGAGTAGGTGTGGGTTTGGGTGGGTCATGGCCACCTGGGTTCCTGAAGCTGTCTGGGGTTTAGCCCATCTTCTGCAAGGGTGCAGGGTTGAGTGGGTCATGGTCACCGAGGCTGCAGCCACTGCCTGGGACTCAGCCCAGTTCCCATGCTGGTGTGGGAGGGGTGAGGGTACAGTCCCTGAGGCTGCTGAAGCTGTCTGGGGTACAGCTTGGCTCCTGTGAGGGTTCAGGGGGAGAAGCACGGCCACTAAGGCACCTGAAACTGTCTGTGGTTCCACCTGGCTTGCACGCTGGTGGGGGAGGGGTGGGGCTGGCTCACCGAGGTTCCTGAAGCGGTCTGGGTTCAGCCCAGTTTCTGTGAGGGTGCGGGGGTGGGTGGGTCATTGTCACCCAGGTTCCTGAAGCTGTCTGGGGTTCAGCTCCCATTTTCTTTATTCATAAGCTTTATTAGATATTAAGATAGTCACTCCTGCTCTCTGAAAGAAAAATTGTTTATGTGAAATCTTTTTTGTCCCTTCTACTTTCAAACTACCTATGTTGTTGAATTTAAACTGAGTTTCTGGCATGAAGTTTGTAGCTGGGTTCTGCTTTGTAAAAATTCACTCTGTAAATCTCTGTAGTTCTGATATATTTATTTAGATCACTTCCATGTAAGGTAGTTACTGACATTTTAGAATCTCCCATTTTTTTTTGTTTCCTCCAGTTCTTGTTATTTTTCTTTTCCTGACTTCCTGTCAATTATTTGAACATTTTTAGGATTTAACCTTAATTTATTTATACAGCTTTTGAGTGTATCTTTCTGTATATTTTTCACTGGAGTTGCTCTGGAATTTGTAATATACATATATGACTTATCTCTGCCTACTGGATACACTTTCCACTCTGTGTTAAATGTGGAAGTCTCAGTTTTACTTTTGTTCCTTTATCTTCCTCACTTTTAAATACCATTGTCTGAAGTATTACAAATCTGATTTCAATAACTAAATATTACTTTCATAATTCACAAGATTTTCATTCTACTCTTCAATTTATCCATTGAACTTAAACTCATTTTCTTATTGTGCTTTTCAATGCTACAATTTCTATTTGATATTTTTATGGCTTTTGAGGTTTTTGGCTGTATTTTTATATTTTAATTTATTTCAAAATAATTTATAGTTGTTCAAATATTCATATAATCCTTGTCAGATATGTACCAATTCCCCACAATGAATATAATCATTGTATACTGCAATAGAGTGAATAGATATGATCAAACTACAGTATGTGCAGTTTGAAAGCATCACTTTAAAACTTAATGAATCATAAAATTAATAGGCACTAATAAAGAGATTTTTCAAAACAGTTTAGTCAAATAATTCCAATACATACTTTTTTCTTTCTTGTTGTTGATATTATTGATTGTCTTTTCTCATTCAGGTTGGTTCTTGATAAGATTTGATTTTCATCCATATCCTAGAAATTTGTTTACCAGATCTTAATTCCTCTTTAAATCCTCAATTTTATTATCTTGCCACGCTGTTTATGTTTAAATGTGAGTCCTAGCCTAGAGGGGTTGTGGTCCTGATGGCAGTTCACATTTAGACATTCTGCAGGGTTATTTTCCTCTGCTTAGTTTATCTGTACCCCTGAGGTTTCCCCATTGTCTGCTGGTGATGTCTGTATGGCAGAGTGGTTTTCCAGGTGGAAGAAGCCACATGTCTCTTGGTGAGGGAGACTCATGGGAGGTGCCCCATTTGTGTGTCCTCCTCACTTCCTTGGTGTGCCTGGGTGGGGAGGAAGAGTCTTGGGCCCACAGGGACAAAGTGGCTTACAAAGCCAGATCATTTGGTATGAGTAGGTGTTTTTCTCTCTCTCTTTCTTTCCTTCTTTCTTTCTTTCCTTCTTTCTTTCTTTCTTTCTTTCTTTCTTTCTTTCTTTCTTTCTTTCTTTCTTTCTCTCTTTTTCTTTCTTTCTTTCTTTCTTTCTTCTTTCTTTCTTTCTTTCTTTCTTTCTTTCTTTCTTTTTTTCTTTCTTCTTTTTTTTCCTTTCTTCCTTTCTTATTTTCCCTTTTCCCTTATCTATCTGTGTCTGGCTTGGGAAGTAGAATTTGGCAAAGTTGAATAACATTAATTACATTATATTCCTACACTATGCTCCAGAGTCCTACTCCCTTTACCTACCTGAATTAATGAAGATTTATAGTCATACAAAAGCCTTTATGTGAATGTCTTTGAAATATGAATGGATAAACTATAAAACATAATGGAATATTATTTATCAATAAAAACAAGCAAAGAATTCTTTCATGCAATCAGATGCACTATTTGGTTTTTGTTTGTTTGTTTTGAGAAAAAGTCTCCCTCTATAGGCTGGTCAGGATTTCACTATGTAGCTCAGGCTGGCTTTGAACTCTTCTCCCATGTGGGATTAGAGGCATGTGCCACCATCCTAGTTTAGATGTAATGATCTTAAATGTATTTTTTAAAGTGAAACAAGAAAGATCTGAAAAACTTTATGTTGTGGGATTTGATTTATGCAACACTGGAAAAGGGTAAGTGTAGGATTCCTAGTCTTTCTTACATAAGACTTCCAATAATTAATGTAAAAGAATGTAAAAATTGCTTGGAAAACTACAAATATAATTTCCATGGGCAAGATCCATTAATGAACGTTAAATAGTGATTAATTTTTAAATAGAAATTGTATAATTTTAAAAGTATCTGTCCCAACAGACTCAGTAATTAGAAAAAGAGAAACAGCAGGTTTACAATGGAGCACAAAGCAGATACTCTCAGATCTACATGACCAAATGTAACATCATGATTAATAAATGATGGGTGTCATGCACCCCTCATCTCAAAAGCATATCCTCTTATTTTCTCCCTAATAAATGATATAATTGATTTAACCATGGGAAATATGAGAAAAATCGAAACTGAGGTGCATTCTACAAAATTATTCCAGTACTTTTCAAAATGTTCAAAGTTCAGAAAGTCCAGGAAAAACAGAAATTTTCACAATTTAAAGAAGAGTTAGGAGAAATGATAAGTAAATACAATGGATATTTGGAATAGGAAAAAAGGCATTAGTAGAAAAATTGGTGAAATCCAATTAAGTCTCTACTAGTTTTTAATTTTGAGCTAGCCTTAATTTCTCAGTTTTGGTCACTTTTTATGGTTATATAAGATGATATAAAGAAAGCTGAATGATGCACATACTGTAATTTTGTACCTTTTTACAATTCTTCTCTAAGTCTAAAATTATCTCAAAGGTATTATTAGGTAATTTTATGTAGATAATAGGCAAACAACTAATTATGTAGAAATCCAACTAAATAAAAACAAAAAACTAAGTATTTATTCTACTGTTCTCATATCAACTAGATCCCTGGGTAACCAAATAGTAGGTGAGGGAAAGTGTCACTTTGTTAAAGCATTCCAATAAGTGCAAACAGTTTTGGTTGCCAGTCAGGCTGGTGTATAAGTAGCTTAGAAATAATCACTCCCATCCTCACAACATGAAAAAAAGCTGAACAAACTGAAAATCAATAACACTTCTTAGATCCATCAGAGATTCGAGGTCATAAGACAGACAAGCAAATCCTGAAGGCCACAGCTTCCCAGAGCAGATGCTGCTGCTCCAGTCAGTGCTGATGCAGAAAAGCTCAAACTGTGACTAATGAATTTTTAAAGGCTCAATACAGACAAGATTGGGGTTGATAAATCGAGCCAGCTAAGGAGCCAGCGCAGGGCAGGCACAATTTTATAAGTTTTACTTCCAGAATATCTACCATCTCTCCATATTGAGAATTGGAGAAAAAAACCCTTAGATTTTTAAAATTGCTACATATTACTTATATATATTTATAGGGTATAATGCGATTTTTATCGTCATCTACTGTATAATGATTAAATCAGAATAAATAGCCTACCCATCATTTCAAACATTAATCCTTTCTTTGTTTTGAAGACATACAAAGTCATTTCTTCTAGATATTTTAAAAATAGGGGGCTGGGGATTTAGCTCAGCGGCAAAAGCGCTTGCCTGGCAAGTGCAAGGTCGTGAGTTCGGTTCCCGGTACCAGAGAAAAACCAAAAAAAAAAAAAAATACAAAGTGGTTTTCCTTAACTAGTCACCCTACTGCACTGTGGGACATTAGACCTTTTTACCTTTTGTCTCGATGTAGGTTTTGCACCTGATCATCGACTTCTCTCACCCTTTCCCCTGTCTCAGCCACTGGTAAGCACTGTTGTATTCTCTACTTCCTTGAGATCAGCTTTTTACACTCCACATATGAGTGAGAATAGGTGCTGCTTGTCTGTCTGTGCCTGGCTTATTTCTTAGCACTTAGTACATTGATCACTAGTTCTTTCTATGTTGCTGGAAATGACAGGGTTTCATTCCTTTTCACGGTCTTATAGTATTCCAACATGTGAATATACCACATTTTCTTTATCCATTCATCCGCTGATGGGTTCTTAGGTTGATTTCACATCTTGTTCTTCCATCAGGGAAAGGAGAAAGCAGCATTTTGAATCGTGATGAGGGTAACTGTGTTCCTCTTAAGAGCCCTCAGTGGAAGCTATTTTATTAGAGCCTAAATAACTTGGGGTGGGGGACAGCTCCTCTGACCTTTCTGTACCATTCTGGGACAAGGAGAAGTAACTGAGAAGCACTTCTGAATGTCCCAGCTCTGAGGCACAGGCTCACTAAAAGATTGATACCCAATCACTGAACAATGGAGCACTTCTCTTCTACCTTGCAGCCACTCCAGTAGGGGATCACAGCTGAAAGAATGACAAGTCTTATTTAAGGAGAAGCCTCTGGAGGAGCAAAGACAACATGAGAGGCAAAAGCTAGGAAACTGGAAGACATTACAGCCTTTGAGACCTAGAGAAAATGGTCAACCTGGCTAATTCCTAGTTTGATAATGGATGAGAATTTCCCCAAATTAATGTCAGATATCAGACCATAAATCTGGGACACTAAGAGAACATGAAGCAGGATATATACCAAACATTCTATGTCTAAGTAATCATGCTTAAATTTCAGAAGTACAAAGACATGGAAAAAATTTTATAAAAAGCTGGGAAATGTAGACAACTAACCTATGAGAAGCAAGGGTAAGAATTATGTCTGACTTCTCTTTAGAAACCATGCAAGCAAGAAGAAAGTATAGTGAAATAATGAAGGTATTGGCAGGAAGAACAAAACAGCCTAGACCTTTGTACCTAGAGGAATTCTATTTCAAAACTTAGGGGGAAATGAGTAACTTTTCTACGAAACTAAAGAGGAAGTATTACGGTTCAGATTGAGACTTCCTCTCCAGCATCTTATGTGCTCAGAAGTGAGCTTTTGGATCATGGGGCTGTAATACTCATGGGTGGGTTAATCCACTTATGAGTTTATAGCTAAATTACCCTCAAAAGGGTCTACAGTATCTCTCTCCCTGGCTCTTCTCTTCTCTCTCTAACTCCTGGAAGCCAAGGGGTGAGCACTTTTCATTTGCTACCCCCTCTGCCAACTCATCCTGCCTCAGAGCCAACCAACTATGGACTGAAATATGAGCCAGAATAAACGTCTCCTCTAAATTGTGGGTGCTGGGTGTTTTGTACCTGCAAGGAGGAAAGGGACTAATATAGGGAGATTGCCTTGCAAGAAGAAGTTGAAGAGAATGTAAATGAGGTGAGAAACTTGGTTCTACATGAGTAAAGGGAGAGTACTGGAAAGGAATAAGTGAAGTAAAATAAAACCTTGCATTTTATTTGATCTTAATTAATCTAGCAGATAACAATATATTAAAAGTAATGACAGTAGTAACAATGAGCTATGTGAGTGTAACATAGAAAAAATAAAATAGATGGGATTAATATTATAATGCATGGAAGGGCAGGGATTAAAAACAATAGGATTCTTGGTGTGGGATAGAGTATTTGAAGGTGAGTGTAGATTAGAATCAAATGCATATAAATAACTCTAGGGCAACAACTGAAAATCAGTTAGGAAAAGAAATATCACCAGTAGAGTAAAAGAGATAAAAATGAGTCAAATAGAATGCTTAATTAAAATGAGAGAAAACAGAAAATATTAGGAAAAAACCAAAGGCATTGAGTAGAAAATAAATATGATATATTAAAAGGGAAAAACTGTACAAGGAAAATTTTTTTTTAACTTTGTTCTCTTTGAAGCTGCCTAGCTCTGTCACTGATTCATGGCTCTGTAACTGTTTTCTTGAACCCTGTAACCATGAGAGCATAACCAAACATACAGGATCCATAATTGTAACTGATGGTCATTCATGTAGCCCTCTAACCAATGATCTCACTCTGGTAGCTAATCAGAAGAACTGTCAGGCTGTCCTGTCCCACCTTTGTAACCCTTGCTTATGTCTCATATAAAAATTCTGGCTCACAGACACACACTGCCTGGCTTTTGTTGGAAGTTATTCCAGCCAGGACCACCAGTGTAAAATAAAGTTGTTCACTGCCTCCTGACTTCCCCAGTTGTATTTCATTTCTCAGACCCAGTTTTGCTGCAACAATATATCACTTCAATTATATTAATAATCACTTTAAACATCAAAGGTCTAAATACATCAACTGAAAGCAGGCATCAGAATGGATAAAAATAAAATCTTGAACTGTAGGTTGTCTGTCAGAAACCCATTTCAACTATAAAAACACAGATAACTTGAAAATTAAGATATCAGAGAATGACAACCCATGTTAACATTAATCAAAAGAAACTTTGGGTACTTTATTAATTTCAGACATAGCAGACTTCAAAGGAAGGAAAATTATGAGGGATAAAAAGGACATTACGTCACTGTAAAGAGGACAGTCTGCCAGGAAAGTACAGGGATCTTTTGTGCACATGCATCTAACAACACAATCAAAATACATGAAGCAAAACCTGAGTGAACTTCAAAGAGAAATAGATGAGTCTATTACATTCAAATATCTGAATACCCTACATCAATAATTGACAGATCCAATAGAGAGAAAATCAGAAGGACTTAGTGGAACTGAACAGTACCATCAATCAACTGGATCTAATTGACATTTATAGAATACTTCATTCAACAAGAGCAGAATACACAATCTCAATTTTATGGGTTTTCCTTCACCAACAGTTTATATCTTGGAGTCATAAAGCACATCTTAACAAATTTAAAAGAAAAACTAAAACCAAAAATGATAATGGCTTTTTACAATGCTCAATCAAATAATGGATCCCAGCACTGAGCATGGCTAGTAAGTGACATTAAAAAAGAAAGAAAAGAAAAAAGAAGAAAAGAGAAACACTTGGGTTTTCTCTTGTGACAACGTGGCTACTCTATCCATTTAGTTGAATTAATTTCTCTGTATTGTGTGTCTTGTTGTTTGTGCATAAACATTGCCAAGTCAAGTAGCATTAAAATTATCAAGTCAATAAACCCTGAGTCAATCTGAGAAACATCATTGTATTACCTTTTTCTATGCTCATTGTTCAAACGTTTGGCTTTACCAATTACCACCTATGCAGTATATATTCTCTTTTAAAATGAGGATTATAAAATTAACTGAAATTTTAACTTTCCTAGTTGCTGTCATTTCTTCAGTGGACTGATGTTTCAGAACCAAATCCTCAGCAGGACCTTCAAGTGTACAAGTTTTGCAGGTCCAGACACAGCACATTTGTCTTATGGTCAAACAAGAGTGGCTCTATGCAAGGATTTGAAGAACATCCTTGGTCTAGTGGCTTTAGATTCATATTTGTATTTTCCATGTATTGATCACCAAAATAAAGAATCATGCCATAATAGCAGATAATTGCTGAGTCGTGGGCTTTGAAGAGCTTGCATGTATGGCCTTTGAACTCTGCTGAGTCATGATATTTAAAAATTAAATTCAGGTGCAGGTGTGAATTTGCATTACTAGTATATTAAAATCACAATTGTGGAATCCCACAGTCATTCCTTCTGGAAGCTCTGCAGCTTTGATTCAAGCATTCTGTGACTAAAAATTCATGTCGTGAGAAATTAAGAATCATGAACTCAAAATGCCATAATGATGCAGCAATATGCTCATGCAAATTGAGAAGGAAAGACTCAGAACACGAACGTTCCTGTTGTTATGGGAAGTCCCCTGGCAGACTTGGATATTCAAAGTGGTGAGAACAAGGAAGAGGTTCATATCTTCTGCATTCACCACATAGCAATTGCTCTATATAGGTCATCAAGAGTATCTGAGATTATCCTCATTTTAGGGATAAGGAAACCAAAACCCAGCACAATGTGATGTAAAAAATCAGCTGGTAGATTCCAGAGCCAGGACTTCAATGGCACATTTGTCAGAATTGTGTGTGTGTGTGTGTGTGTGTGTGTCCACATGCAGATGTATGTGAATGCATGCATATGTGTATATGTGCTCACCAACGCTCTGAGATACTGTTACATATTTTTCTACATAGCAATTGCACATACTTATGGCATATGGTGTGACATTTCAATACACGTATGTAATGTGTGATGATCGTATCAGGGTAAGTGATATATTTATCCATTCAGACACACATCATTTCCTTGTGCTGGGAGTCATTCAAAATCTTCTCTGTGAGCTATTTTAAAATACTAAATTAATTGCTCCCAACCATAGTTATCTATTGTGCTGTAGAATATTAGAAGTCATTTTTCTCACCCAGCTGCAACTCTTAGCCATTATCCATTCTCTCTGTGTCCCTTCCTCTTTCACACTTTCCTCTTTCACATTTTCCCCTGGTAAACACTATTTTATTCTCTAATTCTCTGGGATCATCTTTGAGATGCCTCAAGAGATGGTTGTGACAGTAGCAGGAAGTGAGGGAAGAGTTAGCTTCTATCTTGCCAGAGTCTCTTCCCAGCTACCCGCAAAATCTCCTAATCATCTGCCGCCAATGTCCATCTGGGTAGAATGTCAAAAGCGGATTTTCACTAGGGTTGGTGTTGACTTATTTGAGGACTGCAGTGCCCACACAACCTTACTGTTTCTCTTTTCAGATCCAGGGACTACCCTGGGAGAAGAGCTAGGCGTAGATCCCAAATTTGTGGACCTGCATGTTAGGATTGTTAATTTTTTAAAACTCTCAAATCCCTGCCCACATCTAGAAGAGTTATCCACAATCCCTGGAGTTGGGGAGGGCACAGACATAGGTGCTTTTGAGCTTTCTGGATGGTGGCGGTGGGAAGAAAGTTTGGGAGCCACAGACTGATTCTGTTATGCATGTACAGTAGAGATTCCATATAAGAATCAAGGGAGGTTTTTCAAAAAAGTGCCCATATTCAAACCCAGATGGGTGGGATCAAAACCTTGGGCATGGGTACCTTTCAAAATCTTTTGCTAATGAAGAGGCCAAGTACCTGAAAGCTTCTGGCAGGAGCTTCCTGACCCACATATTCCTTCCCTGGCACCTTGTAAACCGGATTTTGGGGCTTTCATCTTGCAAGTGAACAAATCACTTATTTTTGCTTAACTAATGAGGGTTGTGTGTCTGCATTGGCAAGTTCTAGGATGGACGAATCATCCCATTTCGTCCAGGACTCTCCTGACTTTAGCTCTGAAATGCTAATATTTCAGGAAACTCTGCAGTTACAGGCAAATGAAGATGGTTGGTCACCCTACTTGCAACCAAAGCACTGTGGCTAACATATTTTCCTACCAGGTTTTCTAGAATGCTCTCTCTTCATCCACCAAGATGGATCTTCATCCACCATCCTTAGTAAAGCACCGCCAGGATTAACTTGCCCCTACAGAACTCTGAGTACATTCATCACATATGCACTGAGATGTGTTGCCAGCCGGGCTTGGCTTCCTTTCTCACTGCACAACTTTCAGCTCACATCTCTTCCACACTCTACACCTCAAATCACGGGTACCCTCGAGTCAGAATGACACTATGAACTTTGCTGCCACAGTCCTTGGAAGAAACATGGCTCCCCCTAAACACTGCTGCCATGTGAGCCTCTGATGATAACCAAAATATGATGCCCATTCTGTCCTTTTTCTTGCCCTTGGCTGAGCTTCCTTGGTCAAGGTTGATGACCATGTTTTCCTTTTAGCTTGCTCCTTCCTTCCTTCCTTCCTTCCTTCCTTCCTTCCTTCCTTCCTTCCTTCCTTCCTTCTTTCCTTCCTTCTTTCTTCCTTACTTCTTCCTTCCTTCCCTCCTTTCTTCCTTCCTTCCCTCCTTTCTTCCTTCCTTCTTCCATCCCTCCCTCCCTCCTTCCCTTATCTTCCTTTTCCTGTTCCTCCTTCCCTTCCTCCCTCTCTTTCTTCTTTCATTCTTTTCTGTTTTTTGTACTGGAGATTGAAGCCAAGGACTTTGCAGTGGGATGTGTCCCTAGCCCTTTAAAATTATTTGTTTTTTTAAATTTTGAGATCAAATCTCACCAAGTTGCTAAGTTGCCCAGACTGGGCTCAAACTTGGAATCCTCTTGCCTCAGCCTCCAAGACGGCTGGGATCATTTTCTTTATGTGACAGACTTTTCTCACACCACCTCATTCATGTAAGGCGTAGTCTAACTTAAGGAATCATTTAAGGAGACAGGAATCTTTAACTTGAGATGGGCCTTCATAAGAACTCAGAGAAAACTGAAACCCAAGCCACACATCAAGGCCAGGAACCTCCAGTGGCTGCCAGGAAGACCTGCATGGGATGACGTCCTGAATGTGAATGCTGAGTGTGCCACCCTCAGAAACAAGGATCCAGGGACCTCCACTCTAGGATTTTTCTGGTGAGATCACTGCACTAAACGCTGTTTATTCACTCTCCACCCCTAATGTGGCTCTATTTCCTTTTGTCTACTAAGGAGCTCACTGTTGCAGACCTTCCTCTATAAATTCCAGAGAGGCAGCCCTAATTTGCTCAGTTGGCACCTATAACACATGCCAAGGGAAATATTTTTCACTCTAGGCCTCTGGAATGATCACCTCCAATCATTATCAGTCCCCAGCCCATCAGTTGTGGACCGGGAGTGGGATCATGACATGACTTCCTAAGGCTGTCCTCCCAGAAAGCATTGTAAGTACAGCAGTTTGTCTTACAAGCAACGGGAAACTCTCTGATTGACATTTCTAGTGTTAGATGAATCTATGTAGATTAGATGCAACTCTAGACTTTTAGGAATGAAGGGAAAGTGTTATGTATGGAAAAACATCAAAAATTTTGGGGTTGAACTTTAGCTCCTTTTTTACCAGTTGATACTCTGAAATTTCTATCATCTCTCTTGTTTTTATCTATAAAATGTAAGATAAAGGTATTCGTTTGCTGGCTTTGTCACAGACATTAATCTATACAGCCTACACGAGCATCTGGCACACAATAGAACCTTCATAACTACTGGTTTCCAATATGGATTTAAGCACTTTATTCTCTTATCTGTATCCTCAGCTATTATAAAGCACCATGACGCAGCAAAAGATGGACTCCGGAATCAACAATTCTGCTTTGGAGGGAGCATGATCAAGTTGATTTGAACACTCAGAAGTCCTCCATTTATCTCAGGTCTCTTATGTAATCCAAGCACATGATCAGAGATCTTATGCCTTAAACCAGAATCATCAATCTCAGTGCTAATGGAATATAGAAAAACGCTTTCCCTTGGAAGATCACTAAAAGGTCACAGTCTTGTTTTCCTCTGATAGATTTTCTGTCATATTATATAGTAATGTTCTGTTGGGTGGTGAGATTACTGTCCTTTCTGAGAGTAATAGCTACCTCTGTAGCTATGTTATCCAACTCTCCAAGCAGGCTATGAGCTTCTCCAGGGATAACTTTTCAATCAATGGCATCTAATTTTTACCCTCTGTTATTTTTTAGGGCTCCAAGTGAACAAAATTAACCATTTCCCTCAGTTTATGGCATGTTCTTCATCAGTCTCTACATTCACCATCAATCTCTACAAAGTCCCTTTTATGATATTTCTTCCATTTATTCATCCTTTATTTGTGATGATTATTAATTTTATCCTTCATCCATTACCCTCCTTCCCATCTGGAGCATTTTTACAATGTGCATATTTTTTACTAAAGAGAGTCATTTTTTCAAACATTTGTTTTTATGTATTCACTTAAATATACATATGTGTGTATGTGATTTATGTAAATAATGCCTTGTTTCATCATAAATATGCTGATATATGTAAATCTAATTCCTTCCTTTGGTACTGTGATAATATCCTCTGTGTATATACATACACATCATTATCAATCTCTGGAAGAAAGACCAGCCAGTTTACCTTCAGCTCCTTTCTCTCCTAACCAAAGTTTCTTTGTGCATATCACTGAAACAGTCACCGTGGAACATACCCCAAAGGAAAATTCTCAGGTCAGAAGTGAAACATATAAAAACGTAATGTTTCCTGAATGCACTCCAGAAAACTCCATGAGTTCTGAATTCTCAAGTAGACAAAGGCTCCCATTTCTACACATCCCCATTAGCATTTAATAGGATTCATCTTTCAGAGTTTTGGCAATATGATGTCAATATGGTAATTTTATATTTATATTTGCATACTTCAGATTATAAGCAAGGTTAAGCACATATTCATTCAGTTGAAAAGTATTCTGCCTGGTTTTTCCATATGCAGAGCTTTCTCATGTGCCTTACCCCCACTTTTTAAATTGGATTGTGGGCATTTTCTTTGCTCATCTGGAGAAGTTTTATATTTGTTGTAGATGTAGAAAGGAACAAAGCTCAATCTGTCATTTGTATGTTAAATTTGGCTAAACAGAAATCACCAGTTCTGACTGAGTAAATTCCATGTACCCTTCCCTTTAATCTGTGTAATATTTGGATCTTAGTTAAGAAAGACCTTTCCATTTGAGTTCATAAAGACATCACACATCTTCCCCTATTAGTTTAGCAGATTTACTTTTAAAATTTTTTTGTCTTTTGAAACAGGGTCTCACTATGTAGTTCATGCTGAACTTGAACTCACTATGTAGGCCAGGGTGGCCTCGAACTCATGGTGATTCTCCTTCTCGGCCGCCTGAGTGCTGGGATTACAGGAGTACACCACTACACCTGGCCAGATTTACTTTTTTATAGAAGTTTAGCCCAAGAATATTTTGTATTTGCATATGTAAGGTCGGAATCAGCTTTTTTTTATTTCTCTCAATAGGTTATCAGGCTATTCATCAAATACCATTTACCAAAAAATAACACATCGTCCTTGGTGGTAATATAAATGTTGTCATATACTCTGTCCCTCCACACATACATGGCTGTGCTGGATTGTCCAGCTGTTCCATTGCTTTTGACCTAGTAGCACATTGTTTACTGAAATAATTTTGTACTATGTATCATTCTGATGTAGGTTAATTCCCTGTATTAGTGAATGTAGGTTAACTCCCTGTATTACTGAGGGCTCTCTAGAGGAACAGAATCAGTATAAAATATATGAATAATTATACAAAGGGATTTTAAAAGTATGTTTACTATATCAGGGGAAGAAGAGTTAAATACTATCTGTGGGGTCAGAGGTAGAAGAATCCAAAATGGCTGACTGTGTTCTGGAGAGCCAGTGAATCCAGAAGCAGTCAAAGATGGAAGGCCTGGAAACTCACTGTAGAATCACTACTGCAACTCTGCATTGGAAGATTGAAAAGTCTGCCCTGGAAGGCTAAAAACTGGAAACCAAGGTCCATAGGCAGTGGTGAAGACTGGAATTCTTCCAAAAAGTGGAAACACTTCCTCTTTCCCCTTTTATCCTGTCCAAACTACAAGGTTGGTACCATCCATGTTCAGCATTTCTTTCCCCATGCAGTTTGGTGACATACTGTTAATCATTCACAGATACTTCCATAATTGACTAATTTGCTGGGCTGTTCTTACTCAAGTCAAGATGACATATTACAATTAACAGCTACCCTACCCCATATTATTCATCATTTTCAGAATATATTTAGTATTCATAACTTTATAATCCATTTCTGAATTTCCCCTAAAGAAGAGAAGTTGCAAAAATAAAACCTGGTTATTTGAAAAAAAATCTGATTGTGTAGAGTGGTATCTGGCAAGATTTTCCCAAAATTTAAAATACAATTGAATAAGATATAAAATGCAGGACAGTTAACATAAATATACTAGATCCCCTCCCCAGGGCCTTATGTATGCAAGTACTCTACAACTTATCTTAACCACTAAAATGTTTGAATTAAAAAATTTTCTTTTACACTTAGAAAGTTGAATTTACATGTAAAATTCCACTGAAATGAGAATAAAGAGGAGAAACAAAGAATCCATGAAAAGCAGATAAGAAGACATCCAGTAGGAGATGTTTAAAACTTTTAGAAGTGTGAAAGTAGATGGATTAATGGTGTCTGAGTGCAAATCTACAGAATGTTAAGTGCTTGTTGATAGTAAAGCCAAGGAATAAAGCAGAGATAATTTCACCCATGGAATAAAATGGGATGCCTTTCAAACATCAGTGAGAAAGCATTCTTGGAAATTAAAAAATACACTAGGAAAGCAAACTATTTGATAACAAGGGCAGCAGATAGAGTAGCTGTTTTCTCTCAAAGTGACAAAACAGCAAACATGAATTATAAGAGCAAAAAAGATTTTAAAACATCATTTTGCAGATTGGGAGGGCTGACATTCAAATAATTGGAGTTCTAAAATAGGTAGACGAGTAAAATAGAAGAAGGAACAATCACAGTGAAATAATACTAGGAAGATTCCCAGTATTTTAGGGCATGAGGGTCCATATTAAGTGGTGCCACTGAACACTTGGCACAAAGTAAGAAAGGGAATTGCATGAAACCAACCACAGTGATATTTTGGGAAACTGCGGAAAAGGGACAAAACATATATACAAAAAATAATGAATACAAAAGATGACACATTAAAATATACTCAGACAATAAACAGTGCGTTAACCTTCCAGACAAAAAAAATATTACCAATCTAGACTGCTATATTACCTAGTCAATCAATCTTAGATGAGGATAAGATGAAAAAACTTTTAATTACTAAATCTCAAACAGATGGCTGCCCACAGCAGCAACCCTTTCTGAGAATAATTTGCACTTCTGAAATGTGACAGCAATTTTCAAAAAAGGTTAATGTGATATCTATAAGAGTTCATAAAACAAGCAAATGGTATTTCTACGATGTTCATAAGAGAAAACTCTAGTATCACGATTAGATGTCAAACCAGGAGTAGCAAGGATTTCATGGGAAGAGCCACTGGGAAAGTGAGAAATCATTAATGGTTCAGAAGTACTGGGAGATTACCTCTCCTTGTTGGAGAGTTGCTATAGCTTGGATGTTGACTCTTCCTCAAGGCCAAATGTCAAAGGCTTGGCCACTAGCTTGTGGCACCAGTGGAAGGTGGTGAAACCTTTCAAGATGGCACCTGGAGGAAAGAAGCGAGGTTTTTGGGATGTGCCCTTGAACAGGACTGTGGGATCCCAGGTCCGCCTCTTTTTCTTCTTTTTCCTTCTTAGCCACCAGGAAGTGAATGGGTTTCCTCTACCAAGCCTGCCTGCTGTGACATACTGTGTCAAGACAGGCCCCAAACAGCACAGCCCCGCTGCCATGGACTGAAACCTCTGACACCATGCTGCAGCATAATTTTTTTTTTCTTTCTTAAATTGATTATCTCAGCTATTTTGTCACGGTGGCGGAAAGCTAACACAAGATTGAAGTATTTATTTGTGTAATTTAAAAATCATTTCAATTTAAAATTCATTGGCCAGGACAATGATAGAGGACAATTATAATAACCTAGGTGAAATGGAAGAAGCTTAAAATAGCTAATTTGGTAGCAGAATGAAGTAAATATGGTAAAAGCTAATAACAAACAAACTTATTAAAATAGTGATCAACTCCTTCCTCTGCCCAGAAGCAACAGACTCAGTTGGCATCACAGGGGAAAATCCTACCACACTCTCAGGAAATAGATAGGTCCCATTTCACACCATCTATTGTGGAAAACAGAGCTTGAAAATCAACTTCCAAACTCATTTTATGAAGTCAGTTAATAACCTTAATACCAAAACAGAGCAAGTAAATTACAAGCAAGGAAAATGACAAACTGATTTCATGGGGACACATACATTCAGAAATCAGAGATAGTATATTTTTAAATTAATGAAACAAAATTATTATGAAGAGTTTATTTGAGGAAAACAAGAATGAAATCACAATGATATAACATCATATCATTATTTTCATTATCAGAAAATTTACCAGTGCAATTTACTACCTGAATGCATATAAGAAAATCTCTTGATTTTCTCAATATATTCATTAAAATTTTAAAACATTCAATGGTACTTATTTTGTTTTTCTTATTTTTTATTTAATTTTAAAAATAAAAGGAGGAAAACATTAACAGACAGACAACCATTTACAAAATAGCAAAAGAACAATACAAACAATACAGAGTTATAAACAAAGTGGTAGGAAATTAACAATACTTGCTGTATTACATATTGATATCTTCAAAGTGGTTTCTCAGGAAAACAAATAGAAACATGCAATATTGATCAATCAAGGACTCATTCACAGTTTCTTTCAGCAAAGAAACAGAAGACAGTAGATCAACTATGTTAACTATCCTGTATATACATACACACAAAACTTGTCCTTCTTTCCCTTCTGTTTTCCCACATCCCAGTTGCCCTTTACCCTTGAACATTTTCCTTTCATTTCACAATGTCTGTCATACCTCCAAGTTTTTAATAACTCTTTCAGGTTTTACACTAGTGAGACAATGCAGTGCTTGCACATGCAGGTCTGATTTATTTCACTTATGAATATGGTCTCTAGTTGTGACCATTTACCTATAAAAGCCTCGAGTGTATCTTTTTTTTAGAGCTGAGTGATATTCCATTATATAAAAGTACCAAAATTTTCCTATGTAATCCTTGGTGGATGGACATTTGGGTTGCTTCCACAATTTAGCAATTGCAATTTGTGCTGCTATGAACATAGGTGCACATATATCTCTGTGATATGATGTTCTTAGATCTTCTGGGAAAATGCCCAGAAGGAGAATAGCTGGATTGAATGGGCCCTCTAGTCTTAGTTTTCTGAGGAATCTCCAAACTGATTTCCATAGTGGTTTCATCAGTCTGCATTCCCACCAGCAGCGGAGAAGGGTTCCTCTTTCTCCACAGCTTCGCCAGCATTTGTTTTTGGTTGATTTCTTAATGCTAGCCATTCTTATTGGGGTAAGGTGGAATCTCAATGTTGTTTTAATTGGCATTTCTCAAATGACTAATGATGTTGAACATTTTCTCATATATTTATTTGCCATTTGTATTTCTTTATCTGAGAAACATGTATTCATCTCAGCTGCCCATTTTTGGATTGGGTCTTTGAATTTGGGGGAGGCTGATATTTTTTAATTCTTTATATGTTTTAGGTAGAAATCCTTTGTCAGAGGGACAATTAGCTAAAATTTTTTCCAAGTTTGTGGGAGTTTTACTCTGCTGGTGATTTCTTTAGATGTGCAGAAACTTTTCAGTAGGATGAGATCCCAGTTGTTGATTCTTTAAAGTGTTTCATGTGCAGTTTGGTTTTTGTTCATGAACTCTCTGCCTACCTCTATGTCTTCAAGATTTTTACCTACATTCTATTCCAATAGATTTAGTGTTTCTGCTTTAATAGTGAGGTCTGTGATCCATTTTGACTTGAGTTTGGTGCATGGTGATAGACTTGGGTCTATTTTCAGTCTTTGGCAAATAGCAAGCCAATTTTTCCAGCAATGGTACTTACTTTGAAAACTCCCTGTTAGGCTCAACTGACAACCTAAGGCCAAATAACAATATCTGGTAAAATAGGCACTAGTGTATAAAAATGAGTTGTAGTCCTCTAAACCCGAAATAACTACTAAAAAATTGTGATAGGCCACAAGATTCAGTTTGTAATAGAAACCAAATCTATGAAATATTTATGATGACATAACAAAAATAATTCATAAAATCTGCTTAGAGAACAAAATTACTCTTTTAAAAGACTGGCTTCTTAATTAAACTCTTTTTTTACATAATTTCATTGAGATCTGTCTTGGTTACTTTTCTCTCATTGCTCAGAGAAAATATCTGACCCCCAAAATTAAGGAAGGAAAGGTTTATTTAGCTTACAATTTGTGGAGATTTCAGTCCATAGTTGGCTGGCTCCAGGGCAGAGTGGCCATGGCAGAGGGCAACAGTTCATAGCAGTGGAAGACAGCAAAAGCAACAAGAGCAAAAGGGAGGAGCAGTGGCAAGCAGCCTCTTTCCCCCACTTACATTGTATGTAAACTACCCATCCCAGGGTGGGTGTTGCACTCACATCCGTAATTCCAACATTGGACAATGAATCAATCATAAACTCTAGAATCCTGCTCCATGACTGCATGAGGCTTTTGGGGAACCTTCAAACACAAACCATAACAAGATCCATTTGACCTGATGTGTATTTATCGCTGTCCTTGCTGAGTAGAACTCCATGGAACCATTGTGTCACAGTTTATCTAACCATTTATTCACTGAGTGGCATTGAGTTTGTTCTGATTTGGGGCTACTAAAAATAAAGTTACTATGAACATGCACATACCAGTGAAAGCTTTCTGTATCTGGAATGAATGTTCATGAGTGTGATTTCTGGATCATGTGGTAATCGTGTTGCTCCTTTTGCCCAAGTGGTACTGTGGATCAAGCCCAGGGCTTTGTACAAGCCAGGCAAGCACTCCTGAGCCACATGACTAGCTCCCACATACTCCTTTTCTAAGGAACTTCAAGCCTATCTACCAGAGCACCTGACCTATTTTACATGACTACCAGCAAGGAAGGGTGAGTTTTAAAATATAAACATAATTGATGGCATGCTAATAAAGCTGCAAGCAGTATGAAAGGGTGCCACGATAATGGTGTTTCTTATCTCATGTCTAATTACTCCAATCAATGTCTTCCAACTGTTCCTTGAATGGCTCTGGAATTATTTCGCACAAGCAGGATCGCATTGTATCTTTACCAGCAGCATCTTGTAATTATGTCCTTATCTGTATGTGTATATCAATTCTACTCTTTCTAAGGCTATGTAGCATTCCAGTTTTTTGAAATATCATCCTTTATTTAACTTGTCTCCTTTTGATTGGCTTCTAGGGAGTTTCTTTTTCTTTTGTTAATATGAACAATACCATAGAAACTATTTTATTTTTTATAGTAAATATTTTAATGTACACGGTGATGTGTACATTTCTCAGTATCCTGTAAGATATATTACGAACTATTATAATATAAAGGATACAAGTTAAAACTTTGGTAGGTAGTCCCAAACTGCTTTCCTAAACAGCTGTACCCATTTAGACTCCTCACAATTGTGTACGGGAGGATGTCTTTCCTTAAAACCCTCAGACTCGGGAGTTTATCAAAATTCTTAATCTTCACTGATTTGCTAGGGTGCATATGGAAATGTGTTACTCACATTTGGTCACTAGGACAACACACCTGACACCTACAGTTTAAAGGTTTGTTTGGTTTACACCTGCAGAGGTTTCGGTCCATGGTCACGTGGCTCCATTGCAGAAGCGCTTGGTGGAAAAAAGCTGCTAAACCATAATAGCCAGGCAGCAGGAAGAAAGGAAAGAGCTGTCACCACCCCGGTGACCCACCTCTTTCCAGCACACCCCACCTCCTAATAGTATGTTCAGCTATGAACTCATTAATGAATTAATCTACTGATGAGAATAGCACTTCAGTGACCCAATCAGCTCCTAATAGCGCCATCTCTGAGTGCATGGAAATTTTGTGGATATTTTAGATCTGAACTATACAGGCATCTTGCTATAGTTGGATCTGGACTGCCTCCAGGAGGCTTGTGTGTTACAGACTTGGTCCCCAGCTTGATACTGTTAAGAGGTAGTCTAGTTGGAGGTCTCTAGGTACCTGGGGACATGCCTTCCAATAGGACAGTGGGATGCTGGCCACTTTCTCTTGCTTCCTAGTATTAGATGAGTGGTTTTTCTGTAACACAATCTTCTGCCACAACATGGTGCCACAGGCCCAGTGCAATGGGGCCAACACATCGTGGTTTGACTCCTCTAAAACTGTGGGCCAAAATAGACCTTTACTCCTCATAAATTAACTATGTCAAGTGTTGCAGTAACAGAAAGCTGACTAATACACAGCTCAGATTTAAGTTAAGGCAGCAGCATCAAAAGAATTTTTTTTTTCTGACAGGGTCTCACTCTGCGGTTCAGGCTGGCTTTGAACTCACTATGTAGCCCAGGCTGGCCTCAAGCTCATGGAGATCTTCCTGCCTCAGCTTCTGGAGTGCTGGGATTACCAGTATGCCTCACTACATCCAGCCTGAAAGATCATATTTTAAAGTCTCTTTTTCCTTCAGTCACATAGAGGAAACACTTGTAAACCAGGAAATAAAAACTTAAAAATGTGCAGTGAGGCTATAAAGGAGGAAAACCATATCTGTGGCCAAAAAACTCAGCAAAACAAAAGCTGGTGAGCTAGGAGAAGCCTCTGG
The DNA here is from genome assembly GCF_000276665.1 of Chinchilla lanigera. Lineage (NCBI taxonomy): Eukaryota > Metazoa > Chordata > Mammalia > Rodentia > Chinchillidae > Chinchilla > Chinchilla lanigera. Next base: position 30,672,702 of record NW_004955416.1, read on the forward strand.
CTCTCAGGGAAAATGGGATATGAGACATGTCAGTGGTGTGGAATAATATCTTCCTAGGCCACAATATAATTTTGTATACAGTTTAAGTATTCTTTCAAGAATACTTAAGTGTCAATATCATTGTTTAGTCTCTCTGTATTTCCAATGGATACACAAAAATGAAGAACATGAAACCTCAATTCCATAGATAGCAACAAAGTCAGATAATCCAGTACCCCTAAAAGCCTGGATTACAAGAGAATGAAGAGAAACTTATAGCCTCCCAAGACCTGTGTAGCTCCAATAGGAGACAATGGTACCTGAAACCTTTTGCATAACGCTAAGGCAGGTGCTGGAGTGTACCTCAAATGTAAAGTTTGTGTTTAGTATACATGAAGCACTGGGTTCAACCCCCCACAGTACCCTCTTCAAAAAAAGGGACTAAGACAGGACCAATTTCATGGGCAGGTGACCCATGCTCAGCAGAGGTCTTGTTTGGAGGTTAATTTTTTATTTGCTGTCAAAATTTGCTCTTTATATATTCTAGATGTTAGTTCTCTGTCTGAGGAATAGCTGGCAGAAATATTCCCCATTCTGTAGGTTGTCTCTTTTCTCTGTTGATTGTGTCCTTTGCTGTGCAGAAGCTTTTCAACTTGATACAATCCCATTTGTTGAGTCTTGATGTTATTGTTTGTGCAAATGCGGTTCTGTTCAGAAAGTCCTTGCCTATGCCTATGACTTTAGAAGCTTTACCTATTTCATCTTCCAGCAGATTATGTATGTTTTAATATTTAGATATTTGATCCATTTTTATTTTATTTTAGTACATGGTAAGATATATGGGTCTAGCTTCAGTCCTCTGTGTGTGGATAGCTATTTTACCCAGCATCATTTGTTAAAGAGTCTGTCTTTCCTCCAGCTTATGTTTTTGGCTTCTTTGTCAAACATTAGATAGCTGAATGTGCCTAGAGTTGTTTCTGCATCCTCTATTCTATTCCACGGAACATAGGTCTATTTTTGTGGCAGTACCATGCTGCTTTTATCAGTGTAGCTTTGTTATATAGCATGAAGTTCAGAACTGTGATGCCTCCTGCTTTGGTCTTGTTGCCCAGGATTACTTTTTTATTCTGGTTTAATGTGAATTTGAGGTTTGTTTTTTTCCTGTGAAAAATGCTATTGGTATTGAATTAAATCCATATGACAATTTTCATAGTACGGCCATTTGACAATATTCACTCTGCCTACCCATGTAGCAGGCACCCTTCTACATTGTTGGAATGTAAACTAGTACAAATACTGTGGAAATTAGCATGGAGACTCTTCAAAACACTAAAGATTGAAACCCCACTTGACCCAGCTATTCCCCTTCTCGGTATCTTACTGAGCAGCAAAATTCCTAATTGCTAAACCCTAGAAGTGGCCTATAAGTCCACCAACAGATGAATATATACAGAAAGTGTGCTATATTTACACACAAAGCAGTACTACATGGCCATAAAGGAAAGATACATGAGTCATGTGTAGGAGGATAGATGCACCTTGAGACAATAATGTTACATGAAATAAATCAGACACACAAACTTAAATATCACATGGTTTCTCTTATATGAGAAATCCAAAGCATGAAGGAGCCCAGTGCTCATGAGGGTCTCTGTTCACCCTCCAAGTGTCCACGTGTGCAAGGGAGTATGATGCTAGACAGCAGAGAAACCCACCATAGCAAGCTGGCAGAGAGACCACAGAGGAAAGGAAAAGATTTTTTTGTTTGTTTCAACAACAAAATTTTTTCTTTTCTTTGAACTGAGTCCTATGTTTCCACTTTGTACCACACCTCACAAATTACCTGGTAAACCTCCAATGGTTACTTCCTGGAAATTCCAGCAGGCTCACTTTTGAAAGCAGCTGACATTGGGAAAGATTTGCTCCCTTTCAAAACAAGTATGGCCAGGAGGAGCTCAGTAAGGTTGAGGGGCCAAGAGCAGGTCCCACAGACTCTCAATGATAAGCCAGCCTCTCTTTCAGGAGAAAGCCCCAAAGCGAGAAGAAGCTGGGAATTACAGTACCTAACTTGAACTGGACAGGAGAGAGTCCAGATGCAGATTTTTGAAGGTGCTGTGGTTTGAATATGGTTTATCCTCTCCCCAAATTTTGTTGGAGTTTAATTCCCAGTGTGAGCTGTTAAGAGAGTGGAAAATAACCTGACAATGGGTCTTACAGGTAGCGGGTGTCTTTGGGAGGTAATTAGGACTAGATGAGGTTGTCAGGATGAAGCCACTGTGATTTAATGCTGGGTTTATCGGGAGAGTCTAGGACATACACACACACAAACACACACACACGCGCACGTGTGCATGCTGGCCTCTCAAGTTCCATGTTCAGACTCTGCCAACAAAAGGCCATCATCAGATATGAACAATTGACTTTGGACCTCCAGACCAATGACCCCAAATAAACCTCTTACCCAGCCTGTGGGGCTGTGTTATTAGCTCCAGAAAAGCAACCACGACAGGAAGGGAATAGATTGCACTCATTCAAAAAACAATGTGCCGTACTTTCTAATATGTCTCAGACGTGATAGCAGCAGCAATTCAAATAAAGAAGCAGCACTACCGTGTGTGTCTGTGCACGTGCGTATGCACATGTGTATGTGAGGCCAAATCTTGGGTGCTGGTTAAGCAGACTCGGTCAGACTGTCGTGCTTGCACTGGATGCTGGAGTCTGATTTTTCAGGGCAGACAATGGAGGGAAAAAGATGCCTATACAGTGGGGAGAGCAGGAACACACTGGAACTTTCCAGGGACTTTGGAAAGATGGACAGAAGTCCACTGCCACTGGAGGTGCTGCCGTCCTGTAGGAGCCCTGGCTTATTGTCACAGAGCTAAGTACATATTTGACCTGAAAGGTGGGGTGCCAGAGCCCAATCCTTGCTTCACTCCAACATGCAGAGCAACCAAATGGCCTTCCTTTCAGTTCCTCCTCCCAAGCTTCCCACAGAACTTCTCTAGTCAACAGCAACAGCAACGACATCAACAAAAACAACAACAACAACAACACAACACAATTAAGGGTTCTGGGAAACAGAGTTTGACTTGTTAGGAGGACTCATCGCAAAGCCACTGCAGTATGATAGGAGAAAACACACTAAATCCTGCCTCCACCCCAAGAGGGCAAAAGATGAAGACCAAAGAATTCCTTTCATGTAAAGTCAGTAATAATGTAGAATCACAACCACACCATGATTGGATAGAAAAAAGAAATTAAAAGGAAAAAAGAAGAAAAAAGGAAAAGAAAAAAGAAACAAAAAGCTTGCCAGAAAGACATTTTGATGAAAGGATTAGAACTATACCAACACATGAAATCTATCTCTTGCTATTTTTGCTATATAGCTTGCTATAATTTTTAAAAAGATGAACACAAAAGATGAGAGAACACATCTAGGTGATAGAATTCAGAAGAAAATTTTAGAAGGACACCACTTTATAAGTTAATATAGAACAACTAACTAAAATATATAATGCCAAAAATGTAGAAAATATTGTTTAAAAGAGAAGAATCATAAAGGATCTGAGTGAAAGTGATGATGTAAAGCACTATTGGCATAACCAAAATAAAGCCTAAAGTACAAATCAAAGGAGAAATCCAAAATAACGGAGCAAAACAAACACCATGAATTTTACTTATTTAAAAAAGAAAAGAAACCCAAAGACTTGAAATCATAGAATAAAAGAATATTTAGAACCAATGAGAAACTCAGTGAAGAACAGCCAATATCAAGACCCACAGTGTAAGTGTTAGACTTTAAAGAAAAGGGAAAATGTCCTTTGGGTACCCAGGAAGTAAAAAGAAAACAAAATAGAAAAAATATAAGATGAAAAGAAAGTTTGCCTGTCATCAGACCTCTCAAGAACAGCACTTTATGCCAGAAGGAAAGGAATAATATATCTCAAAACACTCAAACTTTTAATAAAAGATCCGAGGGTTTTGTATCTGGGCAACTTGACTTTCAAGTATAAAGGGAGCAAACTGTCATCAGTAAACAAAAACTCCACGAATCTTTTCTCAGGAATGTACAAAGAATACAAGATTACTGGACAGACATTGGCACAAGGACTGATGGTGACCATTAAATGTGTATTTCTGTGTAGAAGTAAACCTGAAGATGAGATATGAGAGAGAAAGAGAGAGAGAAAGGGAGAGAGAGAGAGAGAGAGAGAGAGAGAGGATATCACATAAAGGTTACAGGATTTGACAATGTTCACACAGGCAAACTTTTTAAAAAGAGGAAGCAAAAATGGGAAAAATACAAAAGCCAGTTTTTAAGTATCCATTAGGTTGGTAACAATGCTGCTATTGTTGGTCTAAATATGCTTTGCTTGAAATGTGAGACAAAACAAGTAATACTTTCATTATTGTGATTTAATCATCCCCAGGAACTTTAATTTTAGGAGTTGAAAATTTAAGATAGAAAAGCTTAAGTAAGCACTCTGTAATCCTGAATTATAACTCATAAATAGATGGATATATAGAGACAGACTGGTAGATAATCTTAGATCTATCTACTGTAGATGGATATCTACTCAAAAGTAGCAATTGCAAGTAAAGGAAACTTGAGATTTTAGAAAGAGATTAAAATGACTGACTCCAGATCTAGGGCAGGATACGTGCAAAAGGAGCCTATAAGCTAAAAAAGTCATCCTGTAAGATGCCAAGACCATCAACTGTGTTCAAAGGACTTCTGAGTCCTAAAGAATCTTCTGCTCACAAAAGACTGGACAATTTGAGCATCAGTGAAGGTGATGACTCTAATCAAAGCAGATCAAATAGTTGCAAATCTGAGACATACTGCTGGTGCAGCTCGGCCAAGATAGGATTCAATGGGCAAGGTTTTCACGAAGGAAATGACTGTGTGGGACAAAATAGGGAGAGAGCGAGAAGTCTGGGACAGGAATCAGACTGCAGTGCATCCAGGGGAAGGAAGGAGGGAGAAGTTGAGGGAAGAGCCCTGAGCAGCCAGGTATAGGAAAGTTCAGCAAAGTGATTGGGAGCCCTCCCGGTCACAGGTTGTCAGGAGAGCTCTGATCTCCCAGCAACAGCAAGAAGGATGTCAGAGGTGCACCATCAGGGAGGTGGACGTCATCGTTCTGTAGCCAAGAGCCTTGTCGGATTATGCTACCTAAAGTTGGATGCCTGAATGGACACAGAGATACAGACACCACACACACACACACACACACACACACACACACACCCTTGATTAGCTCACCTTAAGGATTCTTAGGAACCAGTTCATTGTTTTGAAGTCATATAAATAAAGGGAACAACAATTCTAACTTTCTATGCAAACTACCAACAAACTAAATGGCGGATGTGGGGATATAGTTAAAGGAAGAAGGAATTATGGAATTAGAACATTGCCATTTTTCAACATCTACAGATTAAAAAATCTAAGTACTGCTAAGAGTCTGGGGCTCTTATAAAAAAAAGCAAGAGAAGCAGGCATTATGTGGTTCTTGAGAGAACACAATAGCACCAATGGTGTAATCTGCCCCCATTCATATGAAATCTGAATTGGATTAAGTTTGCAGATTCAACTACTAATTTGCAGAAATTCTAGAGGGCAAACGAAAAGCTCGAACTGTACCTTGAGAGCACAATCAACAGAAATTTGACTCCACAGATTGATTTGTTTACCAATAAGAAAATTAAGGGCAAAAAGATACAGAGCTGTAGTAGATGTACTGTGAAAGTCAGGCTAAACTACACTCTGGTGATTAGGGCTCTCAACTATCTAATGAGATTATAATGAAAAGAAATAAGGATTCTCATAAAACCTACAGCAGTATGTGGTTACTTTTGTTAGGGGAGGGTGTTGCATGTCTTGGGAAGGCAGCTTGAGCCTGCTGAAATGCTTGGTTCTGTTTTATTTATGAGTGAGGTTAAAAAACCATTTTCTTCTTATGTCCCTTTAAGTGGTACATTTTAAAATTATAGTTCTTAGGACATATTGCTTGTATGACTTACAAGAATCACTGTGGTATTTTCACAGATGCATATGTTATGCACTGATCGTGTCTATCCACCCTCCTCCTCTCTCCCTCCCTCCCTCCACTTCCTCTGCCCTCCAGTTCCCCTCCCACTCCCTAGAAGTCCTTCTTCTATTAAGTGACACATTTGATCTAAACTGAATTCTGTACTCGCATGACTTTGACAATAAAGATCTGAATGGAAAATACAGACATTTGTAGATACAGCAGGAAGCTTACACTATGCATACATTCACTAAAACAAATACTAAAGGTGCATGTTCATAAGAAAAATAAATGGAAGAAGAGGAGTTAAGAAAAAATATGTTAATGAAATTAAATATTGTCTGTCTAGATTATATTGGTAACATTAGCTAAATAATAAGTGTAAAAAGAACTTTTAAGACCAGTTCTCGGGAAGATAGGGTGCACATGCCTGTCTTCCTATTCCGGGGAACACACCTGGAAAACCTGAACAGAACTCACAGGCTGTAATTTGGATACTTTGAAAAATAAATACCAGTAAGTACATCTGAGCAAACTATAAGAGCACAACTTATCAGTTAACTGCTGATAAGTGCAACTCTTTTTTTTCCTGGAGTGTTTTCTTGCCTGAATTCTATGCAGCTGGAATAATGGAATTCAGCACTAAGGTGTAGACAGAGAATTCCATAAGATACCTACTCGTTTGGGCTCAAGCCCTGGAAGAGAGAAGTGCAGAGGGTGAAAGATATCCCTTGTGTTTCCCTTTGTATTATCTCAGTTCTGGTAGTGAGGATAGCCACTGGAGCATGAGCAGCCAGCGATGGAAACTATAGAAGTCAGCTATCTGGGCAGGGAATATTGCCTCGACATTTGCTATAGCTACATCTCCAAAACATCAGAATCAATCCCAAGTGCTTGTTCGTTTTTCTGCACTGCATGGGTCTTCTAGAATGTGTGGAGCTGGACATTTGTGGCTACAGGGCTATGAAGAGTAACTTCAGTGAAACAGAAAACAGTACAGAGAGAGCAGAAAGTAGAAGTTCAGGAAAGTGTCACCATAAAGTTGTTTCTCAACTCCCGGACTCACCTCTAAACTGTACATTTAAGAATTTGCTCGTACACAATGTGTGAAAGACTTTGAGAACTGATATAATCAATAGACCTGTGGTAAGGCCTCTGGCTGACCCCAGAGTGGGGCAAATCCAGGACAAATTTGAGTAGCACTGAAAAGCCTGGGAAACTGTACATAGGAGGCTAAAACACAACATCAATCTTTTTCATAGTATTTATATAAAACCAGGGTCTGATAACTTAATATTAAAAAACCTAAGTATAAAATCCAAAATTATTCTGCATGTAAAGAAATGCATGTGCACACGTGCACACACACACACACAACTCCACTTGCATTGTAAAAGATAATGAGGAGATTTCAATGATAAGATGTTGGCATTATCTCGTGAGGTTTCAAAATGGGTATTTAAAAATCACACAGATGAGCAATTATAAGCCGTCTTAAAACAAGTTTGAAGAGTCAAATGGAAATTTTAGAGCCTAACAAGTTCAATAATTGAGATTTTAAAAACTTATTGCAGTGACAATAAATAAAAGAAAGGTGATGACAAAGAAATCAGTGAACTCAACAAAAGATCAGTAGAAAAGATCCAATCTGAATAACTTATGGAGAAAAATAAACAGAACCTAAGCAAGCAGTAATATAGCAACAACAGGGCCATATTTACAGTGTCAGAGTTCAAGAAAGATTGGGATGCTACAAACATATTGAAGGGATCATTGCTAAAACTTTCACAGTTTGGCCAAAACAAAATGACAAAGCATAAAGCTACAGATTCAAGAAGCTCAAAAGCAACTCAAAGGGGGTAAACTCTAAGAAATCTACGCCAGCATACATCATGCTAAAGTTTGGAAAACTAAAGACAAAGAATAAAGCTTGAACGTTATCACAGAAAGGTGACATACAACCTCAAAAGAAACAATGACTTGAATCACAGCTGATTTCTCACCAGAAACCAAGGGAGACCTGGACAGGGTACATTCTTACAGTACTAGTAGGAAAGAACTGACAAAGAAGTGTTATATCTAACTTGTTTATATCTAATTTGTTCACAATATATGCATGACAAAAAGGAACAATAATGCAAACATGCATTATTTCTTCACTAACTATAGGATTATTCAATTAGCTACTTTATTTTAAAGTCCCATAAAGCCCATTGAAGTTGTAATTTAAAATGTATACAATTTTACCATATATAATTTATAGCTCAACATTGTATACATAAAGTGTATGCAATTTTACCATATATAATTTATAGCTTAACATAAAAAATAAGAAAAGATGATAGAGTTGACTGCTACAGTTTTATGAAAATATGTAAGCTGTTCTGAAATTTATATGGAAAGTCAAAAACATGCAAGGTGAGACAGACATTCATCCATACGTATTGTCATTTGATGTGTGACAAAGTGAAACTGCAATCCAATGCAGAAAGATGGTATTTGCAATAAGGTGTGCTAGGACATTTATTTGAATCTAAATGTGAAAGATGGAAAAGCGAACATCCTAGACCAAAACATGAGAAAATATTTTTAAACAAGACACAAAGAACATGAAGTATAAATGGAAAATAAATTAATTGGATTACATAAAGAGTCTCAAATTTTGTCAAAATACAGCATCCAGAGAGTTAAAAAAAAAAAACACAGAGTGGAAAAAAAATAATTGCAGCACATTCTGAGAAAGAATCTGTACATGAGGAATTGAACAGGAAAAAGAAAATCAGTCCAATTAAAAATAGGGAAAGAGCTTGGAATAGTCCTTTAATAGAAAAAGGACACACACAGACACTCACATATATTTTCAATAACTATATACAAATTTTCAGAATATCATTAGCAGGGAAACTGTTAACGTTGCCAGTGCCACTCAAAATGTATAAAAGGGAGAAAACCAATTGTTTATGAGGATGCAAAGTAGCCATATTGAACAAAAATATGCCAACTCACCAAGAAGTCAGTTATAATAATGTTCATCGCAGCACTGCTTTTAATTGCTCCAATTTGGAACACACCCAAAAACTTGAGTGTTTAGAATTTAATGGAATATAAGATCAACATGCAAATATCAAATATATTCCTGTACATGCAACAGTGATAAACAAACTTCTAAAATGCCATTTTATTAGCATCAGAAGGTATCAAATATTTATGAATAATTGTTATGAGCTTCCCAAGGTATCTACACTTAATGTTATATTATTGAGAAAAATTAAAACAGACTCAAATAAATGGAAGAAAATGTCCTCGATTAAAGGGCTCAGTATGATAAAGATCTAAATCGTTCCCAAATTGGTCTAATAATTCAATGTAATTCCAGTGAAATTATTAAGAAATGAATTATTTTAAAATAAAGAGTAATGGATATTCAAGGCAATCTTGAAGAAATAGAAAAAATAAAAAAATTCACACTATGAGTCATAAAGACCAATTATGGTATTGTAATTAAGATCTTGTGATACTGGCATAAGTATAAGCAAAAAGACCAGACCCACAGCTAGACCATCACCTTATACACAAAGGTGACATGACAGTTCAGATAAAAAAAAATCATCTCTTCCTGAAATGGTACTGGATCAACTGTACATCCATATAAAACAATGAGTCTCTGTTCACAGCACTCGTGAAAGTTAATAACAAATTGGTAAAAAAAAATTTCTCAGTGTGTTAAAATCATACAGCTCTTAGAAGAACACATAGGATGATATCTTCATGACTTTGGGGTAGGGAAAGAGATCTAAAGCAGAATACTACAAAAAGTACAAACTGTGGTAAGAAATGTTCACAAACTGGTCTACACAAAGATTTAAAATGTCTGTTCTTGAAAAGATATCATTAAAATTAAATACTAAACAAAGTTCTGTAGGATTCAGGGATATGAGATAGAAACTTGAATCTATGTGAAAATGTGAATAGCTCCGAATATGATTAATGTTAATAAACATAAAGTATTTCTTTTTCTTAATCTTACTTAAAAATTCATAATCATTATTTAAATAAAAACTAATTTATTACCTGCATATTGTATATGATGATAAGTGTACAAAGGACGGGAAAAGTAAATGGAATTTTGTTGTTATAAGAGCTTTACAGTTTGTAGAAAATAGTACAATAGTAACCATAACAACACACTCAACACACACACACACACACACACAGCACGTTAATGATCCATACTGAAATTCCACACAATAAATGCACAGTGCTATAATTTAAAAGACAAAATAGAAAATAAACGAAATAGTGTATAAACTTTTGATTAACAACAAACAAAAAAGGCAGGAAAATAGGAATATAGGTACAAAAATAGGTTGAGCAACTAGAGAATATACATAAAATGATAGACTTAACCCAACCAAACCAATAATTACAGTGAATATAAATGGACTAAACACTGTAAATAAAATCTGAGACAGACTAGAAGAAAGCAACACCTAACTGTATGCTATTTCCAAGATATACTTTAAACATGAAGTCACAATTTGCAAGTAGAAGATAATTAAATAAGGTCAAAGGTATGCTATGCAAACAGCAGGCATGAGAAACTTGGTGTGGCTATATTAACATCAAAGTATTGACCTGACAGATAATATCAGAATTAAAGAGGAATATTTCTCCCGGTACCGGAGAAAAACCAAAAAAAAAAAAAAAAAAAAGAGGAATATTTCATAATAATAAGGGGCCAATTCATCAACATAACAATCATTCATTCATATATGTGTACTAACAGATTTCAAATACATGAAGTGAAACTGGCAGAACTAGAGGGAGGGAGGTTAGAATAATCATCAAAGATACCATTTTAAAACTTTAAACAATAATGAGGATAGAAAATATGTAGAACAGTACCACAGAGTTATTTATTTGGCACTAATAGGACACTACTTTCTTTTTTTTTTTTTTTTTTTTTTTTTTTCTCCGGTACCAGGAACCGAACTCACGACCTTGCACTTGCCAGGCAGGCGCTTTGCCGCTGAGCTAAATCCCCAGCCCCTAGGACACTACTTTCAACAACTTCAAACTATAGATTATTTTCAAGTACATATAGAATGTTTACCAAGAGTATTCCCAGAGGAATCCTTGCCATACACTGGATCAAAAATCCTTAATATTGTAATCATAGCTTTGTAAAGCATATAGCTTTACTGGTCAGTCTTATCAACATTTAAGGCTTTTGCAGTCTTCAGCCGCCATGAATAGTTCTCCCTCTGCCATGTCCCACCTGCCTTGGAGCCAGCTGATTATGGACTGAAATCTCTACACACTGAACTAAATAAACCTTTGCTCTCTTACTATTGGGCACCAGGGAAAAAAAACTTAAAGAAGAAATAACAGCTAGCACAATTTCAGAAACTACCAGAGGGGGAAGCATCTTTCAGTTTATTTTGTGAGACCATTATAATTCATGTACCCAAACTGGGCAATGACACTATAAGAAATAAAAATTATAACATGTTCCTCATGGATACAGATGGAAAATTCGTTCACCATCCACTAACAAATTAAATTCAGCAGCAGTCAAATCCATGATCAGGAGAATCTTTGATGTTTTTCATCAATATTGAAAAGTTCTCAGAATTTGAACATTGCTTTTGCCTCATATTCACTGTCCGGCTGATGTAAGGATTTTAAATTCCTGAAAAGCCTGGAGGAATGGCAGCACCCAGGAAAGTCACTTTAATTCTTTGATTATGATGTGAGGGAGAAATAAACTTTGATAGTGATATAAAGCCAGTGGAAATCGCAGCTGACATTACCTACCATGATCAGTAAGTTTAGTATTTTCAATATATTACTTTTATAACTTCTTTTCAAACTGTCCTATTATGTAAGATTGAGGGACATAAATTTTTCTGATTATTCTACCCGTGGACTTTACTTCTATGTCCTCTTTGATGTATAGTCTACCTCCTCATTTGCATTGTGATTTTCTTTTGGAGTCCTGCATGTGAGGTTACCTAAGTCTCCCCCAGAGCAATCCTTGAATCCTAAACTACGCAGTTGAACATACACTTAAGCTTTTGCACATCTGAGGGTTTAAGTGTATGACTGCCTTTTATCCCTGTCCAGAGTCCAAGCAGAAAACATACTTCCTCCCACTCGCAGGAATAACAATTGCGTTTTCCTGATCTTTTAGATGGAAGGAGCAATTTTTCCAAGCTCCAGACTTGTGTAAATATCTCATCTTTTATAGGTCAAGGTCCAGCTGCCTCATTGGAGTGTGTTAAAATTCAGACTTTCATCCTTGAGTCTACGCAGTTGGTCGGCCTTTCCTGGGGACTACGGTAGCAACACAACTTTCTGAATAACGATTTGGCATTAGTTCTTGGCCCCTGTCTCCATAAGCTCAGAGATGCATCAATTTTCTGTTACGTCCTCTTTACCATCTCTTAACGCTGGGAAAGGGCATGAGGGTGGAGCCTGAAGAACCCCTCCCCCACATCAGCTTTGCTTCTAGAGTGATTTACTTCTTCATTTTACAAGTGAAAAAATTCCAAGGCTCAGACAGGACTGAGTATAGCCAAACTCGCAGACCTACTTGCTGGCGTGATGGTGATGGAAATGTGTCTTTCCACGTTCACATCGGTTAGAAACTGTGAACCAAGTGAGAGAACTGCGCTTATGGGTTCTCCAGAGGCCAGCAAAGGACAGGACATACATAGGTTTTTGATCAGTCGTCAGGCCGGCAAACGTTTTATTTCTAGGTTTCTGATGTTATGGGGGCGGGGGAACAGTTGTAAGGAAGAAATTCTGGTTTGCAGAATGTGGTCCCAATGGCCACACTGAAGAAACGGGTGTTCGGGGCGCGTGTCCCTCTCTTACGAAAGGCAGGGCTCTTTGCCCCATAGGGGGTGTGAACCGAGAGTGTAGGCTGCACTCACAAGCCAGCGGAGATGCTGCTCCAGCGAGAATCTTCTGTGCTTCCTCTATGGTTGTTGGGTTTTATTTTCTTTCCCTAATCCTCCCACACTTGCCAGCAGCGAATTCCTCGCAGCATATTCCTTTACTGAGTGCCTATTTAGTGATGTCAGACTGGGGGCAGATGGAGGGGATGAGCCAGGAGCCACGCGCCAACCCCTTCGGCTCACGGAGCCCTGCTTCCGCTGTCTCCTCCTGGTGGGACAGCTGCTCTCCAGCCCTGGTGCGTCTTCCTTGCTCAAACTCTTCTTCCCAGAGTCATCTTCCCGCTCCTAGGCTCCTACCACTCATCAGAGCCTACACCAGCTAGTTGTTTATACACCTATCAGAGCATTGGCATCAATTCGGCTTCAGAACATTTCTTGCGAGGACGCTGCATTTCATCACTCTTCCAAATCAAATAACTGGGCTCAGCACCCCATTCCTACTGCTGGGGCACCTCCAAGCTCAGGCACTTTTTGAGGAGCTATCCCTCGTTCCGAGTCATCCCAGAACCTGTGTCTTAACCCAGAACCGCGGGCACCGCGGCTGCTGTCTGCTCCACCAGAGGCGAGCTGGGGAAGTCCAGGTGGCTGGGGGTCTGCGGGAAGGCTGCGGCAGTGCCCCTGCGGCGATGCAAGGACCTTGCCTTGGCTTCCACCGTTCTGGAAGTCCGGGTGGCTCCCTCCTTGCCCCATTCCCCCCTCCCAGAAGCATGCCTCCTCGGGAACCCCGAGGACTGTCGCCCTGCACGGTGCTCGGGCTGGTGTCCTGGCTGAACCTCTCCTTGTATGAACTGTACCTTGGGTTCAAAAAGGCCTAGATAGGGTCATTAAGTTGTTTGATTTATTTTTATTTGTATTAATACACAAATTTGCAGTACCTAGGGATTACGTTCATAGCGGAGACTCGGGACAGGCACATAACACACCTTAATTCTTTGTGACCCCCCACTCCCACGTCTTAGTATGAGCACCGAGTTTTGGCTGTTCTTCTAGCAAGATGCTGGAGTTAACTTCTGGAATCTCTTTTAAAAGAAAATGGGACCAAACGGGGCCATCTGCTGAGAACCCAGCACACGAGTTCGCAGCGCCCGCGTTTCCGGCTCGGAGCCCGCAATCCAGCGGCTGCCGGCCGGCCCCGGCTGCAGCACGAGCGCGGGTCCTGCGGGAGCCCGAGCGGCGCCCGCTCCGGGGGGTCGGCGT